>NC_049215.1:32700092-33051342 GCF_013347855.1 Anguilla anguilla | reverse complement strand
TGACCCAGCGTAGGACGCAATCCGCTCTCTGACCCAGCGTAGGGCACTAACAGCTCTCTGACCCAGCGTAGGGCGCTAACGGCTCTCTGACCCAGCGTAGGGCGCTAACGGCTCTCTGACCCAGCGTAGGGCGCTAACGGCTCTCTGACCCAGCGTAGGACGCTAACGGCTCTCTGATCCAGCGTAGGGCGCTAACCGCTCTCTGACCCAGCGTAGGGCGCTAACGGCTCTCTGATCCAGCGTAGGGCGCTAACGGCTCTCTGACCCAGCGTAGGGCGCTAACCGCTCTCTGACCCAGCGTAGGGCGCTAACGGCTCTCTGATCCAGCGTAGGGCGCTAACGGCTCTCTGACCCAGCGTAGGGCGCTAACGGCTAACGGCTCTCTGACCCAGCGTAGGGCGCTAACGGCTCTCTGACCCAGCGTAGGGCGCTAACCGCTCTCTGACCCAGCGTAGGGCGCTAACGGCTCTCTGATCCAGCGTGGAGCGCTAACGGCTCTCTGACCCAGCGTAGGGCGCTAACGGCTAACGGCTCTCTGACCCAGCGTAGGGCGCTAACAGCTCTCTGACCCAGCGTAGAGCACTAACGGCTCTCTGACCCAGCGTAGGGCGCTAACGGCTCTCTGACCCAGCGTAGGGCACTAACGGCTCTCTGACCCAGCGTAGGACGCAATCCGCTCTCTGACCCAGCGTAGGGCACTAACAGCTCTCTGACCCAGCGTAGGGCGCTAACAGCTCTCTGACCCAGCGTAGGACACTAACAGCTCTCTGACCCAGCGTAGGGCACTAACGGCTCTCTGACCCAGCGTAGGGCGCTAACGGCTCTCTGACCCAGCGTAGGGCACTAACGGCTCTCCGCTTGGTCCAGTGCAGATTACATCATCACTAACTTCCACCAGAAATGATTTGTGCGTGTGTGAGACAAAAAATGCGCCTCATGAAAAGCATTTGAATTTTTTCGGCTTTTTTCGAATTCTCTCTAACGTTGTTGGCTCGGTCAAATCAAGCGCACCGTCTTTTCTCATGATATGCTGGGGAATGCACCTGCAGTGCAGCTAATTAAGGTCGACGCTTGTGAATGGGCATGCATTTCCATTTGAAAAGGCGGGAGAGCCACTCGAGAGCATTGTGATGGATGAAAATTGGCACACCGCTCCAGCCGAACCGTGTAATTAGTCATCGCTATAATGTCGATATTTCTATGCCTAAATATAGACACCTTATTTCAGCAACAACTGAAACATTCCCATGAGAAAGAGAGTACCAGGCTATATGGAGAAATGTTCGGAAGATTGTTATCCCAGAAGATTGTCAGAAGCATCCAGCAGAGGGCAATACGGTGTCACTAAAACGGCTACCTGTCACGAGACCATAGCTAATCATAGTCAATAAGTAATGAAAGAAGACTACTAGCGAGCTCTTTGATCAAATAAAAAACACACTGTATTAATGATTGAAAGTACACTCGTTGTGTAGCTAGCAACTTGGATTAGAGAAATGAGTTGCAGGAATAGCACTGTCTGAGATGAATATGACTTCTCTAAACCCCTGGGGTTGTCCTTTTCTCGTGAGGATAAGGTGTCCGTTCCCTTCTGTAAAAAGGTGACCCTGACATGTTCATAGCACAGGTATGCCACTTTGGTTTTGATCGCTCCTGTGTTTAGCTTCCTGATCTGTACGGTTTGGGGCGCGTGAGTGAAATGTTCACAGTGTACTGGTGTGCGATATGCAGGTGAAAGTGAAGAATTGTGATCACGATCAAAAATTCCTTCAAACCAAGTGGAATTATTTTCATTGAAAGGGAATGTGTATGTCGTGCACCTTATTGTTTATTTTTAGTGTGTACATAGTTCCTTTGTGTAATTATATTCCAGTAGATCTTGTGCTCTGTTTTAGTGTAGATGAACAGTTCTTGGTCACTCAGCATGAGTCTGTAGGGTGAAGATCAGACTGGGCAGGAGACAGCGGCAGTGTGTGTGTGTGTTTGTGACTTTTGTGTTTGTGTGTCTATGTTGTGTCTGTGCCTATGTATCTGCACGTGTATGTCTGCGTGCGTGCGTGTGTGTGTGTCTGCATGTGTATGTCTGCGTGCATGCACGTGTGTGTGTGTGTGTGTGTATGTCTGCGTGCGTGCGTGCGTGCGTGTGTGTGTGTGTGTCTGCAGGGTACACACCCCTATCCCCGTCTCTGCAGTGGGATCTGATAAACGCCAGTGAGCCGGGCCTCTCTGCAGTGTTAATAATGCACACTGCATTAGCGTGCTGCGCTAGCTCCATTAGCACCATAGACACGCTATGCTCAGAGCCCCGCCGCACAAGCGTTTATTTGGGTACGTGTGCCGTCACTGGGGTTGGATTTAAAGCCTTGGCTCGTACGTGGCGCTCGTGGAGCGGATGCTGTCCTTCTTTTAATAAAGTTCTCCAGCTGTGTTTGCCTCTGGTGTCTGCGGTTTTATTGATGGCAGGAGTGCATCCTGGCATTCCGGCACCAGAGCCTGCGTGTTTGATTGAGCTCTGTGGAAGCGCTGAGCGTCTGCCTCTGCTTCCTTCGTGTGCCGTGCTGAGTAACGAGCGAAGCTCTGCGCTTTCCCGTGCTTTGAGGCAGACAGGGGGTCCTGCAGGAGGGGATTATGAATGACCTGCCGTTCTCTGGTCTGTGGCCCCCCCAGGCAGGGCAGGGGAAGGAGCTGGGACCTGGAGCGTCAGGGTCGGGTTTTATAGTCAGGGAATGCAGTTCTGATAAAGAAGGGAGTTTGCTTATTGGTCACTATAATTTAAAATTTTTTTTATCCATATACTTTGAGCAGTACAAATAAATATAAGCAGTACAATAAATAACAGCAGTGCTAACTTTGTGTTTATAAAATGTGTGTGTGTGTTAAACGATTAAATGCGTCCAGTCTGGTAGCTGGATAAGTAGTTGCTATAATTATGATTGCCATAAATATTATAGATTCCATTAATGAAATATAGCCCAAAGTAGGTAGCTAACTATTTTAAATTGGAGTGTGTTCACAGCCAACAAATTAGTAGTGTTAAACTGATAACACATCGGAATGAAGTGCCCATTCCCTTTAAATTGTGATGTCATAATGACAAGGAGGAACTTATTTTTCATGACACCGTCTTTCGTTATAACAGCTGAATGGCCTGGGCTGGAGTGAACTTTGACCCCTAGGTTCATGGCCCACTGTCACATGTCTCTCACTAGACGTAGTCCAGGGTGACAAGAAACCTGTTGTGACAACTCTTTATTGGCCAGAATGGCAAAAGAATATTGTAACACCCCCCCCCCCCCGACCGCGCACTCTGACCACCTGACCGCGCACACCCTAACGACCCCCCCCTCTGTCCTTCCCTCAGCAGGTCTCTGAGGGGCATGACTGGCTTGTCGGGGGGCAGCGCTGTTGTGACCTGGAGCCAGTGCTGGTGACAGGGACATGGGACTCTTCCCCAGAGCGTCCAGCAGGCCTAACACGAGCAGCACCCCGGCCCACAGCACCCCGAGGGACCCGAGGCTCCTCCTCTTCCTCACCAGCGGGACGCCGCCACAGGCCCAGAGCCGCAAAGCACATTGGGTAATGAGCACAAAACGATAAATCACCTGTATGTTATCGCAGGCTCCAGATCTTAGGCCACACTAAGAGCAAACTAAGCCCGAGTTTGGTCCTGGTGTGTGATGGGCAGTAGTCTATGTGCTGCGTAGGGTTGTACAGGTTCTGAGGGGAGGTGTTGGAGGAGGTGTTACAGGAGGAGCACGGGGGGGGGGGGGGGGAGGGGAGGGTTGGGGGGCTCTGCCGTCCCCAAGGCAGAGGGAAGGGAGCGTTTGGGAAGTGGGGGAGCTTAAATGAGAAGTCCAGGTCCAGGCCCCAGGACCAAAATACCCTCGCAGGTAGAACATGTTTCGCCTCCAGACTGAGGTCCATCTCCCCTTATGCTCCTCACCCCCAAGCATTTCAGCACAGTCGCTGGAAGCGCAGGGAACACTTCTGCAGGACCGAAATGGGATGAGACGCGGTGGAATCCGTCGTGTGGCGGAGAGGACGGCGCTTGTCGAGGTTAATGGAAACGCGGTGGGGGGGACGGGGGGGGCGAGAGAAAGTGGAGAATGAAAGCATTTTCTCTCCTGGGTCTGCTCACACTCTCCGGTTTCTCCAGCGCACGGGCAACGTGTGAACAGGCCCATCAGACGTGCTGTGATCCAATTAGCACGTCTGTGTACATTTCGCCGCGTTTCGCAAACGGCCGTGGTGCCAGGTGCTGCCGGTCCCCTGGGCTCCAGGACTAGCGCAGGCTGTCCGCTAAGCTCGGGCGGGCTTGTGGAAAACCGAAGGCTCACGTTTAACGTGTTTTTTTTTTGTGTTGTAAGAAACACGTCTCCTGTCTGCATCCAGCCAGTGATAGTTATGAGAAATTCACTTCAGTGCCGAGTTTCATAATTTCTCCTTCTGTTCAGCTGTCCTGCTGCTGTAGGCTCTTCTGGAGGAGCACGGTCTGCGTTTGAAACACACCGTGCTGATCGCTCTCTCTTTCTCCAGGTTCCAGGCTTTTGGTAGAAGCTCCAAGTAACCTTCTCTGATGAGGATGTCGGATACTGTCGCCGTAAAGGAAACAAACGAGACCATGAGAGGGCTGGAGACGGAGGAGGCCGACTCGGCGCCCAGAGACGGCCTGAGCCAATCAGAGAGCCAGGAACAAACCGAGCCCGAGAAGGACGAGAGCGAGGGCAAGAACGAAGCGCAGGTAACCGACGGCCCGTCCGGCGCCCGCCGCCTCATTCGCCCGCCCGCTCGGTCATGTGACACCCGCGTGGATAGCCCACTAACACAGCCGCCGGAGTTCTACACTAGAGTCTTCTTCTGTGGTAGGATTAGCGTTCAGCTAGGGAAGTGGCAGAGCGTAATTGAGTTCAGGTGTGTGTCTGTGTCTGTGTGTGCGTGTGTGTTTGCGTGTGCGTGTGTGTGCGCGTGTGTGTGTGCCTGTGTGTGTGTGCGTGTGTGTGTGCGTGTGCGTGCGTGTGTGTGCGTGTGTCTGTGTGTGTGTGTGTGTGCGTGTGGTGGAGGTGTGGGTTAGCGTTCGGCTAGGGAAGTGGTAGACCGTAATTGAGTGCAGGTGTGTCTGTGTGCGTGTGCGGTGGAGGTGCTACAGGGGGTTTCTAGGCAGACGGTGAAACCTTTTGAAAGCCGCACGTCGCTCTTTTCTCAGTCTTAGATGCGAGGGTCTCACGTCTGCTCGAAAGGTTCGCGGGTCCAGCCTGTCTGGCGGTCTCTGGACTCGAGCAGCAGACTTCGCGGTAGCTGCGCCATTTGCCGAACGTCTTTTGAAAGAGCCCCCCCCGACTCTTTGGGACTCGCCCACGTTCCTTTCTCTGGAAATGTTTGGGGGATTTTTGTGAAAATTTTGCCTCATCCCAGAGGGAAGGACGATCAGCAGGGTAATAAAAGTGGGAGGGGAGGAGGAACCGGGGCCCAGCCTGATGATCTCATACCGCTAACTTCCTGCGTCGCGATGAGTGAGGGGGGGGGGGGGGGGAGTAACCGCTCCGCCACACCCCCCCCCACCTCCTCCACATCCCAGAGTTCAGAAACACGGGTGCAACAGATTCACCACTGCAATGTAGAGATGTGTGCGGGTTTAACTCATCACTCTGTACAGTGAGCTCCCGAAACCTCACACAGGCTCGTGTTCTTAAAGCTTATAGACTCCCACGCTCAGTTTAGGTAACCATGGTTTCAGACTCATAGTTTAACTGTTACTTTTAAATATTTGTACTCTGAATTAAGTTTAAAACCACTGAAGTTTTGGGGGGGGGGGGAAATGAGATAAATACGATTATTGCAGCTTCTGGAATGATAAGTTTTTGGTGTGTGTTCTTCACCGTGGTCAGTGATGTAGATGATTGTGTAAGAGTTGGTCTGAACGCTGACGGGCATCACGGTACTGCAGACCTGTCTTTTATGGTCTGTTCTGTCTTGCCTACTGCGCAGCAGCAAACGTCCGGACAAACTGCAAAGAGGTCGAAGGTACAGTAAAGCAGCATGTTTAGAATCATGTTTTTGCTTGATATGGTGCCTTGCTATTTCTATTCACTAGTTGTTTTAATAATAATGGAACCCGTTGTTTTATTATTAATATTTAATCTTGTCTCTTATAAACTGTAATGGTATGCATCTTACTGCAAATGGCATTTACATTTTCTGAAGTGCTTCATTTGAACTGGAAAGGAATGCGTGTATGTGCAGTAGTTACATTTTTTTATTGTTTTACACTTTGGTTTAGTCATGATTTTCAGATTTTCAAGAGCAGTATCAAATATCAAATCACCAATTAAGGATCGATTGCCAGTGCTTTAAGCAGCTGCATGAAGACAAATGGCCTTAGAGTGATAGTAAAAGATGGCGTCCATCTTGAGATCTGAAAATTGTCCGTCAGCTTTGCTTGTAGTGCACGGGATTGAGTCGTGGTTTGGTTTTTCTTTGTTTTTTCTTTTTTTCTTTTTGCGGAAGTGTCCGTGGCTCTTGGTTTGTGGTGAAGCTCTTACCTGCACTTTTTTTTTTCATTGATTGAACATGACTCTCTCTAACCATCAGTACTCTCCCCCAGTCTAACGCAAAGTTAAAGTTAGTTCGGAGCCTGGCCGTTTGCGAAGAATCCTCCTCTCCCCCTTTTACTGACCCGCCACGAGAACACCAGGTAATCCCCCAGAATGCTCCGCCGCGTAGTCACCGCCCTGGCCCATCGCACTAACGCCAGCGCGCCCGCCATTTCACTCAGCGACCGATAACCAATGAGAGCGCCTGCCATTTCACCCAACGACCAATAGCCAGTCAGAGCGCCTGCCATTTCACTCAGCGACCGATAACCAATGAGAGCGCCCGCCATGTCACCCAGCAACCGATAACCAATGAGAGCGCCTGCCATTTCACCCAACGACCAATAGCCAGTCAGAGCGCCTGCCATTTCACCATGCGACCAATAGCCAGCGAGAGCGCCTGCCATTTCAACCAGCAACCAATAGCCAGCGAGAGAGCCTGCCATTTCACCCAGCGACCAATAGTCAGTCAGAGCGCCTGCCATTTCACCCAGCAACCAGTAGGCAGTGAGAGCGCCTGCCATTTCACCCAGCAACCAGTAGCCAGCGAGAGAGCCTGCCATTTCACCCAGCAACCAGTAGCCAGCGAGAGAGCCTGCCATTTCAACCAGCGACCAATAGCCAGCGAGAGAGCCTGCCATATCACCAACCAACCGATAACCAATGAGAGCGCCTGCCATTTCACCATGCGACCAATAGCCAGTGAGAGAGCCTGCCATTTCACCCAGCGACCGATAACCAATGAGAGCGCCTGCCATTTCACCATGCGACCAATAGCCAGTCAGAGAGCCTGCCATTTCACCCAGCGACCGATAACCAATGAGAGCGCCTGCCATTTCACCATGCGACCAATAGCCAGTCAGAGAGCCTGCCATTTCACCCAGCGACCGATAACCAATGAGAGCGCCACTTCCATCGACTCATTCGGCTTTACCTCCACTCTCGTTCCGCACAGTGTCTTTCAAACTGTCACTGTGTGTTTGGCACGCTGTGATTAAATGCATCCATCACACCCAAACAGCACATTTTCAACATGGCAGCTCTAGAAAGGTTTGGACAGATTAAATTGCATTCTGGGTATGTTTTATAACCGACATGCGCCAGTTTTGGGAAAGGTAGTGCTCCGTCTTTGAAAGACAAATATTTGCTGACTATTTTTTTCTTATTGCAAGTCTAGGCAGCTCTGGGTTTGACAGGAAAAAAGATTGTCTTAATAGACTAAAACAGAACACTGCCGCATTTGACATTCTTATTTTATTCCCTGTGTTAGAACAGCGTTGTGTTTTTTTTTTTTTTGTTCAAAAAAATAATACAAATGTATTTTGACAAAGGGGGAAGCAAGCTGTGTTTGCAGTGGTGGCTATACAGTACGTGAAAACATCAAGGGGAGTTCAGAAGCGCAGGGTTAGATATTCCTTACCTTGTGAAAGAAAGACTGAGCGGCCGTAGCAGGGTGTAAAAGGAAAAGCATTCCACACGTGTGTCTTTGGGCCCCTGAAAGAGATTCCCCGCTCATTACATTACATCACAGGCATTTAACACACGCTCTTATCCAGAGCGACTTCTACATAGTTTGCATCCATTTATACAGCTGGCTTTGTACTGGAGCAGTGCAGGTTAAGTACCTTGCTCAAGGGTACAACAGCAGAACGTGTCCAACCCGGGAATCGAACCTGTGACCTTTATGTTACGAGACCAGCTCCTTACCCGCTACACTACACTGCCGCCCCTGACCTGCTCGGCCCCCGCCGCCTTCGCATGTCGCTCGGCTCGGTTTCCGAAGGCCGACGTTGTCTCCCGAGTTTTAGAAATGGTGGGGGAAGGGAAAGTCCGATTTGTCGAAAAAAGCAGCCAGACATTGTGCAAGGGAGGGGGGGAGGGAGGGGTGTAAAGCACGGCCGTGCTTTGAAGACCCGAGACTTGCGGTGGCCTTTGGTTCAGGGCCAAAGACGTTTTTTAAAAAAAGAACAAAAACGCTTTTCTTCTGAGTGAGTTTTTTTTCCCCAGTGGTGGACAGTGCTTTGAAAATGAATTGTGTTTTGTTCATCTTGTCTCAGATATAAATTTTAACCGCTGTGCAGTCAGTTTGATCATTGGGGTGGGTGGTAACCCTTTCAAAATAATTGCAAAAGTGTTTGTGCTCACAGGCTTTTTTTAATGGGAAGCACAGGGTTCTGATGATGCTGTTTTTTGAGACCAGGAAGCTTACTGTTGATAAACTGTACAGCTCCATGTTAGGTCTGCATATGGCCTGTTTTGCATAGCATGTAAACCCCTCTAATATCTTTTAATTAACTTTGAACCAAGTGAAGGAGACTGCTGGCTAAAATAGATGGGAATTCAACCGGTCTCTCATCCGTTGTGTAAAATGTCCTTTCACAATACAAAATACAGCAAAACCACTTTCTTTTTATTCCCCCCCCCCTCTGCAGGATAAAATTCAGATCCAGCTCTCCCAGTCCTTTGACAAAGAAGATCAGGCTGTGAAGAATGAGGACGAGAAGGAGAAAAGTGCTGACAAGCTGGAGAAGACTGACAAAATGCCGCGCAAGATGCTGTCTCGAGGTGAGCCTGAGTCTGTGCTCTTAGGCCCGTGGGACAGAGGGAGTTGTGGGGGATGTAGTCCTGGAGTGTGTGCTCTTCGGCCCGTGGGACAGAGGGAGTTGTGGGGGATGTAGTCCTGGAGCATGTGCTCTTCGGCCCGTGGGACAGAGGGAGTTGTGGGGGATGTAGTCCTGGAGCATGTGCTCTTAGGCTCGTGGGACAGAGGGAGTTGTGGGCGATGTAGTACTGGAGTATGTGCTCTTAAGCCCATGGGTTGTGGGTAATGTGGTCTTGGAGCATGTGCTCTTAGGCCCGTGGGACAGAGGGAGTTGTGGGGGATGTAGTCCTGGAGCATGTGCTCTTAGGCCCGTGGGACAGAGGGAGTTGAGGGCGATGTAGTACTGGAGTATGTGCTCTTAGGCCCATGGGTTGTGGGTGATGTGGTCTTGGAGCATGTGCTCTTAGGCCCGTGGTACAGAGGGAGTTGTGGGTGATGTGGTCTTGGACCATGTGCTCTTAGGCCCGTGGGACAGAGGAAGTTGTGGGTGATGTAGTATTGGAGCATGTGCTCCTAGGCCCATGGGATTGAGAGAGTTGTGGGGGATGTAGTACTGGAGCGTGAGCTCTTAGGCCCGTGGGACTGAGAGAACTATGGGTAATGTAGTACTGTAATACCCAAGGTCACTGATCTGATTCAAGGGGCTTTACCCTTCAGATCTGATCATGACTCAGGTAGAACAGCGCTGTAGTGCTAGAGTGAAACCTGCTGATCCTTTTCCCCCGTGCTTGTAGTGTGTGAAGACATGTTGGAGTGACACCTCCTTCTACACTGAAATATTTTTAAATGGCTTCTTTTTCCCCCCTCCAGATTCCAGTCAGGAATATACAGACTCTACTGGTATTGATCTCCATGAGTTCCTAGTTAACACTTTGAAAAACAACCCCAGGTGTGTACTATAAAATATAATACTGTAAATAAGTATTTATATCATTATATTTCATTCATTCATTTCATTTATGATTTACTAAGACAATTTAATTCTCTTTTTGGAAAGTTTTTTTTTTTTTTGTCTTTACCTACCCTGGCAGATGTTATCTGGACTTCAACAAATGCGATTAATCACAGTGTGAAATCTGTGAGAATGGGGGTCGGGCTGCAGTTCTTTATGGGCGGGCTGTAAATGAATTGCACCGTTTGTCATTTCAGGGACAGAATGATGCTGCTGAAACTGGAACAGGAGATCCTCGATTTTATCAGTAATAATGAGTAAGTGAATTCCTTCGTCGTCAGAATTTTGCCATCCGTGTCTTTCAGGGCTCAGGGTCAGTTCCATTTTCAGTTAAATAACTTCATGAATCAAAGTTAAAAATGGGTTTATGTTCTGTATGAGATTTTCTAAATTCACGAATTGAATTAAAGTTTAATTTGGCGAATTGACTTAAATTGAAAATGGAATCGCCCCCGGCCGTGATCTCATATGCATATAAATATGATATATCGCATGTAAATGCGTAAATTTAAATGGTTCTGTCCTTCTAATTACTGTCCCAGAAGCCAGAGGAGGAAGTTCCCGCCCATGACGTCGTACCACCGGATGCTGCTGCACAGGGTTGCCGCCTACTTCGGGCTCGATCACAACGTGGATCAGTCCGGGAAGTCTGTCATCATCAACAAAACTAGCAATACAAGAATGTGAGCGCTCTCTCCTTCCGCCCCGCTCAAAATTCAGCCCCCGAGCCGGCTCCATTTTAAAAACAAATCACCGTTGCCTCATCTTTCTGTGGACTGAATTTTGAGTAGCTTTATTATCCCCATGCTGTAATGCTGTGAATGCTCTATGTGGGGGAAAATGGAGATGATTGAAACGTCTTGTCGCCCGCCCACAGACCGGATCAGAAGTTCTCAGAGCACATTAAGGACGACAAGACGGACGATTTCCAGAAACGGTACATTCTCAAGAGGGACAACTCCAGCATGGACAAAGATGACAACATGGTAGGCGTCCGCCACCCCGCTTTGCATCAGGGAGTCTAGAAAGACTGGGGAGTCGCTGGAAAGTCCACAAATTTAGGAGACAAAAGAAATTACATACATTTTTTTGAAAATGATGACTGAGGTGCTTTAAAATGCCCAGTTTGTTGTTAATATTTTGCAGCCCTACATGTACATGTTTTATACATGTTATTATCTCTAGATACTGATCCTGGGTCAGAATCCAAGTTCTAATAAACATGGTTGGGAGTTTGGATTTGGTTTGAAACTAATCATGGGTCATGATTCTCTTAGTGATACTGAGCAGATTTAATATTTTTTTATTGACGATTGGAAACTCTTGTGGTAAAGCCTACTGTCGGGTCACTTGGAATTGATCAGAGTGGGGCAGCGATTGGTGATGAGAAGTGTTTGGAGGAGTGTGTTTGGAGCAGTGTTTGGAGAAGTTTTTGAAGGAATGTTTGGAGAGTTTGGTGAAGTGTTTGGAGAGTGTTTGGAGAAGTGTTTGGAGGAGTGTGGATAAATGTTTGTAGTGTTTGGTGAAGTGTTTGGAGAGTGTTTTGAAAAGTGTTTGTAGAGAAGGGTTTGGAGGAGTGTTTTGAGAGTCTTTGGAGAAATGTTTGGTGAAGTGTTTGGAGGAGTGTTTGGAGGAGTGTTTGGAGGAGTGTTTGGAGGAGTGTTTGGAGAAGTGTTTGGAGAAATATTTGGATAGTGTTTGGTGAAGTGTTTGGAGGAGTGTTTGGAGAAGTGTTTGGAGGAGTGTTTGGAGAAATGTTTGGAGAAGTGTTTGGAGAAGTGTTTGGATAGTGTTTGGAGGAGTGTTTGGAGGAGTGTTTGGTGAAGTGTTTGGAGGAGTGTTTGGAGAAATGTTTGGCCGAGTGTTTGGAGCAGTGTTTGGCTCGCTCAGGTGAGTGAGTAACCCCGCTGTTTTTCGGGACGGGGCGCCTGGTCTCTCAGATGCGGATGCGGCTGAAGGACGACCGCAGGAGCAAGTCGATAGAGGAGCGGGAGGAGGAGTACCAGCGGGCCCGCGAGAGGATCTTCGCCCAGGACGTGAGGCTCCCCTTAAATGCAGTCACCAGTGATAACTCTGACTAAACTTGGGCATCACTGTTGGGTTTAGCTCTTACAGCATCACCCAAGTATTGAGATGTCTTACAGGGAAAACCCTGCACAAGTGGGAATCTGTGAATTATGAAAGTGCTGCTGAACTCTTATTTCAGGCGATTGGCATTTTTGTGAGTTGTCAGCATCATGCACAGGTTATAATTGAATGTATAACTTTATTATTTTTTTTTTATTGCAGGGTCCTGACATTTTCCCGCTAGATAAGAGGATCCAGGAGGACGAGGCTTCCAACAGCACGCAACAGCGACGGCAGATTTTTAAGTACTGTCATGCACTCTTTTTTGTTAAAATACTTTTTTGACTGTGTTTGAATATCACTGATGTGTGTCGCGCCGTTTTCCCCACCGATGCCCAAAAGTCGGCGAAAAGTTCTGGAGAGGAGGGGGAAAACGTGCTAACGAGCTAACGTGCTAAAACCGTGTCGCCAGGCTGAAGGACGGCCGGTCCACGAACAGCCGGCAGAGCAGCTCGGAGAACGAGCCCAAGTGCTCGGAGCCGCGGCCCTGGAGCAGCACGGACTCGGACAGCTCGTACCGGAACCTGAAGCCCGCCATGACCAAGGCCAGCAGCTTCAGCGGCATCTCGGTGCTGATCCGCGGCGACAGCTCCGCCAGCAGCAAGAGCACGGGCAGGCTGTCCAAGACAGGCGAGTGGCTCCTCCCCCCCCCCCCGCGCCCGCACCGCACCCCGCCCCGCACCCCTCACATACCCCCCCACCCACCCCCAAACCGAATCCCATGCGCACATGGAAAAAGCAGCCCCAGGCATTCTGCTTTCTGAACACCACAGTGAAGCACCTGTTTCAGCACGCCTGGCCTCCGCTGTCCCGCTGCCTATCGGAATAGCTGTGCCATATCCTGTGATGGGTTGTGTTTTAAAGGTCCCCAATTATTCTGATTTCTGCTATTTTATATCTTTTCCACAAGGTCTATCAAACATGTTCTTTAGGTTTTTTAAAAATAAGAACAATTACAGAATTTTTTTTTGCAAAAAAAACTCATCCGGTGTGTCTCTCCTTTTCGAGCTGGCCGTTTTTAAGTGTGTGTTGCACATTGTTTTTTTATGTGTTTTTTTTTCTTTCCCCACATGCTCTGTCTTGATTGGTTATCTGACCGGTAATGACGGGAGTGCCCCTCCCATCTCCTGCCCGCACAACTCCTGTTGTAAAAGTGAACATGGCTTCCGAACGGTTCTCACAGGGATTACACCACAGAACTGTATAGGAACAGCTGAGTGGATTACACCCCACATTACACACACTGTAGAAGGATTGACAGGAACAGTTAGATGCCTCTGACACACTAACACACACACAGACAGTAGAGCAGTGCTTGCAGCATTGCCTGCTGCCACGCTGATTCTGCATCTCTCAACTACTTCATGTGAAACTGGTTTGAATTTTTTATGATTATGCTATTCTCGCTATCGCGAAAGACTGTTTGTGTGTAGGGAGCTTTGCGTAGGGAAATACGAAACAAACTGTGTTCCGTATTCAATAAGGGGTGCAACATGTTATTCTTCTCCATATTAGAAGGGATGGCTGGAAACTCTACATGTTCAAGCCAGAGTCGGACCCTTAAGTTGAGGGCAATCACAAACTAGTTTACCTGGTTTACCTGTAGCATACCAGGCTACTTAGCTAGAGAGTAAAGCACACTGAGAGGTTACATCCAGGCTCTTACTGTTGATTATACATGTAGCTGAAAAGATTTTTTAGAAAGTCCCATCAAAGTAATTATCCTCTAAATCAAACATGCATTTGTTTTGATTTGTGTGGTCGTTGGATTCATCTGTGAATCTGAACAGGTGCACCTGCGGCAATTTGTCCGAGAATTCCCGCCGAACAGGAAGGTGAACGTTGCTCAGAAAATCAAATGCTGATCAAAAACGATCAGCTGCTTTGATGGTAATCCAGAACCGACGTCAGATCTGGGGCTACATCTAACCGGAAAGTTTGTCTTGTGATGTGATTTTTTTGTTGGGGGCGTGGTGAAATGTCATGTTTTTACAGACGTCATATCATATTTTACCTGCTTAATTGGGACACATTAAGACCATGCGAGCGACCAAGCATTTCATACAACCTGTAGCAAATAAGTGGGGGCCTTTAAATCACGATCACTTTCACTTCGCTGCCGTCCTGGACTCTTACCAAAGCCCTTTGGGGCCATTTTTTAACTGTCGCAGGTCTTCGTCTGACGTTGAGTAACCGCGTGTTACCCCGAGTCTGTGGACGTTCTGCAGAGTGCACAGCGCTCCTGGGTCGGTGTTGGTGCAGGTCGAAAGCAGTGCTTCACTGTGTGTGCTCGTTCGCTCAGCGTCCCTGAACACGCGGCAGAGAGGGAGGAGTGTTCAGAGAGAGAGAGAGAGAGGAGTGTTCAGAACTTCCTTTGCTCGGGCGCTGGGCTTCCTCCTCTCCGCCTGCATCGTTCAGGGGGCCTTTGTTTGAGTACTGCCATCTGTACTTGCGCTCATGCCATTTCCACCGTGTCCAGTGCCCCCCCCCCCCCCCCAGGGATATCTTGTTTTTTTTTTGGGTTTCTCTTATTTTTATTTTATTTTTTTTTGTCGTTCTTTTTTTCTTTGCCCCTCCCCATTGTGCGATGGCACAAGATGGCCGTTGCTCGGCACGTGGCGACTTCGTGCTTGGACGTGTGACGCATTTTTGGTTCCGTCAGTCGTGTGTCCTGCTTGTGTTCCGTCTTCCGCCCACTCCCCCCCCCCCCCCTCGCATACCCTTGTACATCCGTCCATCTTTTTTGGCAACATTATTCAGATTATTTTCGTCCATCCCCGTCGTTTTAAGTGATCAGTTTCTACCGCTAGCAGAAACGTGAGCGGCCATCTTTGTTTGTTCCTTCGGTTTCTCCCTCTGAACGCGTCTGCACGTCTGAATTCAGCGGTCACGTGAGCTCGCTTTGGTTGCACAAACGCAAGCAAAGTCCAGATTCTGGCCCGACTTCGTCACCTCGGCGCACCGATTTGGTTTACAGTGCAGCAGGCGTAGACCGAAGCTTTGCTCCGCTGGGATTGGCCGTCCAGAACAGTCGTCCCGCTCGTAGCCAATGAATTCAGGCCGCGCCGGCTCTGCGCTGCCATTCACCACGGAATGAAAGTGGCTTTGCTTGGCTACCTGGCACCATAACTCCATAACCCCCCACCCACTCCCCAGCATGCAGGGTGTCCCCCCCGCCTCCCCCCCCCCATTTAGCATAAGGCGCATGGTGTCTCTCGCTGCCCGTGGGTAAAGACCTTCTCGTTGCTCCCTCCCCAGGTTCCGAGTCGTCTAGTAGTGTAGGGTCGTCCACGGGTTCGCTCTCGCGCTCCCAGCTGCCCCTCCCCGCCCCGGCTCTAACCCAGCCCGGCCACGGGCCGCCCGCCGCCGCCTACCCCGCCGCCAGCGCTAGTAGCTCCGCGCCCTACGAGGGGCCCCGCGGCGGCCCGTCCCCCGCCGCCGCCGCCGCCGCCACCGCTAACACTAGCTACTATTTGCTTCCGTTGGAAGTCACAGGGATACCGCCTGGCAGTATTCTGCTCAACCCACACACAGGTTGGTACCTTTTGACTAGGCTCACTCTGGCTAGGTCACACGTGTGTGTGTGTGTGTGTGTGTGTGTACTGTGTATCTGGCTCACTCTGGCTAGGTCACGTGTGTGTGTGTGTGTGTGTGTGTGTGTACTGTGTATCTGGCTCGCTCTGGCTAGGTCCTGTGTGTGTGTGTGTGTACTGTGTATCTGGCTCACTCTGGCTAGGTCACGTGTGTGTGTGTATGTGTGTGTGTGTGTGTGTACTGTGTATCTGGCTCACTCTGGCTAGGTCACACGTGTGTGTGTGTGTGTGTGTGTGTGTGTGTGTGTGTGTACTGTGTATCTGGCTCACTCTGGCTAGGTCACGTGTGTGTGTGTGTGTGTGTACTGTGTATCTGGCTCACTCTGGCTAGGTCCTGTGTGTGTACTGTGTATCTGTTGGCCTGCTCAGCCTTGGTATGTGTGTCTTTTTGGGGTTTTTTTGCGTATTTCTCCCCTGTGTTCTTCCCTGACTTTGGATGCTTAACAGGTTTTTTTAACACGATTCAGAAACTGGATTTTTTTTTTCCAGCTTCTTATGTGCAGCATTACAGTAAGTGATGGGGTTAGTTTTATTTTGGTGTTGGGGGGAGGGGGGGGGCAGCAGAAATTATGATATCACAGTTGTGGGAGACTGAAATGGCACAGTTGTGCAGTTTTTTGTGATGTGAATACATTTGAGTGTGAATGCGGTCGACTCATTTTTTTGTTGACAGATTATTAAGTTGTTTTGTTGTCTGATTGCTGTGCGAAACAGCTGGGGGAAGAGGCGCCCTGACACAGACGGATTTTACACCGTTTGCGCTGTCTGATGCTGCCGCTCGCATATGAATTGCGTTCCTTCCCCGACAGGAGCGAATGTCCTCGAAAACACAATAACCTTAAGTGCTAGGATGGCTAAATCCAGTCCCCCGTCAACACAAGCTCCCGTGTGTGAGCTGAAAAATGGATAAGGAAGCCGCGCTGTCTAGGAAAACAAATCTGAACAGCGGCGGAGTCTAGCCGCTGATTTCCAACGCGCGCCACTTCGGTCTGCCCGCTCTGCCGCTCCTTAAAATATGCATGAGGCCGATAAGAGGGCCGTACGGCTGCCGCTAACGCGTTCTGAGCACCAGCCCCAGTGTGTAATTGCTTATTGACCTTTTTTCACAGAGTTGGGAAAATTTGAATTTTTTTCCCTGTCATGGCGGAACACATTTAGGGATGGAATTCATTTAGGGGAAGGGGGGGGGGGGGGGGGGGCGCTCCGAGCGGGACAGGAGTTTTCGGGAGCGGCTAGCGGGTGGTCTGCGTGTGAGGTTAGACAGCTACTTCATGCCCCCCCCCACCCAGCAGACTCCCATCATGCCGTTCTGTTCCTCAGGAAAGCCAGTAGCGTTCATACACGAGCTCACACAATCAATAAAACAATCAGGCCGGGAACAGGTCTGTGCTGCTGTTGCTCTATTTCCTGTTTCACTAAATTATGTGACATTGACTCTTTCTTAACCCTTTGAATAGCTAGGGGTTGTTTTTTTTTTTTTGTTTCTTTTTTGGGGGGGTGGGGGGGGCGTGGGGGGTTTCCCCCCAAAATTCTTAGTCAGTGTTCTAGAACTCTTTGCTTTCAAAATGAATTACCACTAGTGGTTGTGACATCAGCATTAGAATGCTCAGTTTAGAACATTCTAGTCACACATTTGTGATGTTGCAGCTCAAAGGGTCCATGGAGTATGCCTGCTCAGGCGGCCATTTTAAACAGTCCTCCGTGAAGACTCTTTACACTGCATAAGAACTGAAGGTGTTCAGATCTACAGTGTAAGGCCTGTGTGTTCCTATCGCCTGCCTGTGCCCGGGTTTTACTGCTCACAGTCTGATGCCCAAACTCACGTACAGCCGCAGGGTGTAGTCTAGGACGGGTTATTGTGCCGGACTGACGGTGTGTAGAGAGGCGTAGCGGAAGGCCTCAGGTTTCCGTGTGAACACACGCCTGGCGTTGTGCGCTGAGGTTTCCGTGTGAACGCACGCCTGGCGGTGTGCGCTGAGGTTTCCGTGTGAACACACGCCTGGCGTTGTGCGCTGAGGTTTCCGTGTGAACGCACGCCTGGCGCTGTGCGCTCAGGTTTCCGTGTGAACACACGCCTGGCGTTGTGCGCTGAGGTTTCCGTGTGAACGCACGCCTGGCGGTGTGCGCTGAGGTTTCCGTGTGAACACACGCCTGGCGTTGTGCGCTGAGGTTTCCGTGTGAACACACGCCTGGCGCTGTGCGCTCAGGTTTCCGTGTGAACACACGCCTGGCGTTGTGCGCTCAGGTTTCCGTGTGAACACACGCCTGGCGTTGTGCGCTGAGGTTTCCGTGTGAACACACGCCTAGCGTTGTGCGCTGAGGTTTCCGTGTGAACACACGCCTGGCGTTGTGTGCCCAGGTTTCCGTGTGAACACACGCCTGGCGTTGTGCGCTCAGGTTTCCGTGTGAACACACGCCTAGCGTTGTGCGCTCAGGTTCCCATGTGAACACACGCCTAGCGTTGTGCGCTGAGGTTTCCGTGTGAACACACGCCTGGCGTTGTGTGCCCAGGTTTCCGTGTGAACACACGCCTGGCGTTGTGCGCTCAGGTTTCCGTGTGAACACACGCCTGGCGTTGTGCGCCCAGGTTTCCGTGTGAACACACGCCTGGCGTTGTGCGCCCAGGTTTCCGTGTGAACACACGCCTGGCGTTGTGTGCCCAGGTTTCCGTGTGAACGTGGTGGGCGGTAAGCGCCCAGGTTTCCGTGTGAACGCGGTGGGCGGTAAGCGTGCGACGTGTCTGCGTGTCTGACGGCCCACCTGTCCGCCCGCAGGCCAGCCCTTCGTGAATCCCGACGGCAGCGCCGTGGTCTACAACCCCGCGGTGGGCCAGCAGCAGGGCCGGACCCAGCAGCCCCTGCCCCCTCCTCCGCCCGCGCCCGCGCCCCACCAGCACCCGCACCCGCACCCGCACCCGCACCAGCCGGGCAACCACGTCCTCTCCCAGGTCAGTGCGCCTCCTCTCCGCCACTCCGCCGAGCCCAGAGCACGCTGCGGTTTAATGGACCCGCTCCTGAGACCAGGCCCAGGTGTGCTGCTGCCGTTTAGCCCTGCATTAGTACAGCCTCCACCTACAGAGAACAGCAGACAGAGGGGCGGGGCTAAGCTGCCTCAGTGCTGCGCGTGATTGGGTAATCGCCCTGACCAATCGAGCGCAGGTTCCATGCAGGGGCAGCCAAGACAGGGCGATGGGATGGGGCATGTGATCTGTAACTGCTTTCCCCTTTCATTTCCTCTATTTAACTTTCTCACATGACCTCTGTAGGAGACCCTCATTTCATGCTGTAATTAATCGCCTCTTATTGTCCAAATTAATATTTACACATTGCAGTCTGATTCCCCCCCATGTTATCTCTCCACCTTGTGAACTTTAACCTCCTCTCCCACCCCCCCACCCCCACCCCCACCCCCACCCCCCACCCCTAGCGTAGGGGAAGCCTTGTTCTGTGAAAGGACTGTCCTGTTACTCTCCCAGTCTTCCATGTTACTCTCATTTATTTCATTTTTTAACCTCCCTCTCTCTCTCTCTCTCTCTCTGGCGCCGTGGACCCCTCCCTCTCTCTGTCCCTGTCCCACCCGTTGCCTCTTCAGCCGATTCGGCCTCTGCAGCCCTCCGCCCAACCCCTGCAGTACTCCACGGCCTCTTACCCGTCCCAGCTCCTGCCCGTCTCCCCTAACCAACAGTACACTGTGGTACCGCCTCTTCTCTTCTCTCCCCCCTCCTCCCCCCTCCCCCCGCCGCCCCAGGGGTGCACAGCTCCGGTCCTGCTGGAGGGGGCCGGTCCGCATGCCGGATTTCTCCTCCAACCGGTTGCCTTGGTTTTGGTTCGCTGACAGCTCTAAAAACTACTAAGCTGGTTCTCTCCTGTGCTTGAGCTCAGTGAAATCTTTAGGATGCACTTGCAGCCTGTGGCTGTAGCTGTAGCTGGTGCTTTAACCAGATCGAGGTACGATTTGAGCTGATGAAATAATTAAGAGCAGAAGTTGGCACAAAATCCCGAAACGGACCGGCCCTTGTAGTGCACCCTTGGTTTAGGTGTGTGTCTCTGTGAACCTGCCTGTGGCTGTTTTCGTGGGTGGGAGGCGGGTGTGTGTGTGTGTGTGTGTGTGTGGGGGGGGGGGGGGGGGGGTCCTGTCTCTCCATTTCCCCGTGGCTCATCTCGTGACACCCCCTGCTACCCCTCCCGTGCCGGGCTGTCCGCCTCTCTGTGTTTTGCTTACAGCTGTCTGCCTGTTAGGCTTGTGCTGCTGGACGTGGGCTTGGTCCTTCAGATAAATCAGATGTGGGAGAGGTCCCCTGCCCAAGCCCTAAAGCTGTTTACATGTGTTCAGCCATCGACTTGGGTGAAAGGGATTAGCGATTCATTTAAACTGGGGGGGGGGGGGGGGTATATAGCGCTCAAACTCTTTCTGAGCTTCTTATTTTTAGATGTTAGAGAAATTACATACTGTAACAGTATTGGCTGAAATCAATACTTTGAAATGTCGGATGGCAACTGGAATTGGAGTGAAGCCCGCTAGATGTGGGGTAAACTCATAGGGGATGTTTGAAAGGTGATTCTGTTAATGGAAAGCAAAACATAGGCTGTAGCACTGGGCACTGCATGCATGCATAATTTATCACATTGTAATGCATAGCAGAAAAGTGGTTAATTTGCATGTGGACAGCATAAAACACGCTCAGACAGTGTGCCGCGCCAGACCAGTCGTTTGCTTAGTTCAGAGTTCAGCTTGCAGAGACGTGGCTCTCCTCAGGGACCAAGCTGCTGCTCCCCTTTATGAAGCCTGTTTTCCATAAGCAGCTTTAATTCCTGGCTTGTGGATGAGTCCATGGTTAATTACATTACTTTTTTGTGTGCCCTGTTTTTGCTCCCTTTGTCCACTGATGCAATTCAATCGCTCCTGACCTCCCCCTGCCCATAAAAATCCCTTAATGGCTAATTATATCTTGGGAAGACTGCTTTAAATGAAAAGACTTGGGCTTTAAATGATTAATTTTGCACCCAATATTAAATTTATCTGTGGCTATAAATTTAGAAGTTCCCCTACCCACCAACTCAGGAAAAAATTAAGTAATTCATGGTGAGCCAAATTAGCTGGGAGTGACCTTCAGGCTTGAGCTAGCTTTATGAAACGGGGTGATTCTGTGCACTGGGGGCCGGTGGTGAGGGGTTCTGGGGGGGTGTGACCGTTTTCCCCTATGGCCCCCCTCCTGCAGCAAGACAACCTGGGGGCCCAGTTCAGCCACATGAACCTGGTGCGGCAGGCCTCGGCAGAGGGGCCGGACGGCCACACCGCCCTGTACTCCTCCTCCATGGTGCTGCAGGCTCCCCAGCAGGCCGGCTACATGGTGGCCCCGCCCCCGGGCCAGCCCGGCCCCGCCCCCGCCTACGCCGGCTCCGCCCCCTCCGTCAGCCAGCCCATCATGCAGCAGCAGGGCTACATCCAGCAGCCCATGCAGCAGGTAAGGCTCGCGCGTCACTTCCTGTTCGCTCGGGGACGTCCGGCCCGTTTGCTACGGTTACTGACGCTGTCTAACTGACACTGGCAGTGGTCCGGTTCGCTGTTTCCCTCTTCACACTTCATTCCTTTGCTTTACGTGCCCGACCGATGTCCAGCCGACCTTTCCGAGATCGAAAGCAGTATTTCAAAGTTATCTGTTAAAACATGGTGAAATATTATTGGTAATTGTTTCTAATGCGATATTGAAATGTCAGTAGGTATTGCTGTGCACATAAAACATGGTGCTTGTGCGTCCTGTGCACCTCCCCCTTCATTTGAGCACCTTCAGCAGGCCCATTGCCTGTCAGGGTGTGTGATGCACTGCGTGTGATCATACAGTAATGGGGCAGTGTAGTAATGGCCCATATTTCACAGCCAGGAGACTAGAGGCTGTGACGGTGACTCTGCTTCCCCCTACAGATGCCTGCGTGTTACTGCGCCCCCGGCCAGTACCCACACTCCAGCCAGCAGTACCGACCGGTCACCCCAGTGCACTACAACAGCCCCCAGAACCAGCCGCTGCCCCAGCCCGCCCAGCAGTCAGGTAAACCCCGCGCCCAGGGGCATGCTGGGACACGCAGGGGGCGACGGGCTTTCTAACGTCACGTTCAACAGAAGGAAAAATGGCACTGAAGCTAGCTGGCTAGCACGTTCTGCTCAGTACGAACAGCACCACGCATATTAGCATCACGTACATTGGAACGACCCTTAGACGCTCAGGTGGGGCACTTCCACCTCCCCGACCTTAGGGGCCATTTGGAGTTTGGCCTAAATTATGAACTTTAAGGTATTGTTACCACCAGGTTTGCGTGCAGAACTTTTGCAGAACTTGCCCGGGTCAGTAAATGCAGGATAACACAGCTGGGTGACATTCATATCGTCACGCTCTGTAACAGACAGACAGGAATGTAACTGGGCTGTCCTTCAGCGTTCTCTAAACGTTCGCCTGCGGCCATCTTAGTACCTGCGGTCCCAGGTGGTCTGTGCTCATTAGCGGCAAGCGCCCGCCTTTCACGCCACTTTCCCCTCACCTTGCGCAGGTGGGGGGGGGGGGGGGGGGGGGGCAGGGTGCGCCGGGGAGGTGGGGGGGGGGGGAGGGGTGGGTGTTCTCTTTCTCCTACAGAGGACCCTCGATGTCCCACAGTTTTTGTCGGAGAACAGTATCAGGCTCTAATCAAACGCGCGGTTAGCATGGCTCCCCTCCCCGCTGGGTCCGTTGTGCTGCTTCGGTTTTTATTTTGATTGGCAGCGCGGTTCACGCATGTCATTGGTGGTCTGTGTGGCGGGGGCGGGAGGGAGGGGCCTCGGAGCGAATCGGAGGGGCAGAATTCGGGACCGGGGTGCTGTCTGAGAGGATTATGATTCTCACAGTGAACCGGTCTCTTTTTCAGCTTCTCACTGCTCTTCAGCTGCCGGCTTTGGACCTCCGCAAAATTACCGTCCGTCATGCCGACATCGTTCTTATTACGCTTTAAAAAACCCTAATATGTCCTAATATGCAATCATACACACGTATATGTCACTTGGACTCAGCCTAACGACCTAATTTACAAAGGCACGAACGAAGAGGGGTTTTTTTTTTTGTTGTTGTTTTTTTTAAAGGATAGCGGACAGGCCATTCGCCATCTTTTCTTGCTTTGTCACCTGTGAGAAAGCAGAGAGAGTAACAAGCAGAGGATGGCCCACAGCAGAGAGGGATTCACCATCATTCATTTCAGTCTCGTCATTTCACAAGGGTTTGGTGCACTCACAATGGCGCGTGAATGGTAATTACTAAAATAAAAGTAAAATAACTGTCGATCCTCAAATGAGATGATTGAATGACCATCAAACGGACCTTTTCAGTATTTCTTGCACAGTTTACTGAGCTCAGTCTAGTATTCATATTGTGCTTTTTCGAACGAATGATTTTAATTAAAGTAGCAGTGGGTTTTAAAACTGCGTTATTGCATTTCATGCCCCCCCCCCCTCCCTCCCCCCCATGGAAGATTATGCTGCTAGAACTGAGAAATCTCACAAATGTCACAGCATCCCAACACTAACAGGGAGAGGAAGGAAAGGGGGTGTTGAGGTTTTGTTCGCCTCAAAGCGGCTGCCTTTAAACCTCTCACATGGGGGGGGGGGGGGGGGGGGGGGGGCGGGGTGGGGGAGGGCTTGGGGGTGTGGGCGGTGAGGACGGTGGGGGGGGCGGGGGGGGGGCGGGGGGGGGCGCGTAGCGAGCGGTTAGAAGTGCCTTTGAAACGCATTCAGTGCTAGGGCACATTAGCGCACAAAGCATCCCCCTGCCTGTGTCCTCCCCCCTCATACCCCCCCCTCGCCCCCTGCACAGTCAGCTCGAATGGAGGGTGTTTAATATTGCATTCGCCTCAAGCTGGGCGTGTAAGTGCAGGTGAGAGAATGGGGCCTAAAATAGCCCCCGCCTCCCGCCCCGCGGGGAGCCCGCCCCGCCGCCCGGTCCTTTTGTCCCACTTCCACTCTCGTCCCCGGCCAAATTGATTACGGTCGCCACGGCGAAAAAGCAGGGAGAAATTGAAAAATCCCAGCCACCCCCCCCCCCCCAGTGCTGCTCTCCCGGTACATCTCCCGGCACTGGGTTTTTTTTTTGTTTCGTTTTTTTAAAACCGATCGTCAGCAATACGGTCTCCCCGGTAACCTTGAAACTGATGCACTCTCCCAGATAAGAGCCCCGTTTTAGTAAAAGGGGGACGCAGCTCCCGTAAAATAAGCCCTCGTTACGGTAAGCCTTTATTTGCCCATAAAAAAATACTTTTTTTCTTCTTTTTTCCCCCCTCTTTGTTTTCATTCCTTACCTTTAGGAGCCGAGGATCTCAGAACTTGACAGACTTACTGAGTGTTGATTCATTTTTTTGAATTTCAGGCTGTAAAAGGAAACTTTGACCTTTTCTATCGCTTTGCTGTAAATGGGATGTAATGAATACTCTTTGAAGCCTTTAGAACTGTGCTGTAAAGGAGGAGCTGAGAGGGGCTTTGGGGTTCGTGCTGTAAAGGAGGAGCTGAGAGAGGATTTGGGGTTTGTGCTGTAAAGGAGGAGCTGAGAGGGGCTTTGGGTTTGTGCTGTAAAGGAGGAGCTGAGAGAGGATTTGGGGTTTGTGCTGTAAAGGAGGAGCTGAGAGGGGCTTTGGGGTTTGTGCTGTAAAGGAGGAGCTGAGAGGGGCTTTGGGGTTTGTGCTGTAAAGGAGGAGCTGAGAGGGGCTTTGGGTTTGTGCTGTAAAGGAGGAGCTGAGAGAGGATTTGGGGTTTGTGCTGTAAAGGAGGAGCTGAGAGGGGCTTTGGGGTTTGTGCTGTAAAGGAGGAGCTGAGAGGGGCTTTGGGGTTTGTGCTGTAAAGGAGGAGCTGAGAGAGGCTTTGGGGTTTGTGCTGTAAAGGAGGAGCTGAGAGGGGCTTTGGGGTTTGTGCTGTAAAGGAGGAGCTGAGAGGGGCTTTGGGGTTTGTGCTGTAAAGGAGGAGCTGAGAGGGGCTTTGGGGTTTGTGCTGTAAAGGAGGAGCTGAGAGGGGCTTTGGGGTTTGTTCTGTAAAGGAGGAGCTGAGAGGGGCTTTGGGGTTTGTGCTGTAAAGGAGGAGCTGAGAGGGGCTTTGGGTTTGTGCTGTAAAGGAGGAGCTGAGAGGGGCTTTGGGGTTTGTGCTGTAAAGGAGGAGCTGAGAGAGGATTTGGGGTTTGTGCTGTAAAGGAGGAGCTGAGAGGGGCTTTGGGTTTGTGCTGTAAAGGAGGAGCTGAGAGAGGATTTGGGGTTTGTGCTGTAAAGGAGGAGCTGAGAGAGGCTTTGGGGTTTGTGCTGTAAAGGAGGAGCTGAGAGAGGATTTGGGGTTTGTGCTGTAAAGGAGGAGCTGAGAGGGGCTTTGGGGTTTGTGCTGTAAAGGAGGAGCTGAGAGGGGCTTTGGGGTTTGTGCTGTAAAGGAGGAGCTGAGAGGGGCTTTGGGTTTGTGCTGTAAAGGAGGAGCTGAGAGGGGCTTTGGGGTTTGTGCTGTAAAGGAGGAGCTGAGAGGGGCTTTGGGGTTTGTGCTGTAAAGGAGGAGCTGAGAGGGGCTTTGGGGTTTGTGCTGTAAAGGAGGAGCTGAGAGGGGCTTTGGGGTTTGTGCTGTAAAGGAGGAGCTGAGAGGGGCTTTGGGGTTTGTGCTGTAAAGGAGGAGCTGAGAGGGGCTTTGGGGTTTGTGCTGTAAAGGAGGAGCTGAGAGGGGCTTTGGGTTTGTGCTGTAAAGGAGGAGCTGAGAGAGGATTTGGGGTTTGTGCTGTAAAGGAGGAGCTGAGAGGGGCTTTGGGGTTTGTGCTGTAAAGGAGGAGCTGAGAGAGGATTTGGGGTTTGTGCTGTAAAGGAGGAGCTGAGAGGGGCTTTGGGGTTTGTGCTGTAAAGGAGGAGCTGAGAGGGGCTTTGGGGTTTGTGCTGTAAAGGAGGAGCTGAGAGGGGCTTTGGGGTTTGTGCTGTAAAGGAGGAGCTGAGAGGGGCTTTGGGGTTTGTGCTGTAAAGGAGGAGCTGAGAGGGGCTTTGGGGTTTGTGCTGTAAAGGAGGAGCTGAGAGGGGCTTTGGGGTTTGTGCTGTAAAGGAGGAGCTGAGAGGGGCTTTGGGGTTTGTGCTGTAAAGGAGGAGCTGAGAGGGGCTTTGGGTTTGTGCTGTAAAGGAGGAGCTGAGAGGGGCTTTGGGGTTTGTGCTGTAAAGGAGGAGCTGAGAGGGGCTTTGGGTTTGTGCAGTGCTGTCATGTTCCGTTAGGGTTTGATATTCAGTGCCATTAATTACACTCTGAAAGAAGCTCTTTCCAGTTTGTTTCTCTCAACTGTCCTTTTGATTTGTCTCATTTGTTCTTGCTCTGTTTATTTCTTTTTTTGGCTGACAGTGTGCGTAAACATTTTTGAAGCAACTGCCTTTCACCTGGCTATCTTCCTAATCATTTTTTCAGTATTTGTTTTCCTATTAATTGAACTAAAATACTTGCTAATTGTTAAAAATGGTAAATGAACTGCATTTATATATATATTAAAAGGTATGAATAGTGCTTGAAGTCATCATATTTCTGTGGCTGTAATGATGTATGAATATATCTGAAAGGGAAGCCCTCATTTTTTAACCCTAATTTTACTGTTTGATTTTCTTACATGGAGAAATGGCCTTCTGACCCAAAAATGGCAGCTGTCTCATTTCAAAGTAAATTATAATATATTTGTGGATGACGAAGAGCCATTTGGTTCTGTTTAAAATCCATTTAAGATGCTAACAATAATAAAACCAAATGGTATCATTTGCAAAAATAAGCCATTTGGCGGCTCTGTGCGTAATTGCGATTGTATCCACGGGAAAATAAGCTCTTAAATGACCCAGTCGTCTTTAGAAACTTTCTAACAAGCTGCAGCAGCTCGGGAGGGTGAATCATCTCTTTAAAGCCATTACATTTCAGCGGCTGCCATTTTGTGATGCCTATTTACGTTAATTATGCAATTACGTTAATGAGAATTTGAATCATACGCGATATCCTTTTTATTTTACGTTTCGTACATTTATTCCGGTTATTTTTTCATTTTATTTTTTTGTTAATTTGAATTCCTAATGGTCCCATTTTTCATCGGGACGCGGTGGTGTTGTTGACTGTGTGAGTATCGTGGGCCTCTGTGGACTTTAGCCGTGGTTCTGCTCTCTCTCTCTCCAGGTTATCAGACCGTGATGCCAAATCAGCCGCAGAGCTACCAGAGCCTGGTGGGGCTGCCGCAGCCCCAGAGCCAGAGCCTGCTCGGCAGCCAGCACGCCGGCATGGGGGCGCAGATGCAGGGCATGATGGTCCAGTACCCGACCGTGCCGTCTTATCAGGTACGCATGCTGGTGTGTGTGTGTGTGTGTGTGTGTGTGTGAGTGTGTGAGTGAGTGTGTGAGAGGGTGTGTTTGTGTGTGTGTGGGTGTGGATGTGCGTGTGCGTGTGTGTGTGTGTGTGACTGTGTGTGTGTGTGTGACTGTTTGAGAGTATTTGTGTGTGTGAGAGAGTGTGTGAGTGTGTGAGTGTGTGTGTGTGTGTGTGAGAGTGTGTGCATGTGACTGAGTGTGTGTGTGTTTGCATATGTGTGAGTGTGTGTGTGTGTGTGTGTGTGTGTGTGTGTGAGTGTGTGTGAGTGTGTGTGTGACTGTTTGAGAGTGTTTGTGTGTGTGAGAGAGTGTGTGAGTGCGTGAGTGCGTGTGAGAGTGTGTGCATGTGACTGAGTCTGTGTGTGTTTGCATATGTGTGTGTGTGTGTGTGAGAGTGTGTGAGTGTTTGCATATGTGTGTGTGTAGTCATTAGTTTCACTGCAAATAGAATGTCATTTGGGAACTCATTCCTCAATAGTGGTTTTATATTGAAACCTTTGAATGAACACTCTCACTTTTGAATCGGTGTTCTTTTTGAATGGTAATGATTTAGCTATAGGCTTGTCAACTTAAAATTAATAAACAAAAAATAATAATAATAAACGGACACTTTTCATTGGTGGAGCTGCGGATGTCTGTGCCCAACGGTGCTTTTCATTGGTGGAGCTGCGGATGTCTGTGCCCAGCGGTGCTTTTCATTGGTGGAGCTGTGGATGTCTGTGCCCAGCGGTGCTTTTCATTGGTGAAGCTGCTCCTCTCTGTGCGGGCAGGTATCCATGGCCCAGGGGTCCCAGGGCATGCCGCAGCAGACGTATCAGCAGCCCATGCTGATCCCCAGCCAGTCCAGCCAGGGCCCCGTCCCGGCCTCCAGCGTGCAGGTGTACTACAGTGTTATTCCTCCCGGCCAGCAGAGCACCATGAGGTGAGCTCCGCCCCCGTCCCGCCCCGCCCTGTCCCGTACCGCAGCGTCCTGTCCCGTCCCATCCCGTCCCGTCCGTAGCGGGCCCCGTTTCACGGCTCCAGGCTGTGAGAACACACTACCCAGGACGTCCTGTCGCTTAAAGGTGGCAGGGGGTGGGGGTGGGGGGTGGGGGGGAGCGGATCTCTAGCGGGCTGGGTCGACGGAAGACGAGGAGAGGTCGTTTTCAGCCTCTTCCCCTCCTCCCTGAAGAAGTGCCTCTCTTTTTAGTAGGTCGCTCACAAGATGATTTATGATGCAGGCGATTCGGCGGGTATTAATATAACTGCGCCCGTCCCGTTTGGAGACGCTCCTCTCCGCCCCATCCTTCATGCGCGCCCCAGTATAGAGGGCTGCTCCTCCTGGGGCCTACTGCCTGCCTCCTGCAGCTAGCCTGCTGCACATCCATACGGCCTATATCTGCCTATATCAGCTTATATCTGCTTATATCTGCTTATATCTGCTTATATCTGCCTATATCTACTTATATCTGCTTATATCAGCTTATATCTGCCTATATCTGCCTATATCAGCTTGTATCAGCTTGTATCAGCTTATATCAGCTTATATCTGCTTATATCTGCCTATATCAGCTTATATCTGCTTATATCAGCCTATATCAGCTTATATCAGCTTATATCTGCCTATGTCTGCTTATATCTGCCTATATCAGCTTATATCTGCCTATATCAGCTTATATCTGCTTATATCAGCCTATATCAGCTTGTATCTGCTTATATCTGCTTATATCTGCTTATATCAGCTTATATCTGCCTATATCTGCTTATATTTGCTTATATCTGCCTATATCAGCTTATATCTGCCTATATCTGCCTATATCTGCCTATATCTGCCTATATCAGCTTATATCTGCTTATATCTGCCTATATCAGCTTATATCTGCTTATATCTGCCTATATCAGCTTATATCTGCTTATATCTGCCTATATCAGCTTCCAGTGTATCACTATCAGACTGTCAGGAGAAAATTAATTAAATAAATTTTTTTTATTATTAATATGGTATTATGATAAATGCCTACGGGACTGCATTGTTTTGATTTCCGTGACAATTGATTTCAGAAACATATTTGCTCAGCTCACTGATGAATAATAACAAAATGATATTCACTGCTTTCAAAAGAGATAAAGAGAACCCCCCAGTATGTGTAGTATATATCTAGTTCAGCATTTCTTCCCAGTTTAAAGCAGTGTGCTGAATGTGTCAGGTCTGACTAGTCATCTGTGCTTTTGGGTATCTGCACTGGGCATGACCTGACTTCCTCTCTCTTTGTGTGTGTGGTTGTGTGTGTGTGTGTGTGTGTGGTTGTGTGGTTGTGTGTGTGTGTGTTGCATGCCCTCAGCTCCTCTGTGAGTTTCCTGCCTCCTCCGGGCTCAGAGCAGATGCAGTTCCCTCGGACGTCCTCCCCCTGCAGCTCCCAGCAGCTCCCCGGCCAGCAGTGTGCAGGTACCCAATCACAATCCACTCTGTTCTAGCAGAGACCAATCACATTCCACTCTGTTCTAACAGAGACCGGTCACAGTCCACACTGTTCTAAGAGAGACCAATCGCACTGCCAACATTTCACTTCTGTTCTAGAAGTATGTCATTACTGTAGCTGCCATACATGCAGATTTCATTTGATGCATTTTTATGATTTCAAAATGGTGTACAGGGCTGGCTTTCTGCACCATGGTGTCCAGAGGTAGCTCTCTCTCTCTCTTTCCATTCTTTTCCTGCGCCTCTAGCCTTCACTCCAAATCCTCACCTCTCCCGTCTTCACAATACGAGTGAGTCCATCCTGAGCTCGCACACAACAAAGGGAAGTGGTGTTAAATACATTTACTCCTTTTGGCAAATTACTCCTCACACAAATCAAAATGGAGGTGGAGGGCATTCACAGCTCTGAGAACCCCACCATATTACCCGGACAGCTATGAAGAACAGCCGTCCCAATGCCTGAAGACCCCTGTGACTCTGAGCTAATTCAGCCTGCTTTCCCCGTCTTTACAATCTAATTATTGGAGATATGGGCTGGTAATTAAAAAGTGATTCCTCTAGTGTTTGGTTCCCTATTATCGTGTCTTTAAAGAGGCCCTCGCAAGCCTCCGAAATCTAATTTGCTGTTTTATGTTTCTCGAGTTAATTCTGATTTCCCCGAACGTTTTCAACCGTCCTCCCGTCTTTTTAGGACCCATAAAAACTGCCTTTTAAATCCTGGAATTACATTTTTGCTCAGATTGGTGACAGAAATGTGTGTGTGTGTGTGTGTGTGTATATATATATATATATACATATATATAGAGAGAGAGGGATTAAGGAGAGATTGGATTTGGAAAAGCAGCAGAAGAAATTGTGTGCAAGGATTAATGTTCCCTTCCATATGTGATCAAATTAACAGTCGAGCACTACAGGAGAGTGGATTTGACCACAGAAAGAAAGGGTCTTAATGTTGTCCTCAGATCTGGTTCATGTCAGCTGAGCCTCTTTGTCTCCTTCTGAGGCCAAACGATTGTGCACTCTGTTAAAAAATCATTAGGAAACGGTCTTCTGTTGATTTTATTTTTAGAGGAGACTTTCAGAGTGGTTAAAAACCTCTGATCCTGTTTTTGGTTCCCCTTGAAACAATCGCTCACGTACCTTAAGCCAGAGGAAAGGATTAAGCCTTTCTTTAGTTTCTGCTGCTGTTGAAATAATCATAATGAAGAGAAGCCATTTTGTGGCAGGGGGGTGAAGAGAAGGTCCAGTAACACAGCCTCGCTCACAGAGCAAACGTATTTTAATTGGCTGCTTTGCGGACGGAAATTTTAACACGATTAAGTATTTATGTCTTCATCCTTGGAGCTCGATCTCGGTGCCCAGGCCCCTTTGAATAATGCATAAGTCAACATCACTGTACAAATGCTACGTTTAATTGCTGGTGACACAGTGCATATTAAGATTGTCATGGGTTTGTGTGCGCAATTAAATTTGCCAAAACTATTGGGGAAAATGAACAGGAGGTCCTATTTTTGTCTTTAATTGAGGAGGAGAAATTATGTACTAATGGGGGAAAAAAAACATTGCTTTTGTTTCTGTTAACTTTTGTCGCGTTTAATCCTGTATCTTGCAGCTGTACCTGTGTGTAGTAATGACCTCTCTGTGCCTGTGTGTAGTAATGACCTCTCTGTGCCTGTGTGTAGTAATGACCTCTCTGTGCCTGTGTGTAGTAATGACCTCTCTGTGCCTGTGTGTAGTAATGACCTCTCTGTGCCTGTGTGTAGTAATGGCCTCTCTGTGCCTGTGTGTAGTAATGACCTCTCTGTGCCTGTGTGTAGTAATGACCTCTCTGTGCCTGTGTGTAGTAATGACCTCTCTGTGCCTGTGTGTAGTAATGACCTCTCTGTGCCTGTGTGTAGTAATGACCTCTCTGTGCCTGTGTGTAGTAATGGCCTCTCTGTGCCTGTGTGTAGTAATGACCTCTCTGTGCCTGTGTGTAGTAATGGCCTCTCTGTGCCTGTGTGTAGTAATGGCCTCTCTGTGCCTGTGTGTAGTAATGACCTCTCTGTGCCTGTGTGTAGTAATGACCTCTCTGTGCCTGTGTGTAGTAATGACCTCTCTGTGCCTGTGTGTAGTAATGGCCTCTCTGTGCCTGTGTGTAGTAATGACCTCTCTGTGCCTGTGTGTAGTAATGACCTCTCTGTGCCTGTGTGTAGTAATGACCTCTCTGTGCCTGTGTGTAGTAATGACCTCTCTGTGCCTGTGTGTAGTAATGACCTCTCTGTGCCTGTGTGTAGTAATGGCCTCTCTGTGCCTGTGTGTAGTAATGACCTCTCTGTGCCTGTGTGTAGTAATGACCTCTCTGTGCCTGTGTGTAGTAATGGCCTCTCTGTGCCTGTGTGTAGTAATGACCTCTCTGTGCCTGTGTGTAGTAATGACCTCTCTGTGTCTGTGTGTAGTAATGACCTCTCTGTGCCTGTGTGTAGTAATGACCTCTCTGTGCCTGTGTGTAGTAATGACCTCTCTGTGCCTGTGTGTAGTAATGACCTCTCTGTGCCTGTGTGTAGTAATGACCTCTCTGTGCCTGTGTGTAGTAATGACCTCTCTGTGTCTGTGTGTAGTAATGACCTCTCTGTGCCTGTGTGTAGTAATGACCTCTCTGTGCCTGTGTGTAGTAATGACCTCTCTGTGCCTGTATGTAGTAATGACCTCTCTGTGCCTGTATGTAGTAATGACCTCTCTGTGCCTGTGTGTAGTAATGGCCTCTCTGTGCCTGTGTGTAGTAATGACCTCTCTGTGCCTGTGTGTAGTAATGACCTCTCTGTGTCTGTGTGTAGTAATGACCTCTCTGTGCCTGTGTGTAGTAATGACCTCTCTGTGCCTGTGTGTAGTAATGACCTCTCTGTGCCTGTGTGTAGTAATGACCTCTCTGTGCCTGTGTGTAGTAATGACCTCTCTGTGCCTGTGTGTAGTAATGACCTCTCTGTGCCTGTGTGTAGTAATGACCTCTCTGTGCCTGTGTGTAGTAATGACCTCTCTGTACCTGTGTGTGTAGTAATGGCCTCTCTGTGCCTGTGTGTAGTAATGACCTCTCTGTGCCTGTGTGTAGTAATGACCTCTCTGTGCCTGTGTGTAGTAATGACCTCTCTGTGCCTGTGTGTAGTAATGGCCTCTCTGTGCCTGTGTGTAGTAATGACCTCTCTGTGCCTGTGTGTAGTAATGACCTCTCTGTGCCTGTGTGTAGTAATGGCCTCTCTGTGCCTGTGTGTAGTAATGGCCTCTCTGTGCCTGTGTGTAGTAATGACCTCTCTGTGCCTGTGTGTAGTAATGACCTCTCTGTGTCTGTGTGTAGTAATGACCTCTCTGTGCCTGTGTGTAGTAATGACCTCTCTGTGCCTGTATGTAGTCATGACCTCTCTGTGCCTGTGTGTAGTAATGACCTCTCTGTGCCTGTGTGTAGTAATGACCTCTCTGTGCCTGTATGTAGTAATGACCTCTCTGTGCCTGTGTGTAGTAATGACCTCTCTGTGCCTGTGTGTAGTAATGACCTCTCTGTGCCTGTGTGTAGTAATGGCCTCTCTGTACCTGTGTGTAGTAATGACCTCTCTGTGCCTGTGTGTAGTAATGGCCTCTCTGTGCCTGTGTGTAGTAATGACCTCTCTGTGCCTGTGTGTAGTAATGACCTCTCTGTGCCTGTGTGTAGTAATGACCTCTCTGTGCCTGTGTGTAGTAATGGCCTCTCTGTGCCTGTGTGTAGTAATGACCTCTCTGTGCCTGTGTGTAGTAATGGCCTCTCTGTGCCTGTGTGTAGTAATGACCTCTCTGTGCCTGTGTGTAGTAATGACCTCTCTGTGCCTGTGTGTAGTAATGACCTCTCTGTGCCTGTGTGTAGTAATGACCTCTCTGTGCCTATGTGTAGTAATGGCCTCTCTGTGCCTGTGTGTAGTAATGGCTTCTCTGTGCCTTGTAGTCTGTGCCGGTGCTGGTGTGGTGAAGTGTGGCGTTTCGTGCGCACGCAGTTCAGGGAGTGGCCTGTGATGTCACAAGTTTTGTTTTTTCGTGCAGGTGTGCCCCCCCCACACGGCAGCGGCATGCTCATGATGCAGCTGACGTTACCCCCGAACCAGCAGCCCCGGGCGCACTCCCCCCCCCAGTGGAAGCACCACAAATACTACAGCCTGGACCACCAGAGGGGCCAGAAGTGTACAGACCTCCCCAGTCTCGACACATCGCAGGTAACTCCGCCCCCAGTTAGGACGGCTGTGTTGCCATGGTAACCCTGCTGTTTTACATTACATTACATTACATTACAGGCATTTAGCAGACGCTCTTATCCAGAGCGACATAAAACAGACTTTTTTTTTTAGGACAGGCTGTGGTGCTATGGTAACACTGCCCCTGTGTAGTACAAAATGGGGTGCCGTGGTAACAGTACCCCTATAGGACAGCATGTGAGGGTGTATAGGGACTGCTGGACTGTCAGTCTGAGGGTCATGGGCTCCAGTGTTTTCCTCAGATTCTACAGTGAAACTCAGTCTCTCTTTTTAGGCTCCCTCGTTCTCATCGGGTGTGCTTTAGCAGCTGGGGACGCCAGTTTTCTGATTATTTAAAATGAGTTTGAAGCGTTTTTTTACGCTGCTGTGTCACACCGAGCTCCTCGGGCACATCGCTGTTTTTAGGGGCCCATGGAGCTGAAAACGGGCCTATTTTTAAGTGTTCTGAGTCAAGAAAGCGCCCCACGTCACTGTCACTCTATTCTCTGCCGTCCAATCGCATGACAGTAGAGGCGGGCCTTGAGTATGCCGTTAGCTTCTTCTGTAAATAAAGGAGAAGATGAAAGAGAGGTTGGTCGTGACAGTTCCTGGCCACTGGCAGTTGTACGATTTCACAAATCGTAACTTCCATGACAAAAAATAATCGGTCCAAGGCACGACGACACATTAGTGCCGTGAGGACGTAGATGGGAAGTTATTTTCGGGTGAAATTAGGCAGCTAATGACATTAAATACGTTACGCAAACGATTGACAGGAGCAGAGTGCCGTTGCCGAGCAACAGCGCGAAAAAAAATAAAACGGCGCCTCCTGCGCATTTTTCAGAGTAGGCTTCAAAAAAACCACGACAGGAAGTGAGTCTCGCGTTTCCATGCCAATAAAACGCATCCGGTGTGAAAGCAGCCTTAGAATCCGCACCTGTTCAGACACCTAGCTATTGATTCACCTCAGTCTTTAACTTAATCGGTTAAATAATTCTGCTGTTTTTTTAATACAGTTTGCAGTATAGCACAATGCAGACATGAGAAGTTAATGGCATGCGCACCTATTCCTGACATAATGTGGCTGAAGAGGGTAAATAATCCCACTAAAGCATGAAAAGCACAAATATTTGAAAAATGAACAACTTTTTAACATTTGGGGATTGCAATTGGGGTTGAAACGAAAACCAGCATCAGCAGGGGCGGTCCCCAGGACTGAGGTAGAATACCAGCATCATAGAGGATTAATCATTTATGGAATGGTTTACCAGGACTCTTTGTGGAACCATCCACAGCCTTGACCTGACCTGACCTGACCTGACCTGACCTGACCTAACCTGACCTAACCTAACCTGACCTGTCCCTCAGATTGACGTAGCCCTGTCTGTGCGGCTTGATTGATTTTCTGTATTCTCGCCTGTTCAGTCACTGACTCAGAGCAGTGTGGTAAATGTGAACTTGATTTGTCCCGGATTCCGTGCGGTACAGCTATTGGTGCATAAATAGGCTTAACCCCCCCCCCCCCCTGTTCCCTGCCCCTGCAGAGCAGTCCCCAGCTAGGAAGCCCCAGCTCCTCCCCGGCCCAGTCCCCCGCCCCCGCCCACCTGACCAACATGAAGAACGTCCGCCCCGGCCTCGCCCCCATCTCCATCATGCCCCAGTTCTCCAGGCCGTTCGTCCCGGGACAAGGTGAGCCGCGGGGGGGGGATTGGGGAGGGGAGGGGAGGGAAGGGGGTAGGGTCCGGGCCGAGTGCCGTTTGTTCCTCTCAGCGGAGTTACTGTGTTATCCCACTGCGGCCAAACCGGCCAATCACAGCCTTGCGATGTGGACTCATCAGCAGTTTACAACTTTACTTTTTGGCTGATCTCTTAGGTTATGTGGTGCATTTTTTCTGCATTCATTTTCTGTTTGTAATCTTTTTAATGTCTGTCAGTGTAGTGAGCTTTTTTCATTTTAATTTATTTATTTTTTGCACATATGCCCATTGAGTTTGAGTGTGCAAAAAGCACTATATAAGGTGCATTATTATTATTATTATTATTGTTATTATTATTATTATTACGTGCGTGCCTGAGTGCGTTGTCCCTCCCCAGGTGACGCACGGTACCCCCTGCTGGGGCAGCCCCTCCAGTACACCCCTCCCATCCGTCCCCCTCTCATCCATGGACCTCACGTTGTCCCCAGCCACCAGGTGAGGACCAAACAGATGCACAGAAATGCACACACATATACACACGCGCTCACACAAACACACACACAGACACACACACACACACACACACACACATACATACACACGCGCTCACACACACACACACACACACACACCCACGCGTGCACGCACACATGCACGGAATGCCAAGAGAAAGAGCAGAATATTCGTTCGCTGAAATCAGACCCACTGTCTGAACGTTGCTGTGTTGTTGTTTTTTTTTCCCAGGGTCCTATGGGAATTCGACAGGTTGGCCGAGGGAGGAAACTGACGAGGAAAGCACTATCTACAGATCTCAGTGTAGGTGAAGCAGGTAATGGTAGGGCATCTCCCTCCACCATAGTGTAGGGGTCAGGAAACCGAAGGATTCTGCTTTACTGTGTAATTCTCCTGCCTGTCTCTGTGCTTCTTTACAAAAGTGTCATTGTAAGCTCCATAGTGCCTCATCAGAGAGCAAGGTATGGATGGTGTGTGTGTGTGTATGTGTGTGAGATTGTGTTTGCGTGTGTATCAGCAGTTATTCATTGTCGAAGCAGCAAAAAATGTTATGCTTTTAAAAAAGTACCCCTGTGAGTGAAAGTTGGAGTGCAGGAATGCTGAAGTGAAGTGAAAGAAACGCAGAGTGCCAGGTCGTTTAAAGCAACGCCCTGCGTCATCTGCTTTTCTGAAACGATGGCCGACAGCTTTCGGTGAGTCTGGAGGACGAACTCGGCCGTCCCGTCTCGGCTTGTGTGCGTTAGTGAAGGGAAGCGGCTGTGTTGGGGAGGGAGAACATTGACTGAAGCAGAATGCCGTTGTGTTGATGCGAGCGCTAACCGTGTTTCTTTATGGACGGCGCTGCCTCCCGCTGAAGCGCATGCTGTAAAGCCTGATTTATACTTTGTCGCACGACCCTTGTGACAAGTGTCACATGACAAAAATGACGTATTTTCAACGGAAAAAAGGTGTCGCGCAGCTCTAGAATTTTGTCGCAGAACTTGACGCTTTGTCGCGCAGTGCTGATTGGATAGCCAGATGGAACACTGAAATTTATTGTCATGGATACGTGTTATTTCACTGTCGAGTGCTGCCATATTTTCAGAAAGGTAACGTTAAACTGTCAAAAAAAAAAAAAAAACTGTCAGGAGTTTGGCGTATTGTTACCATAGAGACAATAGAACTCTCGTCAGAGCCCTTTGCGGAAGTATAAAACGCAAAACGTCGTGTGACGCTTGTCGAAATGGCCGTGCGAGGAAGTGTAAATCGGGCTTGCGGGCGTGTCGTTGCTCTGGGAGTGACGCGCCTCTCTCTCTCTCTCCCCCTCCACCGCACAGTAAGTGGGCGGATCCTGGAAGTGACTGACCTGCCGGAGGGGATGGGTCGTGTGGAAGCTGATTCGCTGCTCGGGGAGCTGTGCAAGGCGGGGGCCACCATCCGGTGGCTGCCAGAGCCCCCGCCGCCGCCGCCCCCGCCCCCGCCGCCGCCGCCGCCGAGACTGAACTGCGGAGCCGGGGACGGCGACACGAACTCTGACCCCTCGACACCGCCCCGGGACCCGGCCTCCGGCTACACCGTCCTGGCCGTGTTCCCCACCAAATACGCGGCACAGAGCGCCCTGGTCCGGCACAGCAGCCCCCCCGCCGCCTTCCGGCTCAGAACTAGCAAGAGACACTACGACTTCCACAACCTGGAGCGGGCCAGCTCCCAGTAGGGGGCGCCGAAGAGCAGGATCCCCGCAGCACCCCCCTCCTCCTCCACCCACTGCCACCATCACCACCACCACTACCAGTCACTTCCTGTCCTTGTCCCCTCCCCACTTCATGTTTTTCACTAAAGTTGGCTTGATGTAATGGGCTTTCACTTGAGTTGTAGAGACTTTTGGGAATATGTTGCCTTTGTAATGTTCTTAGCAATTCCATTATAAAATAAAAATTGGCCATTTATTATTTTTTATTTTGTGTGTGTGGGAGGGGAGTTCAGAATTGGCAGGAACATTTCAAATGGCAGCATGTACTTTTTTCTTTTTTTTTTTTTTTCTTTTTTGTTTTTTTAGTTAAGTTTTATATTTGTGAAATCTGGTGTCAGACCCAAAGCGTGGTTGTACAGCTGCATTCTTTTCTCCCGTCCCTCTGTTTCCCGACCTCTCTCAGCTTTATCCCCCTTTAAAGCAGAGAGCTCAGCAGGTGAGACACAGCAGGTAGGCCCAGGTAGGCCCTGCCCCCCCGCCCCCCCACAGCCTGTCCCTGGCCAGCCGCTCGCGGTTCAGCAGGGTTACTCCACCGTGGACATGTCCCGAGCGACACCATGAGTTTCTTTTTGTGCCTTCTATTAGGATTCCCCCGTTTTACTCCTTCACAAAATCTAGAAGGCACCTCAGTGTTGCTCGTAAAATGATCCACATCTTTGTAAATACTTTATATAGTACAGTAGATATATAATTCGATCCGGTTTTCCTCACTGCAAAATGTTATGCTGGTAACAGGCACGAATGAGCGCACTGTCTTTGGTTCAGTGTTCCTGGTCTGGTTTTAACTTAATTTAAAAAAAATAAGTCAAGAAATGCATATCTCACCGGTGGCATATTTTTAGCAATCCTCAAGCTTCATGTGTCTCAGCTATCCCCTCCTCTACTCCTCTCCTCACCTTTTCTTCACACTAGCCCAATCGTTTCAAATCTGTCATTTAAAAAAAGTTTTTTTTTTTTTGTTTTTGTTTTTTTCCTTTTTTTTTTTTTTCTTTTTTAAGTCCTTAGGTCACTGGAAAATCAGTTTGCACATTTATACAACTGAATTTTTTTTTTCTTTTACTGTTCTCCCAAATGTGTGGATTCTGAAAAGCTGTACAATGTTTGCTGGTGCAAGTCATTTTTATTTCAGTTTGAAACCAATAAATGTTTACACCAAATGATGTGCTTCGTCACAGATGAGGGGTTTTTTTTTTTCCAGTGCATCGAGATGCAGAGAAATCCTGACGATGCCACCTGCACTCGTCAACCGCTTTCCTCAGGATTCAAATCAGAGTGAAAATAATTTTGATGGAATGCCTCGGATTTGAACACCAAGTAGATATAAAACGATTTGGCTTTTGAAAATAATACCGCGCAGTTTATGTCTTTGTGCAGCTGATGCATTTTGACTGTTGAATTTCTATAAGGCAGGGGGCTTTGCTACATTAACCCCCGTGGAACCTCAGCCCCAGGCGAGTATCGCATTTCATGATGATTTATTCCTTTTTTTCATATTTTAAACGGAGTGATGGAAAAGCACCACGCTCCTGGGTTTCTGCTCAGACTCATGAAGGTTTTAACGGGCAAGTAATGGCTCAAAATGGATTTAATTTTGCGTTTCATTCAGCGAAGCCGAAATGTCCATAACATTTAGCGTCTCCATTCACTTTACAAGATCATTAACAGATAGGCCTAATTAACTTGACATTTGTGCAGACTTATCAAGGAAACTGCTCTCTGCTTAGCTGTGAAGACTTTTCTTCCCTAACAGCAACCACCCGCAGGTATCGTATTCGTCTTGTGTTATTGTTTTAAAACACACAATCCATTTTTGTTCCCGTCTGTGAATGTATTATGCAGTTATACGGAATGCACTATCAATCTTATTTGTTATTTTGTCTACAGAATTACCCTGATTACATTTAATACCCTAAAATATTGCACTCCATGTACTTGCAGACTGTTCTAGTGCAGCCGATTAACTTCTCCATTTAAGAGGAATGTGCTTCTGTTCCAAGTGAAACATGCTAAATGACAGAATTCAGCAAGCAAGACCCTGTGACAGGGAAACGGAACTATGTCAGAATTAATTGAAGGATCACTTGCTTAATTGAAGGTTGATTAGATTTGAGATCATCGATTGATCAAATGTCTGGGAGTCAGGGTTGAAGTCTGAACAGATTGGGTTTTAGTTGGTGTCGGAAAAGTGTTGGAATTCCAACAATTCTGAAAGATGCAAGTAATTAATTCCACCACTGATTGAGTTTTTGATTAAATACAGTTTCATGAATTTATTTATAAATGGAAAACATGGCAGGTTACTGAGTGGAGAGTTTGAATAAATGTGTTTTTAGTTTACACACTCAGTGGCCACTTTATTTGGTACCCCTTATCAAGTATCAGGTTAGGACCCCCTTTTATTTCTAGAACTGTCTGTGTTCTTCACGGGCAGCAAGTATTGGGGGCAGCAAGGTGCTGATAACATTCCTTAGGGATTTTGGTCCATGCTGACTCGATAGCATCACGCGGTTCCTGCAGATTTTTTTCTTTCCCGTTCCATTTCGTATCTAAGGTGCTCTATTGGACTGAGATCTGGGGACTGTGCAGGCCATTACAATAAACTTAAGTCACTGTCATGTCCATGGAAGCATGCAGTGACGTGTGCCTTGTGACCTTGTACATTGTCCTACTGAAAGTATTAATTTGAAAAAGGGTAGACTGTGGCCAAAAAGGGATGCACATGGTCAGCAACAATGCTTGCTGTGGCATTCGAATGATCCTCAATTGGTATTGAGAGTTAAGCCGCGTTTCCACCAAAATTACCCGGAACTTTCAGTCCCAGGAACTACTTTACCAGGAACTAAAAGGTTCCTTCAGCCAATGGTTGTCTGCGTTTCCACCGGGGTCAAAAGTCCCGCGAAGATTAGGCAAATTAGCCCACTGATGTAAGAAAAAGCGACGTTTCGTCGGTCCATCTGTCATATGATATCTTCTGTAACCCCATACTACTACCGAAGTAGCCTACATTATTTTCTAATAACCGGGACAGCCCGGAGGGGTTTATTCCACTTATATACAACGGGTTACCAACAATGACTATATATGGTTACTTTTGTATTTATTGATTTTCATATATCCTCTCAAACACATTCATTAACAGCAGAAAACATGCACACGGTGTAAACAATTTGCTGTTTTATTACTTTCTCGTCGTCAATTCCATATAGGCTAATCGCAAAATGACAAGAATAGAACGAAAACTCGGACTTGCGTGAAAATGTAAATTAGTAGTGGTACAGCCACCGTTTGCTTTCCTTCGAAGTTACTGCTAGCCGAGCAGCGAAGTGTGCCCTCCAGATGCGAACCATGCACATGGTCAGCAACAATGCTTGCTGTGGCATTCGAATGATCCTCAATTGGTATTGAGAGTTAAGCCGCGTTTCCACCAAAATTACCCGGAACTTTCAGTCCCAGGAACTACTTTACCAGGAACTAAAAGGTTCCTTCAGCCAATGGTTGTCTGCGTTTCCACCGGGGTCAAAAGTCCCGCGAAGATTAGGCAAATTAGCCCACTGATGTAAGAAAAAGCGACGTTTCGTCGGTCCATCTGTCATATGATATCTTCTGTAACCCCATACTACTACCGAAGTAGCCTACATTATTTTCTAATAACCGGGACAGCCCGGAGGGGTTTATTCCACTTATATACAACGGGTTACCAACAATGACTATATATGGTTACTTTTGTATTTATTGATTTTCATATATCCTCTCAAACACATTCATTAACAGCAGAAAACATGCACACGGTGTAAACAATTTGCTGTTTTATTACTTTCTCGTCGTCAATTCCATATAGGCTAATCGCAAAATGACAAGAATAGAACGAAAACTCGGACTTGCGTGAAAATGTAAATTAGTAGTGGTACAGCCACCGTTTGCTTTCCTTCGAAGTTACTGCTAGCCGAGCAGCGAAGTGTGCCCTCCAGATGCGAACCATGCACCATAAATGAGTCCATAGTCTTCCTGGTCTTTTCGTGGAATTGAAAAATGGCAGTAAAATTGAGTAAAATTACCGCAGTCTGAAAAAGCTAAAGGGAAGATTACTAGAATTAACCTGTTATTTTACCCGGATAAAAAGTGCGGAAGGTGATTTCCAGTTTGCTTGTACTGTATCACCAATGTTAATTATGCAGAACTACCGCATACCTCACATAACTGTATCAAACGTTTTGAGTCAATTACAACGGGCTAACAAAGAAAATCCGGAAGAAAATATTCAGCAACCGAATTAATCGGTTTGAATGTTTTGGCAGCCTACGTAGCTAATATGCTGTCCCAGCACGAATGCTTAGCATTTTATATATAAACGAATACTAAAGCAAGAAAAGAACAGAAGAGCACACGTTATAATTCCAAGACGTTGACAGGCTATAACCAAAAGTAGGCTACTGCGCCGCATAACATACAAGTTTGATTTGAAGTTATTATGAAAATAAATTGGTTTGCCGCTGCATATTTTCAAACATGGCGGGTAATGGCGGAAAATAAATACAACACAAATGCTACGAGTACTCGACCAATCAGAAATGTTCAGCGCTGCAAGCTCCACCCAAAAGGTTCCTGTACTTTCGGAAAGTACTACCCCCCGAGCAGGAACGTTTTGGGGGGTAAAACAAAGCCCCCAGAACTAAATTTAGACCCTAGTTCCTGCGGTGGAAACGCACTGAGTTCCTCAAAAGGTTCCTAGTTCCGGGGTATAGTTCCTGCGGTGGAAACGCGGCTTTATTTAAACACGACGATGACGATCTCCATTTAGATTTTTTGAATAAATAGAGTGTGTGGCCTTTAGACTTTAGGCTTCTGTGAGGGTTTTGTGTAATTGTATAATTCTGAATTGGCCTTGTTTAATGTGTGTTTGTGTGTCAGTTCTAAGACCTTTTCTGAAGGTGACAGAGGGGATATGTGCTGAGGAACACCTCACATCCTCCAAAATAATCGGCACGGTGCGTAAACTCCAGACACTGGCAGCAAGCATGGCCAAATGCTACATCCCAGTCTGTTGGTCAGTTCCCTAAACAGGTGCCTTAAATGGTGCCTGACTGAAAGGTATGGAGGCTATGAACCAACAAGATTGGTCTGGATCAATCTTACAATAATATAAAGCTACACACACTCACGCATCAACAACAGAAACATAGCTTGACGTGTGCACAATAAATCGTGAATATCTGGTAAATCATTAAATTCTTCATATAAATTGCTAATTATTTCCTGTTGTTTATGAAGTTAATTTGTTTAATGTTCTATTTTATCCATCTTTGATCCATATTTGAGCCCTTATACATATATTCCACCCTACTTCATCCCCATATAAAGAATGTCATATAAGAATGTTGCATAGGTCTACTGTAAGTAGGCTGGGACTGCAAACATAGCCCATACTACATGACATCATCTACATACAAATAACAACTGAAACTATGGACAAGCGCAGGGCGGAATGTTCATAGACCGGTCATAACAAGCTATCCTAATGAGAACATTGCAGTCAAAGGGCGCCACCTATTGGTTGTTTTTTTGGCATACAGTGAGTAAAATCTGTACTGATGCCTTTAATGTGGTTTGATTTTTTTTTTTAATTTTCAAAATTGATTTTGATATGGTATTACCTGCAGGCACAAATGTTTGTAAATAAATCAAATCATGATAATGTATGGCTTATAAAATAAAACGTGTCATAATTTAACAGTAAGTGCACTTACGAAACAATTTAATGGTTTCATCTTCTCTAATTTTATATATTTCATTGATAAATTACTTGTTAAAATGAGCTACGATCTCATTTTGTGGTAAATGCTGGGCTTAGTCGTAAATGCTGGGCATAGCCTTACTAGTAGTAATTACTTATACTTTGTGTATAAGTGAAAATAAAAATGTCAATTAACAAGACCAAGTTAAAACCTAGTATATGGCTGGACCGGCCGACCAATGGTGTGACGTCATAACTCACTCAGTGATTCAGTCAGTCACAGACATTCGCGTTTGTAGGGCTGGCCCCGCTGTTGCGGTCCAGTGAAATTTACAAAGAAAGACATTCTAGGTCTTTTAAGATCCGTAATTCGATCGTGAGCCACAAGCTTTCCAGACCCAAGTAACCAGGAGAAGGGAACTGACTGTGAAATCTACTACTTTAATTGCTTAATTAAGTGCCTAGGAACAACAAAACCAGCAGACCCCTACTACACGACAACGCAGCATTAAATGAACTACAGCTACCATAGCGCTCGTCGAAATCATATGGACTACAATTCCCTGTACACTTTGCATCCGTACAATCTTGTTGCATGACAGCGAATGTTTATGCGAGTCTGATGTGAGCAAGGACTACAACAGCGAGTGGGGGATTGATACGTATAATTTAGCAAAAATGCTCTGGTTTGATGGCTCGATCCCCGCTGCCATCGTCTCAGCCAAACAGGCGAACTCCATCTTCGTCGTCGTTATTACAGGTAGCTGTTCGCAAAGCGGTTAACAAGTTCTTGTCAGCATAGACTACAGACAGGGCCTAGCTAGCTAGTTAGCTGATGAGCTTGGAGAAATAAGCTCTGTCATTGTGTTTAGACGTAGCTAACTAGCGTGCTAGTTGTCTTCTAAAAAAGCCAATAGGCTAACGTTAGGAATCACAGTATTTCATGAACTGTGCAATGAACATTAAAATGTGACGTGGGTAGCTAACTGTTCACCTTAAAAACCTTTTTGTGTAAAATATCAACAGATTAACTAGCTAAGTCAAAAACTAAGATAACGTTTGTAACAGCAGAATGGTAGCTTACGCGCTAGCTTCTATACACATGATAAATTAGAACATGACATATTTTATATTGTTAAATGTCACCTTCTTATGGCAACAATTGCTACGGGCGGGGAAAATGCGTAAGATGACTGGACCTGATGGAGAGATCGCATGGTCTGGCATTTTCATGCCGTTTCTCTTACGTTCCAGTGTTGCCTGGGCACTGAAATTAACTGGGTTCTCTTTCAGGAGACGATGAGCAGTCTACACAGGTGATGTCCAGTTGGGAGGATGACAGAGTTGCTCAGGCCACAGAACGCTGCTTTGTCGCAATTAAGATAGATGCGGAAAGGTGTGTGCTGTTTAAATATGATTTTCCGTAAATACTAATTTAGAAGACAACAGTACAACCAATATTATGTTATTGTTTGTCGAGCTTGTGAGCTACTAGAAATACTACTGAGGTAGCGAATAGATTTCGTGACGCGTTACATTACATTTTAATCGTTCTTTTCCTTTTTTTTATCTTGCAGTGAAACCTGTGTTCAGTTTTCTCAAATCTGTATCCTTTTTGAACAAATATTACATTACATTACATTATAGGCATTTGGCAGACGCTCTTATCCAGAGCGACGTACAACAAAGTGTATAACCATAACCAGGAACAAGTAGGACGAAACCCCTAGAGAGAAGTACCGGTCCAACCGCATAGTTCAACTTGGACCCTGAGGGTTAAACTGATTAACATTAACACAACGAGAACATCAACAACGCAGTCTATGGAAAAAAATACAAGCAGTAGTTAGGACAGGTGCATTAACTAAGTCACCTACAAAACAGCTCCCTAGTTACAACCCTAAATTTACAGTCATTTAAGAGATTACAGGGAGGTATGGAGGGATGGGGAGAGGTGCAGCCCGAAGAGGTGAGTCTTCAGTCGTCGCTTGAAATGGGTCAGTGTCTCAGCTGTTCTGACCTCCACGGGGAGGTCATTCCACCATCGTGGGGCCAGAACAGACAGGAGACGTGTTCTGGAAGTGCAGGTGCGAAGAGGGGGAGGTGCCCGGCGTCCTGAGGTAGCAGAACGGAGGGGTCTGGCTGGCATGTAGGGTTTGAATATCTTGTGGAGGTATGCTGGGGCTGATCCCTTGACTGCCTGGTATGCTAGGACCAATGTTTTAAAATTGATGCGAGCTATAACAGGCAGCCAGTGGAGGGTAGTGAGCAGGGGAGTGACGTGGGAATGTCTGGGGAGGTTGAAGACCAGACGAGCTGCAGCATTCTGAATGAGTTGCAGGGGTCTTGAACTGGAGTACAGTAATAAAATGAAGTAATAGCCATTATAAAATAGCCTCTGATATAATAAGAGGAAGTGGGGTTTGCTACTGTCATCACCAAGGGTGTAAAGTATATTACCATATTAACCTCTTCCGCTGTGTTTAAAAATAAATCCCCACTCTTTGCCCCTAAGTGCTGTCCCATTGGTCCTTTCCTTGATGCTCTCTGAAAGATCCCGTAGTCTGCATCCCCTCCAGTTTCTTCATAGGAGAAAATGGCATTCCCTTGGAGGTGATTGCTGGCAGTCTCTCAGCTGAAGAACTCATGAAGCGGATCGACAAGGTCAAGCAGGTGAGATCAGATCGCAGCTATTCTGCCATCTCGTCCAAGGGAGCCTTCGCTGTTATTTGCATTTTCCCATTTTACTGGGGCCATTGCTTTCGCTCTTTTCAATACCCAGGCATTTTCATAGTAGTTGATTTGTCTGAAACAGAGGCAGTTCAGTGTAAATGCATTAATGTAAATCAAGGGCCAATAAAACCGTTGGATACTGAGAACAGTGCCCTTCGAGAAGGGAGATTTTTTGAGCCAGACGGCCTCCAATCCCAAATTGTGTTGAAAAAGTAAAGCAAACTGAAAAAAATAATTTTCAAAATGGGACCTATTCACCATTTTCTGCATTTGTGTTAATGTTTTTATTCAGTGGAAGTTTTGTTTAAACATCTCTGTACGTCACTTTGGATAAGACAGTCTGCTAAGTGACAGAAAAATAATGTCATTTAGTCGCATTGTGTACAGCTACCTAGTGGGAACACCAAGGCATTGATAAGGAAATTTCAACTAATGTGTGACACACTCACACACAACAAGTTTGTATCTGTGTTGGGTAGCTTTCATTCTTTCAGCTCATCCAAAGATCTATGAAGGTGCTGAGCAGGAAGCGAATGAATGTATCTGCTGCACCAGACGATAAATGTTTTGATGCGGTGAAGGGAAGTCTTTATCATGTGTTGTGTTCTCTGTGCGTTGGGTAGATGCACGCACAAGAGGCGGAGGTCTCAGACAGGGTCTTGAGTCAGGATGGAGAGCACATGGACACATCCCCACCACCTTCTATTGGCCCAGAGCCAGTCACTGAGCCGGCCTCCCCACCAGCCAACAGCCAGCCCACCAGCACAGTACCACCCAGCACCGCCTCAGAGAACGCCGCTACACCCGCCCCATCCAAAGGTGAGTTAGTCGGGCTGGAGAGGGGAAGAAGCGCCAAAGCTGTTCTTTCTTACTGCAGCAACTCCTGCTTTGGAAGGCTAGTTGTAAAATCTGGCTTTGCCAGTATTGTTTGAACGGTTTGTTGAGCACTGGTTTCTGTTGAATCACCTCTGCATTGTTATGGGTGCATCACCAAACACAAAATGAGAGCACCGTCACTGGGGGGTGTTAGGTTGAATGGGTGACGCCAGGCGGGACCTGTAAGCCCCTCCCCTTCTCCCCCCCCCCCGCCTAGAGTCGCTCTCCAGGCCCGCAGAGGAGGGCGGAGCCTCAGGTTACGTGACCCCGGCCGAGGACAGGAGCCTGTCGTCAGATGACCTGTCGCTCAGCTCCCAGCCCGACGAGGGCGTGGATGCCAAGGTGGAGAGGTGAGTCATAGCGAAGCAGGGGGTGAGTCATGGAGAAGCGGGGGTGAGTTTTCATGCCTAGGTGAGTCATGGAGAAGCAGGGATGAGTTTCGATGAGGAGAGGTGAGTTTAGGGAAAGCAGGGGTGAGTTTTGATGTCCAGGTAGAGAGGTGAGTCATGAAGAACCAGGGATGAGTTTCGATGGCAATTAGTGATGAGGCGGGGATGAGTTTTCATGCTAAGGTGGAGAGGTGAGTCATGGAGAAGCAGGGGTGAGTCGTGGTGAGACGGGGGTGAGTTTTACATTGCCATACTGCAGGCTCAGAGCCTGTCTCTGTGAGCAGCGTGTTCACGTGAAACTTTCTCACGCAGGCTAACAAAGAAGCTGGAGGAGAGACGAGAACGCAGAAAAAAAGGAGAAGAGGAGGTACTGCACTCCCAGAATGCATTGCAGGCAGCGCAAGAGACGCTGCAGCTCTGCAGGACTTTTTTAAAATTTTATTTATGATCGATATTCTAGTGAAGACGACAGAGTGATTGTACATGGGCTGCATACAAACAACTGGGGCTTGCATATCACACCTATATTACAGGCAATACACAGTGATGAATGGATGGTTGGAACAAAATAATCCAGGAAACCATTTTATTGAAGACAGGCCAGAGTGTATTTGACATATAGTGATCCTACATGAACTCTGTACTGACGTCCAAGGCTGGTGGATCACATCTGTCAGTATACATGTAGCAAATAAGTGTGATCTGAAGTAGTGATGGTAGAGGGGGGGAAATGGGTATATATAGTGATGTTAAAGTAATCCTTGAATCCAAGACAATTTTGAGATTGTTTGATAAGCAACTGTAAGTTATAAAACATTGACGTATTTCTTCTCATTTTTAGCGAGATGCCAGTGTTATTGGTTCTGGGCTTCACATATGCTGGTTTGGTATTGTCCAGCCTTGTTTCGATCCTGAAGAAAGCACTGTGACGGGAGGGGTGTTATTTCAGATGCATGCATCAGACAGACTTAAGAGGCCTTATTTCTGGGGCACACCGCAGACAGATTTGAGCTAGGTTTTCCCCGACCATACATTTGGCCGTTCGTACGCAATGACATCACCGGTGTTTGTGAGCAGCAGGAGATAAGGAAGGAGATGGATCGCAGGAGGCAGGGGAAGGAGATGCTGGACTACAGACGGCAGCAGGATGGGGATCGGACCAAGCGCATGCTGGAGGAGAGGAACAGAGAGAAGGCGGAGGAGAGGGCGGCGCGGGATCGCGTCAAGCAGCAGATCGCTCTGGTGAGCACGCTGCTGTCCGTGGCGCTGGCAGTGCTGCGGAGTGGGGGAGCTGACGAGAGAGAGAGAGAGAGAGACAGACAGACAGAGAGAAAGAGTGATGGGAGTGGGGGGGTCACAGTATTAATGGTTAATTAATGACACCTGCTCTGTAGCCTATGGAAAAGTATGAATGGGTTGGTGAATTTGGGCGAGTGGGACACTGCAGGAACCTGAAAGGGCTTTGGAGCTCAGGTACAGGCGAGTGTAAACCCTCTGTCTGCAGTTTAAACCCCGAGCAGCAGAGGGCGCAGTCTGGCTGCAGTGTAAACCCCGAGCAGCAGAGGGCGCAGTCTGGCTGCAGTGTAAACCCCGAGCAGCAGAGGGCGCAGTCTGGCTGCAGTGTACACCCTGAGCAGCAGAGGACGCACTCTGGCTGCAGTGTACACCCTGAGCAGCAGAGGGTGCAGTCTGGCTGCAGTGTACACCCTGAGCAGCAGAGGGCGCACTCTGGCTGCAGTGTACACCCTGAGCAGCAGAGGGTGCAGTCTGACTGCAGTGTAAACCCTGAGCAGCAGAGGGCACAGTCTGACTGCAGTGTACACCCTGAGCAGCAGAGGGCGCACTCTGGCTGCAGTGTAAACCCCGAGCAGCAGAGGGCGCTGCAGCAGCCTGGGCTGTGTGCCGTGCCGATAGTAGCGAGTGAACGGCGACTCCGGTGTCTCTCCCCCCCCCCCCCCCCCCCCCCCCCCCCCCCACAGGACCGGGCCGATCGGGCGGCCCGCTACGCCAAAAACCAGGAGGAGGTGGACGCGGCCAAGGCCGCGGCGCTGCAGGCCCGGCAAGCAGAGATGGAGGCCAGGAAGGAGGCGCTGCACAGAGAGAGGAGGTGCAGGCCGCTCACCAAACTGTCACACTATACCACACCACACGCCACAGGACCAAACCAGACTCTACCACATCCCCACACAGCCAAACCGAGTCCACACTGTCTGTCTCATCACACAAACAACAGTGCTGTTGTGCTTCAGTCATCCCATAGGCATTAGACTGTCTATTCCAGATTAGAAACTGCATGTGTACAGTATGGAAAAACTACGGTATTCACTTAAGTGATTAGGCTCCCCCTTGACCTGGTGCCTTAACAGTTGGATGTGATGTGATGTGATGTGATGTGATGTGATGTGATGTGATGTGATGTGATGTGATGTGATGTGGTGTGATGTGGTGTGATGGGCTGGGCTGGGATGGGATGGGATGGGATGTGGTGTGATGTGATGTAATGGGATGTGGTGTGATGGGCTGGGATGGGATGTGGTGTGATGTGATGTGATGGGATGTGGTTTGGTGTGGTGAGGTGTGATTGAATGGGATGGAGTGTGATGCGGTGTGATGGGATGTGATGGGATGTGGTTTGGTGTGATGTGGTGAGGTGTGATTGAACGGGATGGCGGGTGATGTAGCGGCTTTGCGTTTCTCCTCTCAGTGCAGCTTGTGTTTCCCTCCCCAGTGCCGTTGCCAGGATACAGTTCCGTCTGCCGGACGGCTCCTTCTTCACCAACCAGTTTCCCTCCGAGGCCCGGCTGCAGGACGCCCGAGACTTCGCCGCTCGGGTGGGTCGGGTCAGCTACCCAGTTTGGCAAAAAAAAAAAGACCTTTTTGATTTTAGAAAAGTTTCACGAACATTGTGCTGACGTATAGCTCTTTAAACATGCTTGGATAAGGTCCTGAGACTTGGTGTGGCTGTCAGTGGATGTCAGCTATTGCAGTACCTCTCCAAGGACTGCACAACTCAGTCCTTGGCTGCCGTTTGTTCGCAGTGTATTGTTACAATGCATCCATACAGCAGAGGGGGTCCTTTCTGGTTGCCTAATGTCTCTTCCAGGACCTTACCCAATGAATCCTTTCTTACCGGCGATTCATATCGTCATTTATCCCCCCGTGCAGGAAGTAGGCAACCGCTACGGAAATTTCTCTCTGGCCACCATGTTCCCCAGGAGAGAGTTCACCGGACAGGACCTGGACAAGACGCTGCTGGAGCTGGAGCTCGCTCCGAGCGCGTCCGTCGTGCTGCTGCCTGTGAGTGAGAGCTGAGGCGCCTGCCGACGCTAACGCTAACACGCGTTAGCACTACAAATCCCAGAATGCACCGAGAACAGCAGCTATGGCTGCTGGGTTTGGGAGCTGAGTGAGGAGATTGTCATCGTCTTGGTCAGTGTTTTTGTGTTTTCGGAAGGCTAGCGGGTTTCTGATGAAGGCTCTTTGCTGCTACACAAATGTACTTCCACTACCCTGGCTTTCAGTGTCTCTCTTGAGAATATCCCACCATAGTAATGGCCTTTTATTCTGTTGTATGTCATTTTTATAGTTGTAATCATAATCTTGAAATATCTTAGACTGTGGATTTTTATTTTTACCGTTTCCATGGTTCTGCAGCAGACGGGACGACCGACCAACACTGTGGTGCAGTCCTCAGGCGGGGGCTTCTGGGTGGTGCTGGGGACCGTCTTCTACCCCCTGCTGGCGGTTTGGAGGTTCATCAGCGGCTTCCTCTTCTGCAGCCCTCCGCCCACTGGCCCCGCCCCCAGGGCCCCGCCCCAGAGACCTGGCCCCGCCTCTGCCTCGTCCAGCCAACCAAACAGGTGGGTCCCTTGAGTCAAGCCGTCAAGTAGACGTTCTCACTTAACGATGGAACTCATTATCAAAAACGCATCTCTTTCCATAGTGGAAGAAGTACTGAGACCAAAGATATGGGTCACCCTCCCTGGTTGTGGTAATGGAAGTGAATAGGTCTAAAGAAAAAAAATTAAAATATTTATTAGAGAATTTATTGGAATTTAATGTTTCCGTATGGCAATCGGTTGTGGTGTCTTAATTACTCATTAATAGTAAAAACAGAAGAGAATGTGCAGGAAATGAGGGGAAAGTCATTGAGAGTTCTCTTGATCTGTTCTCCTGTTTGCACTTAGTAAAAAATATGCTGCATTTGCCCGTAGATTTCATCAGATTGAATGACTTTTTTTAATCGCAGTATGTGCGCATGTGAGGAGATGTGCCTGTCTTCTTGACTATTTCTGTTTGACTTGACGCAAATTGCATTTTTTTTTTAAAAAAGAGAACTTAAAACCCCTTTTTTATTTTTTATTTTGCCTGCTTTTCAACGTTCCTCTTCCTCAGAGAGTTTATCCGTAAGCGGGTTCTGGAGAAGCGGCCTGAGGACTTCAAAAAAGACGGGAAAATCTACAGGCTAAGGACTCAGGAAGACAGCGAGGACGAGAACAACACCTGGAACGGCAACTCCACCCAGCAGATGTAGCCGGGCCGACGCCCAGCACTGTGCAATAAGGTCCATCTCCTGTCTCTCACCAGGTTTTCTGTGCGCTGAGAACGCTCCGTTTTCATTGGCCGATTCAGCTTTTTCCCAGACTGCGGTATGTTCCTGCCGCAGTCCTGGTCCCGCTGTTCCCTTGCATGGTTAGCTGAGTATAATCAGTGCCCTCCCACTGGCCTGGACAACATTCTGTTTTTACTACTTCACTGTATTTCATGTTATCGTTTGATAACTGTTTTTCCCCCCTGGTACAACAGCAGGGCCAGAATCCAGAGGCGCTGGTTGTATTGGCTACCAGGAGGTTCTGGGCTCATCAAGTGCTTGAACTTATGGATGATTCTTTTTTTTCTTTTTTTTTGGCAACAATCTATTTTATTTAACAACGGCTTCATGAAGAAACTAGTCCGGCGAAAATGTGAAACGACTGACGTTTGCGTGTTTTATATTAAGGGATTTGTTCCTTAATGAGTGTATCGTCTGCGTAGATTGCGGAAGGCACTTTTAGTTGAAAACGGGAATACTTTACAGCTCTTGTTTAATAATGGAAATGAAAACAAGTTTTTTTCAAATAATGGCATTTTTTTCACCTGCTGTGGTTTTATTTGGTGATGCTGTATAGTTTTCTATAATCGCAAGGTTGTGCGATTTCATGCATGTTAAACTTGGGAATCAAAAGCATGACTTGATTGGTTCCATTGGTTCCTACGACAGGAGCTCTTAGAGAGTGAAGGTTTGTATACAGGTCAGGCATTTGGTACCAGATGGTAGTAATTATGGCTCACTGTGATGTCAGGTACTTTTTTTTATTTTATTTTTTTACTTTACCTACTGTAAGAGTCAGCTGCAATGTCTGAAACTAAACTCATACCCAACAGATGTTGCCAACCCCCTATGGAAAAAGAATATATTAAAAAAATATATTGAAATATACAATTAATATAATGCAACAATTAATAATATATTGGACAATCACCACCTGAAGCTCAACCCGGGAAAGACGGAGCTAATCTTTATTCCCGCTCTATCCTCTCCCCTCCTCGACTTTTCCATTTCCTTAGGGGACACCGTAGTGACATCATCACCCTGCGCCAAGAATCTCGGAGTGATGATGGACAACAGGCTGTCCCTCTCCAACAACATTGCAGCAGTAACCCGGGCATGCAGATTTTTCCTATACAACATCCGCAGAATCCGCCCCTTTCTCACCACCTACTCAACCCAGCTCCTGGTCCAAGCAATGGTTCTATCCCGCCTGGACTACTGCAACTCTCTTCTGGCTGGACTACCGGCATCTGCCACCAGACCCCTGCAGCTCATTCAGAATGCTGCGGCTCGTCTGGTCTTCAACCTCCCCAGACACTCCCACGTAACTCCCCTGCTCACTACCCTCCACTGGCTGCCTGTTATAGCTCGCATCAAATTCAAAACATTGGTTCTAGCATACCAGGCAGTCAAGGGATCAGCCCCAGCATACCTTCAAAAGATATTCAAACCCTACATGCCAGCCAGATCCCTCCGTTCTGCTACCTCAGGACGCCTAGCACCTCCCCCTCTTCGCACCTGCACTTCCAGAACACGTCTCCTCTCTGTTCTGGCCCCACGATGGTGGAATGACCTCCCTGTGGAGGTCAGAACAGCTGAGACTGTGACCCATTTCAAACGACGACTGAAGACCCACCTCTTCAGGCTGCACCTCTCCCCATCCCTTCCCCCCCTGTAAATGACTAAACTTAGGGTTGTAACTAGGCAGCTGTTTAATAGGTGACTTAGTTGATGCGCCAGTCTTAACGACTACTTGTATTTTTATTTATTTTTCCATAGATTGCGTTGTTGCCGTTCTCGTTGTTAGTGTTAATCAGTTTAACCACCAGGGTCCAGGTTGAACTATGCGGTTGTTCCCTGTACTTGGACCGGTACTTCTCTCTAGGGGTTTCGTCATACTTGTTCCTGGTTATGGTTATACACTTTGTTGTACGTCGCTCTGGATAAGAGCGTCTGCCAAATGCCTGTAATGTAAATGTAAATGTAAATATTGGCAAATATAGGCGTTGTCTATAGATTGCTTCTTTAAGATCGCAGTATCTCACAGTATATCACAACTGCTGTGAAATATTTGTCATTATATTTTCCAAAAATCTACATATTTACAATTTAGTGCATTTCCATAAGTATGTGAACTTGCTTGTACATGTGGAAAGGTTTTATGATGTGTTTAAAGGTCAAGTGTGTTTGGATGAACTTTCGTGATTTTTCTTTTTTTTTTTTTTTTGATTAACCGCAACCTGTACAAATGGATAACATTAAAAGATTTTGTCTAAAAAAGTTATGCTACTTGTCCTGGATACTCATCAGAAAGTAATGTAACGTTAAAAAAACTATACTGACATTATGCGCTATTGTTTATTTTTGTTATATTATGCCTATTTGATAGGGACTATGCACAGTCGGCAGTTCTGCCAGTAATTCTGTGCTAAAGTGCCTAAGTTAGGTAAACTAACTGGTTTTCATCTGCAGTCACTGAGCATATACAGAGAGAAGAAAACCAGGTAAAATCACAGGTAAACCAGGTAAAATCACAGGTAAACCAGGTTAAAAAGATTTTTGTATAAAGTCTCAACAGGCTTTAATGTAGTTATTCTGGCTTGTGACCAGCTTGTAAGGCAAATACCTCAGATGGGAAAAATCGCTGAGTTCAAAATGAGTTTATTTGTCAAGTTGAATTTTGCCATGTTGACCACCCTTTTGGAAAGAGAGATTGTCTGCAAAAATGCCAAGATAAGGATAAGGATTTTAGGATTTTTCTCTTGCACATCTGGTAAATAGGCTTCTGTTTTTTGTTATTAGTTTGAGCTTGCACTCAAAATATGATATAAATCAAACCTTTAATTGAAGTTAAATTGTTCAAAGAAAAACAAATATTCAAGAAATAATTAAATTTTTCTGAAATATATTGGCATATATTTATTGGCAATACAATAAAACCAGGCTGCCCCTCCCAGGAGTGTACAACTGGGTTAAATCATTCCTCCAAATGAAAAAAAGAAGGTCTTCTGAACACAAAATCAAGCTTTTGTAATGGTGGTCCTAGTCCCCTGGCCTAAATTAGGCCTACACTGGAAACCTGTGAATGAGCTGCAGAGAAGAGTCCACAAGCAAAACACCAAGGACATATCTGGAGACATACGACAAGGAGGAATGGTCTCGGATCCCTTGTTATGCGTTCTACCACCTCATCAAACATAGGTTTGTTAGCAAAACTCAGTTCTGTTACGGTAAGATTTTTATAATTTTCTCATATTGCGGAGAACAGATTTACTAAAGTAAATTCTATCCAGCATGTTAGCACATTGATATAAACAAACATGCTGGATAGAATAGATTTTAGTAAATAAAACAGAAAATAAACCACTGGGAAGCAGGTCGCGGTGTCCCCAGAACACAACATGAGGGTTAAGCCTGTATTTGTGTACAAAATGAATGAATTAATATTTTATTTTCATTTCATGCCACACGTGGGATTATATGGCACATCAATAATCAAACAAATTCAAACAATGGATAGTGCTTGGAGTGTCGAGCAACATCGTTCAACACAGGTGGAGAGACGCTATTCAGAAATTTAATTCTACATCCCTCCAGCCCGCGAGCCCATCCTTGCATATACAACATAAACTCAAGTAAAGCAATAAACTACCAATTGATGTTCAGCAGAAAGGGACGACCTGCGGGCAACATATGTAGAGAGGCCTGTCTAGTAGACTCCGTATCCACACCTGCAAAATGTGTCTTCATGTTCTTTCATTTCCTTTTTTTTCAAGTACTGGAAACCGATCATTACAAAGCAACCGTTTTGATCTGAAATACTTGTGAAACCGATCATTACAAAGCAACCGTTTTGATCTGAAATACTTGTGAAACCCAGGCTAACCTATAAGAAAGGGGTAGACTACTGCTTATACTGAAAACCTGTGGCCTCTGTAACTCGCGATGATAAGATTTCCGTCTGCAATACATCTCAATTTTCAGTAATAATACGATATAACCAAAGAGGTCGATTTGTTATTACCATAGATTAAAACAAATTAGGCTACATAAGTCGCATGAAAACAAAACAAAAAAAAACGCAAACAATAATTTTATATGTTGATTTAAGTATTGCTTTGCCATCATTTTTTATGTTTAGTTAACCCTTTAAATCTTTTTCGGTGTTTGAGCAAGTTGAACAGTAACACCGCGCGTGTGCATTTTTTATCCAGAAGTTTCGCTTTTGGTTCAGCATAATCGCAGTGGGTTGGACGAGAGAAGATAAGCGAGACTACTAACGCCGAAGCTTAATAACCTGGTTGTTCTGTGGACGATTAACTTGAGAAGTTTCGAAAAGGAACTCATTAAGAAAACCAATACAATACTGTAAGTAATGCGCATGTATGTTTATATTTTAACAATGTATATATTGTCTACAGAAATGTTCATTTGTGTAGGGCTGTAAGATTCTAAGCTTACTGCATGGACATAAAATTGGAAAACAATTTCAGATCTTTGGTTTAACTGTTCATTCAGGTCATCATGGCTTCCACCGAATATGTTATGCCCCAGAAGGAGACTGTAAGTAAATAAATATTGAAAGTTTATAGTGGACAGAGAATGTTTATGATGTATAATTCTTAAAAGCGAAACCGAAACTTAATAAACTGTGTGTTGAACTGGTTTTCGTATTTGGTAAAAGCAGCCTCTGTTTCAGGAAGAGCAAAGCCTAACTAAAGCCATGGACGAACTGGAGATGTGGAGGGTCGGTAATTCTCTTTTGCTTATAAATCTGTATGTTCTGACGTAATTTTCTCAGTCTTCCAGCGATGGGCGTTTGTCGTTGTTAAAATCAACTCTCAATTTTATTCAGAACAAAGTTGAGAAAGCCGAGACGGAGAAGTCCAGACTTCTCCTGGAGAAACTGAGTGCAGAGGAGACCAAAAAACAGGCCCAAAATGAAACGATGAAGCTCGTGGAGCAACAGAAAAAGTTGGAAGAAGCCTTTGAAAAAATGAATCAAGCAAAACAGGTGCGTCTGTTACGTTCAACTTTAATTGCGCCTCCACAAATGGCTGACTGATGGCAGTATGACAAGCTCATTGGGTGGCATCTCTCCAGAAGCTGGTTATGCTGGTCATACTGCTTTCGGTTATAAACAATATCCTCTCTCTTTAACGTATCCATCGTTGTCATGTAGGACAGTATCCTGCAACTTGAGAAAAGTAATCAGGTGCTGATGCAACAGCTGCAGAAATACGAAGACATGCTGAAAGCCAAGAAGGCTGAGTACTCATCTCTCCAGCAGCTCTCTAAGGTATTCACTTTACTCTTATTCTGCGAGTAATTCAACAGCCGTCCGGGCTCCTCCCAAGTTTTTTTTTTCTCACCACTGTTTGCCCTGCGATAGATTGGCGGCCTATCCAGGGTTTATTCCTGCCCCTTGCCCAATGAATGCTGGGATACGCTCCAGCACCCCCCACGACCCTGCCCAGGATAATTCAGCGGTTATAGATAATGGATGGATGGATGGATCTTTCTACTGGTGTTTTTTTTTTACCTCACTTGTGGGGTTTTTGGGTTTCAGGCCCGATCTTTCCAAATTTTCTTGTTTCATGTTTTCCCGTACAGCGTCTTTGCGGCATTTTTGGATAGCACTGTTAAAATTTTTTTTTTGAAATACACTAAAGTGAATTGATAAGAAATATTTCCAACTGTGGGTGCTTGGGCGTGACAAATACTTCATGCTCATGGTTGGCTGTGTCCCCCACCCCGCTCCCCCCCCCCTCCTCCCAGGTTAAAGCAGACATTCCCGAAACGAAGGTGACATTCACAGGGGTGGAGACAGAAGGGGAGGACAGAAACTATCAGGACATTGTGGGTGTCTTCACCATTACCCAGAAGCCCTCGCTACACCTGGCTGGTGGGGAGGCACTCATCACGTTTGAGGAGGAGAAAGGTAGAGCCATTACCATCACTGTACCTGTTCACCTGTCTGCATTTAGTTTTAAAGCCCTTTATGTGGCCTTATGGGAAATTAATCAACTCACCTGAGCAATCTTGGAATTACTTGTTTTCTAAAAAAAATATATATATATATTTTTTATTTAAAAAAATAGCTTTTTGGAAAGCCTGGATAATCTATAATTTGAACGTGGTTGGAAGATGGTATGATTGTGAATGTCATCATGTTAAAACCCCCATGCTAATGTGTAAATAATGTTGTGATTTGAGCTGTGCATCCTTTCTCAAAGTGGCAGAAAATATTCTGAGGCTGCCCAGGTGCTCCGTGGCTTTTGACAATAACAGAATGGACCTGAGTCCCTTCAAAGTGACGCTGGGCTCCTCCGTGAAGTTTGAGGTGAGCACACAACGTAACTCATTCGCCGGGTTTTGTGGAAGCTGAGCAGAAGCAGCACCTGCAGCACATTCCAAAGCGACGTACAATAAGGGCATATTGAAGGTCATGCGGACAATAAGTGGGCGGTAGTGTAGTATAATGGGTAAGGAGCTGGTCTTGTAACCGAAAGGTCGCAGGTTCAATTCCTGGGTAGGACGCATTCTGCCATTGTACCCTTGAGCAACGTACTTAACGTGCATTGCTCCAGTATATATCCAGCTGTATAAATGGATGCAATGTAAATGCTGTGTAAAACATTGTGTAAGTCACTCTGAGCGTCTGCTAAATGTAATGTAATGTAATGTGATGTAAAGTGCATATCGAAGGTCATGCGTACGATAAGTGCATACCGAAGGTCATGTGAAGGTCAGGCATACAGTAAATGCATACCGGAGGTCATGTGTACAAGCATACCAAGTGGCAGTACCCTTCAACGCCCACTCAGGCGCACATTAATAAGTGCGTACCGAATGACGGTACCCTTTAACGGCCTCTCAGGTGCACCTGAATGTGTCCAAGAGGAAGCTGCGCTTCTCCAACCTGTTCCCTCACCTGCCCGCGGAGCGCATGCGGGACCACCTGGAGATCGGGTTCTCCAAGCCCAGCCTCGGAGGAGGGGAGGTGGAGGAGGTGGCCTACAACATGGACACGGGCTCGGGCGAGATCACCTTCCTCAACACCGGAGGTCATTCTTATTCACGGCTGGGACGGCCCGTGCTTTTAAGACATTAAGGGACACGTTAGCACTTTCAGTTTAAAGAGAAATGCTCAGCTAGCCAAAATTCTGTTTCCAAATCCGTGGGAAGTTGTTAGACTCGTGTTCTCGTGAATTTTGTTGAACAGATGAACAGATTTGTGTGTTCTCGTGAATTTGTGAAACGGTTCAAACCAGCCTTTGAACGGTGTACTTGGGGACTACTTTTTAAATGCTTCTTTATTGCATCATTTTCATCACCAGTGTCATATTTAGCAGTTATATTGTATATTGTATTTCTATATATACATCACGCTACTTTATAAAACACAACCCTTGTATTTTATTTTATTTATTTTTCAGTTGCTGAGCGCTTGGCCCTCAAGAGGAAATACACCCTCGATGCCAGTCAGGAGGTTCATGTCTCTGTTCAGCCTTCTTTCGAATACCAGCTGAAAAAATTTCAGGTGAAAATCAAACGCCAATGACTCATTGTTCACTGTTGACATTTTCATTTTAGTGCGTTCTTTATGCGTTCTAATATCACCCCATGAAGTTGTGTCTTACATATTAGGCTTATTCACTCTCGAGTGTCTCCATTCGCTCACATCTTAATTATCAGACTCGTGTGCATCATATCTGGTTTCAGACTTACTGCGGGGTCTCCAAGCGTACGGTGCTGCTTCGCGGGATTGAGGACGTCGTGGACGAGGAGGATCTACAGGATCACCTGGAGATCCACTTCCAGAAGCCCAGCAACTACGGCGGGGAGGTGGAGAACATCAAGTACATCAGCAGACCCAAAAGCGCCGAAGCCTACTTCAGCGAGGACACCACATAAACTAAAGACATAGTACATATGGAAACGTCTGCTGCAGTCTCCTTCGTATAGCACGTTCTGCAAAAAGGGCATTGTCACACAGAGCAGCTTTACAATGATCCAGGCCTGAATCCCCCAATAACACGCCTTTGGGCAACAGTGGCAGAGGAGACAGTCTCTGACTGGTAACAGGAAGAAACCTTGAGCATAACTTTGCCCATCTGCCACAATGCCACTGTCTGGGAAAAAAAGCTAATTACGTGTAATCTATAAATCATCCGCTATAAGTGAAAACCTTGTTCCTTTTCATTATCTTGATAAGTATAAACTATCTTTTAGATAAGATTTTAAACTGAGGACTTGATTCACCTGACTTATTACAATGAGTGTGGGGGTATCTTGATGTTTTGTGTCAACCTGCCCACTTAATCATCCCTCACTTTTATTGGCTCAATGCTTTCCTCCCTCTCCGCCTAGTCTTATTTGCGTTACGGTGTTCTGATGCAAAATGGCTGCCAAGAATGTGGGTGCTACAACTTGGTTGTGGTTGAGGTGAGTTTCCCCCCTTCACTGTGAAGGGATTTGAGATCATGATTTGAAAAGCACTATGTCCATGATGATAATAATGATGATGATGATAATGCTACTAATAATAATATTAATTCTTCTTCTTCTTCTTCTTATTCTTCTTCTTCTTCTTCCTCTTCTTCTTCTTACTATTATATGCACCAAATGATAATCAAATAAGAGTTTTCACTGTGATAGCTTCAGTGAAGGCTTGTGGCACAGCCTGAAAATGCAAACGTCAACTCTTCAGCAAATTGTAATTCACCTGAAATCCACTATGTGTCTCTGTAGCAGTAATATGTAATGTCTGTATGTGACAATGAAATTGCTTATTCTTAGGCTGGGATTAATTAAAGGACTATTTGCGATTAGTGAGACTCTTAAATGTTATATGTTATAATGATTCCTTGGTGTCTTGATGAGAAGGCTGTATCAGCGTGTGGTATTTTTAGGTGAAATGCCAGGCTGCAGAAAACATATTGGCCTTAGTAACGGTCTTAGTAACACTATGTTGTACTTTGAGACCAAGATGAAATGAACTAAGAGTTTGTGTAGTTGGGCAGTCAATTTTAAAATGTAAAAGGGCTACTGTAAATCTGCACAGTACAAAAATATATTATTCATAACATTTTAGAAACGGTTACCACATCAGTGTATTTCAGTAGTAAAACAGTAATGGCAATGAACACTAGAGGGCGCTGCAGCTCTTTAAAAACTGATGGAAGCACACACACTGTACAAAGTCTGACATTGATCTTGCAGCACACACTTCAGTCAACCCTGTTTGACTTCAGGGTTAGTCTGGACTGAAGTGCAATTCAGAAGTTTTATCTGCCAGAATTGAGCTACTCTGAATAGGCTGACCTTCCCTGTGAGACATATGTTTTACTGAGTGTTGGGTGCATGAAGAGAAAACTTGAAAGAGTTGAAAGAATTATATAATGGTGGTAATGCACAGTGCATGCACATATATTTAACACTGTGCAGTAACAGTGCCATCATGACTATTATCTCTCGGTTGCTTCAAATAAAATTATTTTAAAACACGATGGGTCAGTTTCACGGACACAGATTAAATGGAGTTTTGCATGGATAATCTCCATCCAAAATTGAATTTAGTCCAGGGCTAGGCTCTAATCGGTGTCTGCGAAACTGTCTCTATATATACTACATATAGTACACTATTACACTGCGTGCTACCTCAGTGTATGTTCGTCTTGGTCAGCTCTCCAATGTAAAGTAGCACCTGACAGCAAGAAGCGTTCTGGGTTCGAATCCGACCTGGGGCTTCCTGTGTGGAGTTTTGCATGTTCTCCCCGTGTCCGCGTGGGTTTCCTCCGGGTACTCCGGTTTCCTCCCACAGTCCGAAGACATGCAGGTTAGGCTAATTGCCCATAGGAATTGTGTGAGTGAATGCTGTGCGAATGGTGTGCATGCCCTGCGATAGATTGGCGACCTGTCCAGGGTGTGTTCCTGCCTCTCGCCCGGTGCATGCTGGGATAGGCTCCAGCATGCCCCCATGAGCCTGACCAGGATAAGCGGTTATAGATAATGGATGGATGGATGTTGACTCTGGTGAAGAGACAGAATTACAGATTTAACCATCATCCATTTTGTGAAACCTACATCATTATGGTGCTTCCTTTAGGGATTAGCCCTACTTTGTGTGGTACACAGTACGTCAAATGGATTGACATTTTATTCTGTCAATACATTTCATGAATGAGCTTCATCACTCAGATTTGGCACTCAATGGCTAGTTTATATGCTGTGGCTCTGATGCTGTCTGACACATCCCAGTATTGTAACTGACAGCCCGTGCGGTTCCTGTCCAGTTCCCAGCTCCACGCAGCGCCGTACGGCAGAATTGTTTTGTTTAACGGTGCTCACAGCAGTCTGAAATAATGTGTACATAAAGCCATCGCTTACCGTAATTATAAATGATGAGCTGATCGGTTAATATCTGGCGGACCAATGGAGCGAGAGACAGGAGTGTGCGTGTGGCTCAGTCCCTGCAGTTCAATCGGGTATGCATTTTATTTTCCATCTGGAATGGAATCAAAATGTACTCTTATTCTGCGGGCTAAAGTGAAGAGGTTTGAATAAAAAGAAAGTTTACAATACGCGCTTGGTAATGCTTTTATTTGCCCCCCCCCTTCCCCCGCAGCCCCCATCTCCCCACTCCCAAGGTCACTAACCAAAGCCAGATGGGGGAACGCACCAGGAAGCCGTGGTTCCCCTTCAAGGTGCCCCATTTTGGGCTGTTGGACCTCCCCTGGGGGAAGGTGGGGTCTCACCGACACCCCCGACAGCACAGCTCTCTGTGCTCAGGAGCATTCCCCTGGTGGGAGTTGAGAGGGGTTGAGGTGGGTAACGTGGATAAAACTATTTTCTGTCTAACTTACGCATTCCAAATGCATTTGCACCAGTCAAATTAAACACTGCTCTACTTATATTTATATCCACTAAATCAGTGGATATGCATGCATGCTTCATGTGTTAAAAAAACATATGCATTTTACTAAGGTCACAAAAAAATATATTAATTCATGAAGTCGGTTTTGGGTGCTTCTGAATAAAATGCTTGTTGTTAATAACAGCGTTTATATGAGTTGAAGAGAGATCAAATGTGCTTAACATTTTACTGTGGGCCAGAATTTCAATGCAATGAAAGAGACAAAATAGGTCCCACATCACGTCAGGTGGTCCCAGCACCAACGCAAGTCCACATCGTCCTCCAGAATCGTTGCCATCCTTTGTAAAGATAAGAAAAAAGGCAATGATAAAATTTCGAAATATGAGAGAAATCTAGCCATTAGCCATCAATAAATTAACGTTATATTTAAGCAGATACTGTCTGTTCCCTTTCCCCTGCATTTGAACCAACGTTTGTCAAGGTGATGTGATATGATGTGAAAAGGCACTGGCGTTTACACAAACCCTTCTCTCTCTTACCGTGAACACGTTCTACAGCATACCACAGGTCCGAAACACATAGGTCCCCAAGGGCGTGCATTCACAGAGATTGTGTTTATCAATGAGATCATACGTCAGGCTGCCGTTTCACGTAACTGTAGCATTTCCAGCTAGGCCCCAGCTCCGTGTCCGTCTGCTTTCAGAGTTGATTTAGAATAACAGTGACCTCACCCTGCAGACTGGGGGGATGACAGTTTTCATTACGGAAACCATTTGGAAATGTTTCAAACATAAACAGGATTTCAAGTGAGGCTCCCCCACTGGAAATGAAAGAGAGGGACAATGTGAAAACTTCTTGGATGCCGCTGTTAAACTGCGATCCCGCATGAGTTTTTAGATATCAGTGAAAACAATGCTTCTAACCAAAAAACATTGTGAATCCTGTTTGTGAATGCAAAGGAGCTGTCTGTTCATGCATACACCTCTTATTTTATGTGTTCATGCATTTGCGTTTACAACAAAAACATTGTGAATCCTGTTTGTGAATGCGAAGGTGCTGTCTGTTCATGCATACACCTCTTATTTTATGTGTTTATGCATTTGCGTTTACAGTCGAGATACTCTGTACGCTTGTGCAACTTCCATTTCACGAGTGTCTGCATCTGGGATCACTTACAGTGTTTAGGCATACAGGCGAATTTGTAATTGTATTTTTTTTCATCCATATGTATGTGGAATTATCAAATTATTAAATCATCAAACAGTGTAATAGAGCTGCCAGTGTACGCTAAGTGTTTTCAGTCTTAGTTCATTTCAGTTAATTTCTCTACTTTTACCATGTGTTTTAAAATAAGATCCTTTTGTTACTTTTTTGCGAAAATTTTAGTTGATTGCAAATTAAACCTTGCTAGCTAACAAGACACCCGACCAATTTAGCACGCTAGCACTGATTAAAAATTTAGCCTTCATTTTTGAAATTTTTTAACTATAATATGATATTATAACATGTTGTGTCTCTATCTCTGAATGTGAACAGTAAACTTGCCGATGTAATACACGCATGCTAAAAAGCCTACTGCGGTCATCATCCTCAATCCTACCATGTTAAACCTATGATATCCTGCACTCTCCTGGTCTGCTAGTTAATAAACTGAACAGTATATTTTGTTTCTAAACAGACAGACTGTTCTGTCGTCTTGCAGAGCAAACCCCCTTGTCCTCTCATGCAAAGAAAATTTCAGCTTCCATGACCCCAGATGGCTTTTTGCAGCCTTCCGTCATGCCCATTGGGATTAAAAATGCACTGGCTGCATTCCTGAGACAGGTTCTGTCCAGGTTGTCAAGGTTACGAGGCCTATTTAAGGTGACACGGTTGTCTTTTGATGTAGAAATGAGATGCACGCATAGTTAGGATAATGTTATTATTGTTATGTAATACACGGTCTTTCATTCATAAAATGATAGTTTATTTAACTTTCCTGGCATTCGGGAAAATCTTTTAACAAATCGCACATCTTTTAACTCCATACACACATACCAAAGCAGACAGTGCTTGCCTGTTTTTTTTTCTGTAGAAGTAAACGATGCATGCAAAGTCCTTGAAAAATCATGACTACAGAGTTTATGCCTCCTCCCTGGAGTCATCCTTGCCAGCTCATTAGTCTGCATTAAAAGAGAAAGCGTCATTAACGGCGAGTACAGTTTAAAAACAACCAATCACGCCCTTCTCTGATGAATGAATCCATCCTTGAATATACGTCCCGATAGCTGGTGTGACACCCCTGGGAGGGACATGCGGCAGTTCCGGATGTGCGCCATTGGTTGCTGCATGGAGAGAGAGAGAGAGAGACACACACCCACACCAACACAAAACGAAATAAAAATGAACACCCTTCACCCTTCCCCCTCACAGATTCTGGGCAAAAACAATAAACTAAAACAACAAAAGTAAAACCCAGTGACAGCTCTTCAGCTCGCCGCAGGTCTAAGCTTTTCTGTTGCCAGTTTCTTTCTTTCTTCTGTCTTTCTTTCTCTGTCTGGGATGGACGAAACTCAAACAGTCTCGCTCTCTCTGTGTGTGTGCTCCCGGTCTCGGCCCCCCCTGTACCGTGGAGAGGAACACACCTTTTAAGCACCTGGGCTGGTTAGCTAACGCAACCCAGGTGCATGCGCTCTCTCTCCACCGGAAAGGCGAGGCTGAGACAAATTCGCTCTCCTGGACAAATGTGCCCGCGGATGAAAAGCTTTCTTTGAAGTCTGCTGCATTGTGCGACCCGTGCTGTGCATGATATCTCACTCAGAGGGACAAAGCTTGCGGTTCTTCGCCCTCGTATGCAAGCACTGTAAACATGCGCTTATGCCTGGCTGAGAAGGGGTTAAAGTGCTTACTTCTCATTCTAACTATAGACCAAACATTTTTCCAACCAGTACCTGTGCAGCGTGGGATCGGTATAAAATAAACGAATTGAGTTTGATGAGTTTCTGGCAGTTATTTATCAAGTGTAGAATTTTGACTATGTGCTAATCTATAGAGATCCTTTCAATATTATTGGCATTTGGCTAATAATCTCTATAGGAGAGTATCTGGAGCGATGCTAACCTATCTTCCCTTGCTTCCCTCCCTCCCCCTTACAGGTATCTACAGGTATCCACCCACTCTCGAAGCGGCACGCAGACGCGCAAGTAAAAATAAGTACACTGCTTTATTACAGTTCATTAAAAAAACTGTATGAATACGGCAGGCCAGTCACATGAGTTCACTGCCCTCCCTACTCCCAGCCAACCCGAGCCCCACCCCCCTTCTTGCCAGCACAGAAGACCTCCCACAGGTAAGCGTGCTCTCCTTACGCCTTTCCCCACAGCAACCCAGGTAGTCTCACCACTTCAGGGGCTCTGCAAACTCGCAAACAAGGACACTACACCTGTATCTACACACCGAAAAAATGTGAAATGCCACCTGCGAGCCAACCCTGCGGACAGCCCCCCCCCCCCCCCCCCCCCCGCCACACACACACACCCCCCCTCGCCACACACACACACCCCCTCGCCACACACACACACACCCCCTCGCCACACACACACACACCCTTGCCACACACACACACAGGGAACTTAATCTTTTTGGGCTCAGCCACACTATACGCATGAACATACACCCAATACCCTGAACGTGGAATATGGAACACAAACAGAAAAGCACATGAACTATAAATATATGTAACTGCTAAGTGTAAATGTCAAATATAAATATAAATACTAAATGTAAATTCCAAATGTAAATGTAAAAATGTAGAAATGTCTGGAATATATGCTAATTGGCCAAGCTTCCTATGTCTGTTTTTTTTTTTGCATGAAGGAGGGCGTTCTTAACCACACCCACGCAAACACAGCTGAAACATTGGCTGTCTCAAAATGGCTACCCCAGGCAAAATGGCTGAAGCCATAACTCATTAAGTCATGTGTGTGCATTAATTATATGCACTGAGGCTTCCCATGTCTTCCACCTTCAAATGAATAACACTGAGTTCCATTTTTCAAACTAGTCCCCATTATTTAAACATTTGGCCCCATTTAAGGAAGGAGGAAAGTATGTCTGTCTGTCAGACCATTTCCCCCTCTGTCATCAGGGGTCGGATAATAAACCTGGGCCTGGCAATGAAACAAGACTCTGGGAAAGAGGGGGAACAGAGGTTTTGGGGGGGGGGGGGTGCTGTGTCTCCATGTAGCGAATATGAGACCCATTGTCAATCTGACTCACTCTCAAAGCTGAGAGCGAATCCAAATCCAAATAAAATATTGGAAACAACTGAAGCATTCGCAGACCGTTTGAGAGAGCACCACCCAACGTGGATCAGAACTGAAGTTTCTCTGACGTTCTCTTTTTTGTGCCAGCTGGGTCAGCGCTACAGCACAGACTGAATCCACAGTGCGCTGTAGACTGGCGAGAGGCCAGGGTATAATATCTTTCCTTCCCTGGTGACTCATCATGCCCTGCCCTCCCTAGTGTATCCTGAAAATACCGACACACCTACATCCATTTGTAGATGTTTCAATGACCTTCGGAATGCACTTATTGTACGTCGCTTTGGATTCAAGCGTCCGCCAAATAAAAATGTAATGTAATGTAATCCTGGGGTGGGGATGGGGTACGAGTTCGGGTTTAGGGCGTACACTGCAAAACATTCAGTACTGATTCAATTTCAGACGAGGAGAAATGCGTTCTATTTAACTTTGAACGTTTTGCCCTGCACTTACATGTGTACCTACAAGTTTGAGGAAATAAGAAACCTCTACCTTTGTCTTTGAATTCTGTGGTATGTGTACATCAAGCCATGCTTCAAAGAAAAGACAAAAAAAATGGGGGGGGGGGGGGGGCAACTTTGCACCAATATGTGACTTAACACTCAAAATATGGACTCTGAGTACTACTGAGGAGTTAGCGCTACCTTTAACTGTATTCACAAAATCCATTGTAATCCTGTAAACATATTTATTTTTCGCTAGAATCATCATGCTTGCTCATGGATATTACTTTAGAAGAGAAGGTCTCTATACTACAGTACACTGATGTGTTAATCTAATCATCTGAATTCATTGCCAGCTCAGTGATACAATGATCTGTTTTTCTACAGGATCTGCCCTGAACTGATTCCATGAATGGGTAGGCCGTTTTTACAAGGAAGAACACCGGCCTTGTGAAAAGGTGTCTCCTTTTTTATTGTGCATTTTCAGGTAGTTACGTAACAGAGTGATGACATGTTGGACAAGGGGATGCAAGACAGGCAAAAAGGGGATGCAAGACAGGCAAAAAGGGGATGCAAGACAGGCAAAAAGTGGTTACAGACAGTATATGATACACTAACAAATTAGACCTGGGGAGAAAAGACAGACAGAACATATTGTAAAGTGTGTGTATATGTGTATGTGTGAGATAAAAGGTGTCTCCAATTACTAGCCAGTACAGGTTATTTGGTAAGGAGTTATTTGTCCTAGACTTGAACTGTTGTTGTTCATCATTGGTAATTGTGTCTGTAACAGAATACAGGCTCATATACCTTAGTCTCTCACTGTAAGGACTGCATTGCTTCGCTAATTACACATGATTGGTAGCCTTTGGTTAGCCCTGGTTCCTGAAGGCAATAATCATTTTGTAAGATAAGGTTTTTTGTTTTTTTTTTTTACAATTAAATTTGGTAAAAGGTACAGGCAAGTACTTCAAAAGCAATATACTGTAATGGCCAGACACAGTACCCTTACCACAACTCTTCTTCGCAAAGACAGATTCACTGTTTTGGCACTGCATTGACTGTATATTTTGTTAATGAGGCACTGAGCTCATGTCCAAAGTTGGTAATGAATTGATCATCATCACAATGCGTCCTTCACTGAAACCATCACCATGGCAACACGCTGGATGGGACAAGCCTGCTTCTCTTCCACTGCTCCCAGAGTCTGCTCTTATCTCATCTCTAATCACTGCATGCTTTTCATCATACATTAGCATGTATTATCACTAAGTAAGCATAATAAGCATACAGTCAGAGTATGAATAGGCTTAACCCCCCCGCCCCCCCCCCCACCACCCCCCGCTCTTCAGCAGAATTAAATGTGTGCTTTATGAAAGCATGACCAATATACTCTGATAGCCCATGTGCATGAATATCCTCCATATATGGCTCTCACTTGAACGCAGTGTTCACGCACACCTGTGTTACATGCATTGTGCATAATAATAATAGCATAATAATAATAATAATAATTTTTCAAAATGCACTAATACTGTCTTAGACCCATATGTAATGTCGGGACAGTAAGAATTGAATTAAAATGAGGTTGGCCAGAGCACACATGGTGGGGGGCTAAAGCACAAAAGGTGAGGCCAACCTGACTGTTGGTTGGATGACAGATTGCTCCCTCCTTTCTTCCTAGTTGCCCCGAGGTCAGAATGCGTTTCCGGTTCGGTCTGGGAACAGGGGGGGGGGGGGGGGCCTGCAATGGTTCAAGGGGGTGGGAAGCAGCCATGTCGCTGTGTGGTGGGGTGCGGTTGACTGATGACCCCCCCAAGGCTCGGGGAGAGGGGGTCTGGTGTTGGACTAAATGTGCCGACCTATGACAGGACACTTCATCAACAAACCTTGTTCAAAGACTGTTTCCCTAGAGACGTCTGGCTGAGGGGGTAATGGGGGGGGGGTTATTTTGGTGGGAGTGTTGGTGTTCCTGTGACCGTGTGGCGTTTGGGGGGCAGGGTGGGGGCTTGTGTGCCTGTGGGTAGATTTTGACAGCCACAGAGGTGGTCTGCGCAGAGGGAAAATGAAAGAGAAAATTTCATAACTTGAGGGAGGAATTGTTTTAGTGCTCGAGGCTGTAATGAATTTATATCTGTCATATGATTTTTTTTCCCAGATGAAATTGGTTTTCGTACCCAGCTCGATATCATTCAACCCATATTGCCCAGCAGAGCCCTCCGACAGGTAAGAAAGAAAAACAAAAGCAATGCTAGTGCTACGGTCTTTGCTGTTTTCTCTGTTTTGATTAAGCCTTTGCTGAAGCTAAATAGCTGACATCTTATTTTAGGGATAAATACCTGTAATTAGGCAGAGCTTCCCAGGTATAGTTTGAACCTGCACAAACCAGCCACCCACCCACTCATCACAAAGACAGAGGGGCTGCGTGGACATCAGCGAGAGCTGTTTAACCTTTGACCCACAGCAACGTTAGTCTGACGCGCGATGACGGCAGAGAAGAGGCGCTATTAGGTCATCTAACTCCTCCTCCCATTGCCGCCTCCCATTACCGCCTCCGTCCCCAACGCTGCGTTTCAGAGCTCATCCTGGCCCCAAAATGGCCGTTTCTGTTTCGCTGGGTTCCTTCATGTCCGAAACTCACCTCTCCCTCTCCACAAAAGGTGTTGGGATGTCAGGACTGGGTTTAAGCAGAGTGGTGGTGATCGGGGACTGATTTATATCAGACATCCCAGCTGCAGGCTGTCATGCTCCAGCTCTCAGTGAGATGCGAGTTTGAGACACTCAGTCAGTTCAGCAGCATCTCCTCTCTATGGTTTCCATGATCATTTCAGCGTATATTATATATTTTTTTATAATGTATCTCAACAATTCCAAAGTTCATATGAAGCTGTAAGGGTTTCAATTGAAATCCAAAAATTGTTGACTTAAAAAAGATTATGTCACATTATATGAACTATAAAGTAAGATGCTTTATAAAAGGTGTTCATCCAGCTGAATCTGCTTTAAGTGCATCTAGTATATCTTGATCTCGAATCAAGATGCTATATTATGGAACCCATATGTGTTTGCTTGTGTGATTAAGGTTTTCCTTGTCTAAATATAGGTTATCTGTCTTTGTCCTGCAACATTAACTATAGATGCCTTATGTGATTTCTCTTATTAGTACAACATCAAATCCAGCCAGTTTACGAAGTAGAAACACCTATTTCAGACCAGCCATGTTTGATGTTGTAATAATTTTCCAGGATATTAACTTAATGCCCTTTCCGAGGCAGCGGCCAGAATGGTGGGACTGGCTTGACTAACTTGTCAAAATTCCCAGCCTCCAGCAAGCCACAGTGGTTTCCGTTAATGATGGTCACTGCCCCGCTGTCCTCCTGCTTCTGTGTGGTCAAGGCGCCATTGTGAAAAAAGAGCCCTGTTCTCAACCGGCCTTCCCAGATTAAATAAATAAAGGTAATTGAATATGTTAAAAATATATCATCATAAAAAGTGGCAGACAGGAATGTAATTGAACGTTAAAACTTGCGGCCAAAGCGCAATATGATATTACCCCGCTGATGACATATGGCAAAACAAAGGATGTGGGTTTTTTTTTTTTTTAATTTTGTTGCCTTGCGATGTGTGTGCTCCTCTCTCACGCCAAATAAAATACAGCAAGTTCTCTCCGGCATCGTGATGTCATTTCAGGAATTTATTAAATTATATTTTACCCAGCGTGAACCCACTCCACTCGAAAGGGTTAAATTAGCCCATGTCACTGCTCTGGTTATATATGCTCTCAAAGCTCCCAGCAGTTGTGAACATTACTCATCTTTTTCTTTTTTCTTTTTTTTTGGTGGGGGGATGGGGCTGGCCTGTATAATTCATCTGAGAATTAGGAGTCAGGTATAGGTTTGGGATGTTACAGAATGCTGTCCGTCTAGCATGTCTGCTTCTTCTGAGTAGCAGAAGAGACGAAACCCTGAAAGCTGCAAGCATGGTTTTCTTTCATTTTATATCCACAATCTCTGCGTAGCCCCAATGGGAACTCATCAATCATCATACATTTGAATGTTTAATATAATCTCAATTTCCATTTTGCATAAAAAGCAGCTTCCAGTATTCCATCTCATTTTATGTGTCCCAAAAGCCTCATTAGAAAATGCATCATAATACAGGGAGCCATTATACACACAGTGTACCCGAGCCTGTGCCAGACAAGCATAGCGTTAAAAAAATAAAAAATAAAACAGCCAGTAAACAGTCCATATGTCTGCCATTAATATTTCACATTTCAATGCGTGCATCGTAGGGAGCCAAAAAAAATTCATGTAAAACAGATAATCCAATCAATTATTAATATTTTCTAATGCGCGAGGGAGAGGAAAGCTATCCCCGCGTATCCCGCATTTGAGTTAAAGCCGAATATGAAATTCATATGCCCTCGGGGAAATTTCCTGGCAAGCCCTTCCCTCTCTGGGTGTAGCCTGCGGCCTGTCACGCATTGATTTGCTCATTTAAAAAAAAAAAACTCGGCCAAAGAGGTTCGAAAGAATCCGCCCGGATCTGTTCGCAATTTTTCTCCGCGGGAGTCGCGGATAGGACTGTAGGTCACGCGCCCTGTACATTTTCACGCGGTCTTTTTGGGCTATAAATCAACCCCAATGTACGTTTTTGCAGCCCGGACATCAAAGGCTCGCATGGAATGCTGCATTCCTAAAAACCACCGGAAAGAATATCTTGCTGTGCTAAAATCTGATGCAATGCACTGTCGCAATAAATTTCTGAATTTATTATGCATATGGCCAGATTGACTAAATGGACTAGATAATTTACTTTTGGTTCAGATAATGTTAAAATAATTTTGCTTCATATAATTTCTGTGTTCTGAGGTAGGGATATTGATTGTATGAGTGACATATGGGAAACCCCAAGAGGGTTGGTGTAGATCTAATTCATCTCAGTCGTGTTGGGCAGTCGTGTTATGAATCTGTGTCTGCCTTAGACCCACAATTGCCATTGAGCCAAGCAGCCAGTTAAATCACATCTGTTAAATGGCATTAATGTAATGTTATATTGCCTGCATGTCAGGATCATACAAATACTTATACACACATACACACACACATACATGCGCTCACACACACACACACACACTCGTAATTATACAACCGCTTTACGTTTCTAGTGCACTACATTTAATACATTTTTGCATGTTTAAACTTGAATTTTGGGCCTTTTGTGCACACCAGTATCATAAGTGGGAACTGTTCATTTTCCTTTGATTTACCGTCACCTGAAACTGTAGCTGGGTTTGTTTACAATCAGGAGGAAAAAAAATTAAAAGACATCTGAAGCACTGCAGAATTCCAGTTCTGTGCCAGCTCCCCCAGCTACCTGCAGAACATTCCATCTATTTCACAAAGCATGTTTGACCTCCTCAGTGACATAATATTCCTGCAGTTTAAACTGAAAGGGAGTGTTTTTCTCCACCACCCTGAGCCGGAGCCTCCATATTAGTTATGGCTGTTATTGAGCACCTCACCCAGGCCTGGCTGCTGTTTCAGGTCCCTCAGGCTGGAAGTTGAAAAATTGAATTTTTTGTGCCCTGGACCTCTGAAACGCGTTCGTCATGCTGATATTAATGTTAAAAACCATTGCTATGGTTAGTCCTGTGCACACGATAGATGAAAACAATCACCTGCATTGATTAGGGGGAAGAAGTGCACATATCCAAGCTTGTACAAATTATTGTTTCATAAATAATATATTTAATTTTTACATTTTTCTTTTTTGTGGATTTTCATATTTCTCATGCAAAAATATCCGGGTCTGTAAATATTAGTAAATAAACACTGGTGTTTGGATTTGGGCATGATGATGAGTCATGGATTCTTTCAGATGATTCCATATCCCAGAATGCTTTGCCCACCCTTCTGTGAAGAACAAATCCTCCCTTCGGCAGCCCCAGTGCTCTGAGATAATTCGGCTGCTGTACTGAACCTTCTGTCTGGCGCATATTTTAGTTCACTGGGTTTATCCTTCATAAATGTGAATTGCTAGTTGAGGCTGTGTGCATCTCACCACCCATATACCACCTGATATGTGATCATTCAAATTCATCTTACAGTTATTGTGTTCATTGTCACTATACTAATTGCCATATGTATCATGCTCAGTCTCCATTTTTTAATTAAAAAACCATTTGGACCGAGTTATATTCAAATTCATCTTACAGTGCATGTGTTCATTGCCACAAACCAGGTGTTACACCATATGAGTGGCCCAAAGTGATTTACCCCTTTAAATGATGTCCTGAATATGTATGACTATACTAATTGCCATATTTATCATGCTCAGTCTCCATTTTGAAAATCAATTTGGGGCAGGCTATATTCAAATTTATCTTACGGTGCATGTGCTCATTGTCACATATCAGATGGTATATTGGTGGCCCAATGTGAGTTAAGTTCTCACAACAGCAACGAGCATTTAAAACAGACACTGCTGTCTAATAATCATTTTAAACAGACTGAGCAAAAATGGGATTATCTCTTTAGACGATGCCCTGAATGGACATGTTCCACTGTACTTAGTCTCCATTTTGAAATGGAAAGTCAAGTTGGGCTATGCTAAATTCAAATGTCATCCTCAAATCATAAGTAATAATAGTGGCCCAAAGGTGAGAATTAGTCTGTTTACAAATGAAAACAGGAAACCTGCGTCAGCTACAGTGGTTTAAGGTGGAACCAGAATTGTGACCATCAAGCTGTGAATATCAAACCAGCTTCAGCCTTGTGGTGTTCTGGACAATTCTAGCAAAAAGACTTTAAATTACCTTCCCCCTTTTAATAAGTCCTGGATCAAATACTGTACATTCCTGTTGTACTTCTGTTATTATACAGTTGGCCATCTGGCTGAGCAGCTAGCCCATAAATCAGAGCAGAGCTGTTTGTAAAAGCGCTACATGGAGAGAAACTGCAGGGACCTAGCCCAACCCCCCCTTCCCCCCTCCCCCCCTCCCCTCCTATCACATTCCACTGGAATGGGTGCCGTGGAGATAAATAATGATCAATTTGAAAGATCTGAAATAATCATTACAAAATTATCACTAGCGTCCGTAGCTAGCCGTTACTCAAGGGCTACAGTAATGGTGAATCAAGTTGTAATCATTTTGATTTAGCTGTGCTTGTGTTCACATTATTTATCTTCAAGCGCGTCTGGTTTCCACAGAGGGGAAGATTGTGTTTCCCAACACTAGATACATCACTTTAAAACTTGCAAGCACCCCCATTTTTGCTTGTTACGTGAAAAAAAATCCATCAGGATATGGAAGAATTTTGAGCTGTGTGACCCCATTCCCGTAAAGAAGACTGATTTATGGTGCTTGTGTAGTACTCCCTGACAGGGTGAGCATTAGCCTATCCTTAGCGAGTTCTTCGTCCTCACAGTAACTTTTCAACTGACTGGCTGTGACTCCATCATAACCCCTACAGTGAACCCAACTGAACCTCAATGTGACAGACAGATGAAATACATTACATAAATTATATTTCAGGCTTATTACCAGACCTGGGTCAAATATGTATTTGTTTTGGATTCAAATACTTTTCTGTGCTCTATTGATCTTGCCTTGTGTAATTGAGTGAAGCAACCGATCATTGATGATCAGCTGAACTGGTTCAACAGTATTTGTAAAAATAATTCTGGCCTCAGTAGCACCATTTGAATGTCAGACTAATTTGTCCACTGTCTTCTCCTCGCTGAATGGCCACAATTGCATTATTAAACAAGAACTAAGAAAAGCTGAACACAAATGGAAAACCTTTTTTATGAGATGATGAGAGATCTGCTCAGAAATGACAATACTGTAATTTCTGAGCAGATCCCTTAAAGATCCAAGAGTGGAATATTTCTCCACCCTGGTCACTGAAAACAGTCACAACTCATCTGTTTAACATTATCAAGCATGGTATTAGTGCCCCCATAACGTTGGCATGCTATTGGATTATATGCATTATAACAGAAACCGGTGGAGGGCGCCCTGTTTTACTCGGTGTGCCTTTCTAGCGTGTCTGTGTGGAAACGAGGGGCGTGTGCAACTTTTTCAAAGTAAGGTGATTGGTTCACGCGCTGCTATATAAGTGGAAAACTTGCTTTTTCTGAAGCAGATTGAGGTTATGTGTTGGTGGGTGTGCGCTGACGTCTATTCGCTGTCTCGTTTGACTTTGGAGCCGCTGTCCTGAATTTTTCGTTTTGGTTGTGCGTGTCTTTTTGAAGTCAGTACTCGGATTGCTCAAAAACAAAAATCAATGAAGGAGAGAAGAGCCAGTGAGAAATTAGTACTTAAATCCAGGATGGATCCCAATCAGAGTATGAAATGCAAAATAGTGGTCGTGGGGGACAGTCAATGTGGCAAAACAGCTTTGTTGCACGTATTCGCTAAGGACTGCTTTCCAGAGGTACGTTCATTGATTTCGGCAAATGTCGTGAGGGTTCATAGCCGAAGAAACCGGAGTGTGTTCGTGAGCTAGCAATATGAGATTGACATGTCTGAATTAGCAGGAAGGCGTATAGATTTTAGTGGAGGTTGTAATTGGTGGTATAACCGAGCTGTTTTTGTGAGAAACTTCGTTCAACTGTCTAATTTTTGCCTGTCACCGGGGAACCAAATCTAATTCAGAACAAACTTTGTGCGCTGCGTTTATAACCTGCCGCCCAGCCTAGCCTGCTTTTTTTTACTTGACTGTAAGGGATTTTCTAGTTCTTGCTGCGTTATGTTTGTTACCACCGCCTGCAGATGTTGTATGTAACACGTTTTACTGTTTCTGTTTAGAACTACGTCCCCACCGTCTTTGAAAATTACACGGCCAGTTTTGAAATCGACACGCAAAGAATCGAACTCAGTTTGTGGGATACTTCAGGTAAGACGATATAATAAGTTCATCATTCATTTAAAATAGCCTTGTGTCCCTGTGCTGTACAATTGCATCAGATGGTACAATATCTGGTTGTTTTTATTCCTGCAATATAGTTTCATAATATTGCGCAGGCACAATTAGTGCTCAGTGCATGCATATGGTCCTCTAAATGTATTACAGATGTAAAAGTTGATTAAATTGCGATGCCTCATTTTGTAAAGTTGGTGATCCAAGTTTCTTTTATTCTAACTTTTTGGTCTCAGTTATATCACTTGGTCTGTTCATGGCAAAGTAGAAACGATGAGTTGTGCCGTTCTTGGGCAATGTTTGGTCCTATATCTGCTTTGCATTTTTTTTTTTTTTTGGATTTCCAAAGTGCTTAAATATGTTTTATTATCATAATAACCTGTGCAGAATTTCACGAACAATATGGGCTTGTTGCGCGAGTGCTTATAGTTGGTCTGCACACATAATCACCTATATTTTTGTCCATAGACTGTTAACAATATAGCTAAATAAGGCTAATATAGTTTCCCCCCTCTATCTGCCTCTGGAACGTCCGTTATGCTGTGACCGACATCCTAGGGAATTTGCTGGTTAGGCGTGCAATCTAAATCTGAGGGGGGCCGCCCAGTTTTAAGCGAGTCCTTCCCTCGCCGTGTACGAAGAAACGGTCCGGGTTTGGCGAAGGGGTTGGCTTTGCCTCTACGGAATGTTAGGAACGAGCCGGCTGGACGAGCAGGCGGACGGGTATTAAATCTTTGTGCGCACCACCCGGGGCCCCCACCAGTCATCCACCCTCCTCAAAGCATGGAGTAAGGAGTATAAATAAACAATTTCGCACGCTAGTAGGGATGGGTCTGGTTATGGATTACACTGGGAGACCGAAGGCATTTCACCAGATGTGTGAAATTGGCCATACGGTATGCACACTTTGATGCAGGCCGGCTTTTTCTTTTTTTAACCGTTTTTCTCTCAACGGCCACATTACTAAACACATTTTCAGTGCTCACAAGTGATTGATTGTCCCCGTTTCCAATGGAAAAACAACCCAACAGAATCCCGTGTAGCGTACCTTACCCGCACTTCGAGTGCAGAGATGCATTGTCTTTGTATTTGGTTGGAAGGAGGTCGTTTCTTTTTTTGGAACACGGCCAAAGAAATGTTCCACATGCATTGCTCGGCACAGCTTTGCCTGTCTTACCTGTTTCATGTAAAGATTGTTTACAAGTGTGGCAGGAAAACCCCAGGGACTCCCAGTCTGGAGTCTGGAAGTAATTATGCACTGTTGCCAAACTCTTCCCCCAACCCTGTGATTGGGCACAGCTCTCCAGCAGCCTGCTGCCTTGCATTTGTTTGTATGGAAGGCGTTTGGGGTGGGGGGTGGGGGTGCTCCTGGGGGCTGTCTGCGTGACTGCCAGCTGATTTTAGAGGATTTGAGCCTTTCCAGGTTTAGTGGTGATTCTCCCCACCCCACCCCACCCCCCCACCCCCCACCCCTTCCGCCAGCTCTGAAAACCACCAGCTTCACCTTCAAATGTGCCTCTCAACAAGCAGGCTATTCCTACCAATAGCCCTTTAATACTATTGGATGCCTTGGACTTGGGAGCCTGTATTTAAGCATGTACGCACAAGCTTGGAGACATTTGGTCTAATCAATTAATACTTAGCATTTTCTGTTTGAAGCGAGAGACGTTGAAATTGTGCCGTTTGAATGTTTTGCTAACACGTTGCATCGTGGGATGTTAGTTGGGAAGGCTCTAGCCGACCCTATACCTGGCTCGAAGGGTTTCTGGAGTGGAGCGTGGTGGTCTTTGTGCTCTGGGTAGACAGCTGCCGCCTTCTTGGCATTGTGCTCATTCTACAGAGAGCAGTGGTCCGGTGGCAGCAAATCTGCTGGCCAATCAATCACTGCCCTGGCTCTGGCTGCCACGGCGACCGTGGTGCGGCGGGTCCTAATGATGCAGCTGTTGAAGGCTGTGATTACTGAAAGGCTGAGGAATTTCTGAAATGCGGAGTGGAACTTGCTGGTGTAAGTTGCTGGGCACAGGATAGAAACTGGCTGATCGAGAGGAGGGGGGCGTATAGGAGGTATAGACTTGGATTTGTTTTGTTTTTTTAAATAAAATTATTAAACCCCAGCAGACTGACTGTACCAGCATTAGCTGGTATATGTTGGTCGGATTTCACTAATACTCCATACCGTGGAGTCTGTTTTAATAGCTAAATTGTTTTTTTTTGTTTTTTTTATTAAAGCACCCCTCAATTACCATCAGGGGCTTGTCTTTGTCTGTTAAAGCAAGCAGACCACTTACCCATTGTAACCTCTGTTTGTCTGTGGTTTCAACTGTAAGCCAAACACCTGGAGCCTTTTGCCTCTCAGATCTCCTGGCTGAATCCAGAGGGGGCATTAAATACCCCCCCCCCCCCTCTTCAACTTACCCCCCCAACATTTTCACCCCCCTCCAGCGCCAGAGTAATTACTGCGGGACTGCCTGCAGGTCTGCAGCTGTTGGATTGGCTCCCTCTTTGAAGGCTCCCCGAAAAGCTGCATGGTCCAAATCGATATCCGTCCCCCAGATCTCAGCCTCGGAGGTGCAGAGGAAGGTGTCTGGGGAGACCTACTCTCATCTCACCCCCTCCCCCCCCACTGCCCCCTCCCCTGCTGGGCCAGTCCCCCCCTCCCACCCCCCTGCTGCCCCCTCCCCTGCTGGGCCAGTCCCCCCCTCCCACCCCCCCTGCTGCCCCCTCCCCTGCTGGGCCAGTCTCTTTTGTTCTCTGATTATCTCTGAAGGAGTTAATGAGCCTGCTCCATCAGTCAGCGGCTAATGACAAAATGAAGGTAATTAAGGAAATGCCTGGATGTCACGAGCTTCCGTTCACTCAGATTTGAACTAGCTGGTCACTGATTGGGGGGAGGTTAAACTAGCTGGTCACTGATTGGGGGGGAGGGGGTGGCACAATTCAGTCCCTTTAATCTCTTTTTTATTTTTTGTTTTTTTAAGGCCCCTTGAAATTTTAGGCCTGTGTACAGGTCGTAAGCTACAGGCCTCAATGGAGATGGGTTTTTACAAACTTATATTTGGACAACTCTTGTAGGCTTGAGATTGCAAGGCCCTGTGTGTTTCAGACAAATCTGGTCTCTGGTAGACAGTATGAATTCCTCCCTCCCATTAATCAAATATGAAACAATATGAGTCCTTTCTCTGTTTGGGCCGTAACGGGGAGGGTGACTGGTTTCTTTCGGTCGTTGGGACTTACCTGGACAGGAGCTGTACTGCCTGAGCCCAGACTCGCAAGATCAGGGTTCTCCTGTGGCATCATACTTGCAGGGTCAGGGTTCTCCTGTGGAATCAGACCTGTAGGATCAGGGTTCTCCCGTGGCATCAGACCTGCAGGATCAGGGTTCTCCTCTGGCATCAGACCTGTAGGATCAGGGTTCTCCTGTGGCATTGGGCTTGCAGGATCAGGGTTCTCCTGTGGCGTTGGGCTTGCAGGATCAGGGTTCTCCTGTGGCATCAGACTTACACGATCAGGGTTCTCCTGTGGCATCAGACTTACACGATCAGGGTTCTCCTGTGGCATCGGGCTTGCAGGATCAGGGTTCTCCTGTGGCGTTGGGCTTGTAGGATCAGGGTTCTCCTGCGGCATCAGATTCGCAGGATCAGGGTTCTCCTGTGGCATCAGACCTGCAGGATCAGGGTTCTCCTGTGGCATCGGCGGCCATTGTTGCAGGACTGTGCTTGTGCACGGAGTGAACTGGAGCCGCATGTTTCACATTCCTCCAATGAGAAGTCAAAGCTCTTTCTGCAGAAAGGCTCTATTGTGAGCTTGTCTGGCTGTTGGAATGAATGAATGCACCTTTTTTTTTTCCCCCAACCCCCCCAAGGAATTTTTATTTTGTTAGTACTGATGGAAATTAAATTAGAAATTTGACTTGATGCAGGATCAGTGACCTGTTGGTACAGGACTGTGCAGTGGCTTGTGACTGCCTCTGGTTTCTTAAGTTCTACTTCCACAAGGTGCATTTCATTCATCAATGGCTGTTTTTGTATTTGCTTTAGCTGCTGGTTTCCTAAATTTTTTCCCCCCTCATAAGTGGATCCGTTTCCTTCAGACCGTTTAATTGAATTTGTAATTGTGGAGAGACCATTCCAGTTGGCCATAGTAGCCCGGCCTTAATGCTGTGAGGGAATTCTGGTTCAGCTGAATGCTTTCCAAGTCTACGATCGTCCAGTAATGCCTGGATAATTACGGATGCTGAGATTCTGGCTACGCTTGCACAGTGATGAGGATTGCTTATTAAGGACGAAGTTTGGGCTGTATCTCTAGGTATGCCTGGGTCGCATGTAATGGTCAAGTGCAGGTCATGGATCATCTACGACCTGTATTTAATACACAAGTGCAGGTCATGGATCATTTATGACCTGTATTTAATACACAAGTGCAGGTCATAGATCATCTATGACCTGTATTTAATACACAAGTGCAGGTCATGGATCATCTACGACCTGTATTTAATACACAAGTGCAGGTCATGGATCATCTATGACCTTTAATTAATACACAAGTGCAGGTCATGGATCATCTATGACCTTTAATACACAAGTGCAGGTCATGGATCATCTATGACCTTTAATTAATACACAAGTGCAGGTCATGGATCATCTATGACCTTTAATACACAAGTGCAGGTCATGAATCATCTGTAGAGGGATCTCAGAGGGATTCCTACCTGGGATCCCTCTGTGAAGTATGTGTCTGTGACACTGGGCCTCATTTAAGGCAGGGTGGGGGACCCACTGCGCGTGTTTTAAATGCTCCTTGCAGTTGTGTTTGTGCAGGTGCCTCCAGACAAGGCTAGCCCTCGTAAATCACACCTGTCTGGAGGTGGTGGTGGTGGTGGGGTGGGGTGGGGGGGGGGGGGTGTGAGCTGCTTTCACTGGGCTCGTAGTTAGACCTGCCTACTTCCTGTCAGACTGATGGGAGCAACTGCCTCGTCTGCCCTGTCATTTAAGGGGCTCCAGTTTGTTTACATACAGACTGAGAGCCTGAGGGTGGGGCAGTAGGCAGGTGTTTTTGGTGTGAAGGAATGAAGAAGTTCACCCTACAAAGGGGGGGGGGGGGGGAAACCCATCCCATTTACATGTTTCCGTGTTCCGTTTCATCCAAGATTCAGTAAAATATTAGTCTTCTGATTTGATTTGCCAATAATGTTGCACAGTTTTATTGTAACAAGGGTTTTAATTGACCTTTAATTATAATTCAACATTAAAGAAATGTTGACCGATTCCAGATAAAGTAGACTGTTATTCAGATGGACAGTGCAGTTTCTGTGGGAGGTTAGAGTTAAATTTTTATTATGCTGATATGCACACAGGGCTGCTGTGACTGGCAATGAACATCAATAAGTTTATTTATTGCTTGATTATGCAAATTATCACACTTACAAAAGTATGAGAACAGTGAGCACTGCTAACCAGACCCGAAAGCATTTAATCTTTGTTTGGTATTTATAATGGATTGTTGCCAGAGGGATTAGGGAAGTTTGTCCCAATATTCTGTGAGAATAAAAAAAGGTTTTGTCTGGAAGTAGGCTATGACCCAAATTCTGACATTATGGCCATGGGTTTGAAGCTCTTTTGTCCTAGTTGATTTATTCTTATTATCATTATTATTGCTTTTTTATTATTAATGCTTATTTTATTAAACATATTGTATGTTCGTTTTAAGACTGAATTGTCTCAGAGGGGTGAATCCACTGGAGGGTGGCAGTAGCTAATTGTGTGCTCATTCAACCATTGCAAGTAGCAGAAAAAAGTTCTGTGCATTTCATAATGCACATGCAGTGGGTGGAGACTTCATATCTGCACCAGCAGGGAAATCTGCATACATTTACATTGAAATAAATGGCAGTGCCAAAATGAAAATCTTGACACAGGGTGTGTCTGATTGGACATGCAATAAGCATGGATTTTAAAAAACAACCTGAAACAATGTGCAGTATTTTTCAGTGCCATGGTATTCAGTGACCATGTCAAAGACAAACTATGACCTGTCAGAGTTGCCAAAGGAAGATGGCATGAGCATGCAAGAGAGCAGATCCTCAGTTCAAGGGTATCCCAGTTTGGATTAATGGGGGGAAATAGATTCTTACATGTAGAGTCATTTTATACTTTGATTTCTTGATGCGGAAGATGGCATTGACCTGCCACCTGGAATTTCTTTTCTGACATAATTTCAGCAGGCTCTTTCAAAGTATGGATACAAATAACATGGGTGGAGATTTTAATTTTATTTAATTTCTTAAATTTGTTCGTGAAATTTTTTCAATGAATATTGTGCAGGTCAATTTTTCTGGATAGTCATCAAGTTTCGCACGTAGCTCGGTGCATATTTTTGGCATTATTTTGCGCAGCATTATTTGTGTGCCAAATAAAAAACTAATAAAATATTAGTTTTGTAAAATGTTCAATAATATTCATTTGAAAATGGGGGGGGGGGGGGGCAATTTGCCATTTAATGGAATGGTAGAACCAACACGGCAGTGGAATGTGGATAGAGCTCAGTTTCAGACAGCTTCTGTGAACCCTGTCTGAACACAGTGGCAAAGGAATTCTCAGCTAGGCGTGTGCTGCTTTTGTGCTTTTGTGCAGTTAAATTTATTTGCATGAAAGTACTCCACTGAATTAGTCATTTTGTCTGGCACAGAGGACGTTCGCAACATGTTGAGCAACACTTTTTCTTTTTCTTTCTTCTTGGCGGATCTATCCCTGTTTGATTCTAGTTATTAGCATTAGCGAGACTTCCAGTTAGTCTGTGATGTAGAATGCTTGTGGTTGCGCAGTTGTTCCTGTTTGCTATCTATCCTTGTTTGATTCTAGTTATGAGCGTCAGTGAGATTTCCAGTAAGTGTGTGTTATAAAATGCTTGGTTGCTCAGTCATTCCTGTTGATTGCGCTCACTTCCCGCCAGGTTTTAGTACTGTAAATGACACTGACTTTTGTGTTCAGAAGAACGGTCTACTTGCCCGTGATAGGGTGGTGTTCCTGTAAAGATGCTGGATCCCTGTGCTCAGCACAGCGTCGGCCTTTGGACCTCTGAAGGCCAGGCTGCGTGTGTCGCCGGTTCAAGATGAAACGCTGCTCGCTTACAGTTTTGATTTAAATTTGCACAGTTATGAAGGGTTTGGGCGGGGGGGGAGCCAGAGACTTCTCACTCCGAATGTTCCGAGCTGAGCTTGCAAAAAAAAAAAAAAAAAAAGGCCTCCCGGAGGTAACGTAATTGTTGGGAAAACGAACTTCCCGGGATTCCGAGCAGCGGGGGGGGGGGGGGGGGAGGCTAATGTGCGGAAAGTTCCACAGCCCCACACCGCGGCCTATGCACCTTGTAACTCTTTACTCCCGTCACAACTTTGGGAACTTTGTTTTTGTTGGAATGATTCACCCCCCCCACCACCACCTATTCCCACACAAAAACATGCTATGTGCCATGTTGGATTGCTGCCGCTGTGTTCTTCTGCTGTTCAAACATTTGATAGCACTTTGTTGACTTTAAACCAGGGGGCTCAAACTTCGGTCCTGTAGTGCTGCAGTTCCTACTGGTTTTTTTTTTTTTGTTTTTTTTGTGTGTGATTTCCTTTTGGTATTCGTGACCAGTTTAGGCCCTTGGAAACCAGGTCTGCAGACTTAAATTAAGCATTTGGCCTGAGTGCTGAAATGCATCACATTCCAGCAGACACGGTGGCCCGACATGATTTGAGTACGATAATCCCTGCTTTCCACCAGTGACCATCAGCCTTAAAGTGTGTGACATTGTATTAACATAATTGCCGGATTCCCTGACCACGAAGGCTTTCCTCCATGCAAATTTGTATACCGCTGATTGGACATGGGCCAATCAGAGGTAGTTTAGCAGATGCTATCCATCCCCCACCCCCCACTCCCCCCCCCCCCCCCCCCCCCAACATATTAACGGTTTAATCTCAGTAATGTTTTCACCTCTAAAGCGCTTTCAGTTATGCACGCTCAGGACTTTGGCTGTCAGTGAAGAGGGATTGTAATCCTGAAACTAATAGAGTGCCCGATTCATTATTCTTTTGTGTCATGATGTTCCCAGCTGGAGTTCGACTTCACTGTGCATTGCTTTATTATCATGCACTTGTAGCTCACTTTCTGCAGTTTTTTTTATTTATTTTTTTTTATAAACGTTTTTTAACGTCATTTTTAGTGTAAAGATTTTTATCACCCCAGACAGGTTTTGCATGCAGTAATATTATGTGCAGGCTCTGGAAACATAACGTTACTGTACAAACTGCTTTGAACGTGGAAGTGTACGGTATTCTATTTCTGTTTCTAAAATATCGTTTGTTGCATCTGGGCCAATCGAAAACATGGTGACTGAAAGTGAGCCTTAAAGTCAGTACTCGGGCTGCTTGTGGCTATTGTATAATTATATAAAGGGCATGTATTGTTGCAGTCCTTTAAAAAATTAAATAAATCTGGTGCAAAGCTGTTGGAAATTCTTATGTCCCGGAACACAAATCTGAATTCAGAATGAAGTCTACATTAACAAAAGATTATTATTATTATTATTTTTTTTTAAATGAGACGAGAGATGAAGGGGTGTTCTGAGCGTATCTCTGCTTGCTCTCTGTTCTGGGGTCCAGATGTGCACTCGCATCTGCTATTGCAAGCAGTTGTGGGCGTTTAGTAAACAGAGCTTTGCGCATCTTTTCATTATCAAATTTTTTGAAGATATGCAGAGGCCTGCTTTAATGCATTTGCCAACCTTTTGTATCACTTTGGTTTACAGTTTTTTTTTTTTTTTTTTTTTTTTTTTTTTCCCTCCCCTCAGTGATTAAAATGGATTTTCCAATTCTGTTGTAGAGCTTTATAAGCTTTTAATTCCTACAGTTGGTTTGATAAGATGCATATGCATATTCTGTGGGTATGTCCTGTTTATCAGTATGATTTTTAAAAAGAGAATGCTTCATGTTGAAGTGACATTGCTTTTTGGCTGGCTCGCAGCAGCATGAATGTCTGTGACTGAGTGAGTGAAGTTACACCGCGCATGTCTGTGACTGAGTGACTGACTGATGAAGTTACGCCATTGGTCGGCCGGTTCGGTCCAGCCGTATACTAGGTTTTGACCTGGTCTTGTTTTTTTGTTTTTTTTGTGTTCAGGGTCACCGTATTATGACAACGTGAGACCGCTCTCCTACCCCGACTGCGATGCTGTTCTCATCTGCTTCGACATCAGCCGGCCAGAGACCTTGGACAGCATCCTGAAGAAGGTTAAAGACCCTTTTTATTCCCTCCGTTTCCTTTTCTCTCCCGCTGTTCTCATTCCCATTTCTGTGAACTCCTGCCGTCAGTTTGAGAGGCTGCACACTGGCAGTTTTCCCCATTCCACAAATTTTTTTTTCTTTCAGAAGATTGTGCTTAAATAAAAATCTATTTTTAGACAAGAAAAAATAATAATTTTATTTTTTAACTGGTACCAACTTGTTGTGAACAGCATTGTATTGGTATGATTGACAGCAACAGCAGACGTTGTTGACTGTGTGCAGCTGTGATAAAGACTGATACCCTGCCCCCTCCCTCCCTCCCTCTCTTCCGTACAGTGGAAAGGGGAGATCCAGGAGTTCTGTCCCAACACCAAGATGCTGCTGGTGGGGTGCAAGTCAGACCTGCGCACGGACCTCTCAACGCTGGTGGGGCTGTCCAATCACAGGCAGGCACCGGTGTCATATGATCAGGTTGGCCTCATGCTCGCTTTTCCCAGCAGCCTTTGCTCTTCAGCATGTAAGGGTTGAGGTTTATTGTGATTAACCCAAAATGGGGTGAAGCTAACACATACGATCAATGACAGATTTTTAATCAATCGTTGTGTTTTTTTGTGGAGAGCAAGAACTATTTCTTGATGCAAAGTGATTGACACCTCAATGTAGCTCCACTCACTATGGGGTTTAAAACTCTCATTCTGCTGTTACTTGTTAAAGCGATGTTGGCAAGCTTCCTTAAACACATATATGTTCTTTGGAACCTTGCTTGTGTACAACACTTGTGTACAACACAAGAAAAAAAACTTGTTCTTCCATAGTTGAAGGAATACTTAATGTATAAAACTGATGGTTGGAGGGGAAGATTTGTTTCATTTAAGGGTTTAATTCTGGCAGTTAAAACAGGCTTCATATTGGATATGCTGTAAGCTTTCTTGAGGATTTTTCTTTTTTTAAATCACTAAATCTTTATAAAAGAACATTTTTAAGCCTTTCTCATTAACATAGCCTACATTACCCTGGCAGTCATTTTTACAATCAGTTTATAATCTTTCTATATAGTCCATATTAATATTTCATTCACGCTATTGGCTGACTTGTTTGCAGGACCATTAAGTTTCTGAATTGGTAATTTAATTAGTTCCATACCCATTACTGTTCCTCTTGCATCAGCACCTTAATATGAAATGATCAAGTGAAATGTTTTCATTAAGCTCACTATGGATTACACGTCAAAGAACATTGCCTGGCTCTTACTTTTACATCCAGTGCCAAATAGCTGATTGAGCATTGACCTTCCACATAAAGGTTCAGTCATTTTATTTCTGCACTTTATAATTGCTGCTTGTGTGGCTGTATGCAGTAGCCTGTTGCCCTGGTCCTAGAGAGATGAACAGTGTTATGGGTCTTGTTTTCACTCCGAGCTTCCTTGATCAGTTGAAGCGGCTATTTTCTATGATAGAATTTGCCCGTTTTTGGTCTGAATTTGTTGCTGAAAAGTCGACACATGCCTCTAATAAAAAAATTCAGGAATGTAAATGTATCCAGGAATATCATCGTACACAAATATCTTTGCCTTCTGTTGATCGAGCTGTGTCCTGTAAAAAGTAATTCGAACATTGTCAGTTTAGAAAATGGCTGCCATCACTCTGATGTGGGCACGTCTGAATATGATTGGCTGAAATCTGGGGTGGGGCGAGTGGGGCGACATAGCTCAGGAGGTAAGACCGATTGTCTGGCAGTCGGAGGGTTGCCGGTTCAAACCCCGCCCTGGGCGTGTCGAAGTGTCCTTGAGCAAGACACCTAACCCCTAACCCCTAACTGCTCTGGCGAATGAGAGGCATCAATTGTAAAGTGCTTTGGATAAAAGCGCTATATAAATGCAGTCCATTTACAAATCTCCCAGTTTGAACTAAGGACCGCGATGCCTCTGCCCCGACAGGGTTCGCACATGGCCAAGCAGGTCTCCGCCCCCTACATCGAGTGCTCGGCCCTGCAGTCGGAGAACAGCGTGCGCGACATCTTCCACCTGGCCACGCTGGCCTGCGTCAGCAAGGGCAAGAAGACCGTGAAGCGCCACAAGTCCTCCCGCTCCACCGCCAAGCGCATCTCGCACATGTGCAGTCGCCCCGACCTGTCGTCCGTGGGGACGGACCTGCGCAAGGACAAGGCCAAGAGCTGCTCGGTCATGTGACGCGGGAACGCCCCCCCGACGCTTTGGGTTTTTGCGGACGCCCGGGGGAGACCGAGCGAGATGTTGAGGGGAACCCCCCTCAACGCACTCGAAGATGTGCTCAGCGGCAGTGACTGTGGCGGTGATGGGGGGGGGGGGGGCGGGGGGGGGGGTGCAGGGATGGGGATTTGGATTTGGGGGGGGCGGGGGGGGTGTCGTTTCTGCACTTTAAAAGCATTTGTGCTTCGCGTTGGGTTTGGGTTTACACACGCTGCGCAACCGGAAATGTGAGCCACTACACTGTGCCATGGGAAAAATATGAAGAAATGCGTAGAAGTGCCATGTCATGTTTGAGGTCCCAAGGGGGGGACCTCAAAGGCTTGTGAAACGGTTTGTCATGTGTCTGACTTGGGTCTCGCCTTCCTCCCCCACAACCTCGTGAGCGGTGGGGTGGGGTGGGGGGGGGGGGGGGTTTGAAGCCATCTGTCAGTGTGTCCAAGTGGTCTGGAGGAAGTCAAGGTCACGTGTGTGGAATACAAGGCAAGGAAACTGTCACCAAAAGTTTTATTTATAATATCTTCAGAGAAAATGTAAAAAAAAAAAAAAAAAAAACATTTAAAAAATGGCAGTGGCCTCCCCCCCCCCTTTTAAGGCTTGCTTTTTGGCGGGAGTGATGCTCTCTTCCTGGAAATGCTACAGCAGCTGATTTCTTGCAGTGAACCCCTGGTCCTTGCACTTCAGATGGGAGCGATGGATGGAAGTTTAAAAAAAAAACAAGCAAATCACTGTGGTTTTAAATCAGAAATTTTCTGGCTTTCCATTCACATGCCCTGTTGTTGTTGCTGCCAAAAACAATTTTGTCAGACAGAATTGGGGAGCTTCTCCTTTGCAACCAAAGCTGTTTGTGCAAGTCTGAAAGCCTTTTCATGTTTCTGAGCTTCTGCCGTTTTTCATGTACTGCTACAGCATCAAAGCATATCCTTCCCTCCTGATTTGTAACCAAAGAAAATCCTGACGGTGTTGTTGAAACCCCAGGACTTTGGCCGCTCTATGTTCGCATCTTCTATGGTTGCAGGGATCTTAAACAGGGTATTCTTTAATCACTTGGATTGTTCCCGTGTGTCGCCCCCACACACCCCCCCCCCCCCCCCACCCCGCCTGTCCCTGGGCATTTTTCGGCAGTGCTGTCGACACCAGTGCCTGACTAAACGCAGTTAACCCTTTGCGCTCAGTCTTACCTTAGTTTAGGAGGTCAAAGAGGACACCTGTACATAGAATGTGACGCGCCTCATAGACGGTACGGACCCGAAGGCCCCCGGTCACGTGATCGCTCGTGCTCCTTTGCGAGGATGGCTATGCAACGCATTCATTTTTTTTCCTTCTCTCCTGACAACCCCAGCAAGGGAATCGGAGAAAGAGAGAGAACCCAGGTCAGCTTAATTTACATTTCTATTTTTTTTTTTTCCGATGGAACCACATCATCATGCTGCACTGCTTTTTACAAACTGGTTTATTTAAAAAAAAAAAAAAAAACCTTGCAAGTTGAATGGGCTGGGTACTGAAATGCAAGAACAGGCTGTGCAGTTGGCCTTTGCAGGTGGTTTACTCCACGCTGCAGGAGATGTTTCTGCTCTGCTTTCAGAACGCGGTGTTGGTGTCCTCAAGGGCAGCATTATCAGCTAGCTGGCATATGCATCTGTATTTATTTTTTATCCATTAGAAATTTGTTACGACAACAGTGTTAACTATAGAACGTCTCCCCTTTTGAATGTTGAAGGCGTTTGTAAGTCTGTTCTGTTGATTTTTTTCAGCAGTATTTATTGAACAGTATATATTTTTTTCTCTTTTTTTTGGAATAAATGCAGAATAAAACGTCATTGTCTTGGCACTTCAGTCTCTTGGACTGTTTATTTATTTATTTTTGTTGAATAAGATTTGAGATTCACGCATCACCATAACATAGGACATCAGCGCTTGTCACAGGGTTCTGCTCTGCAATTATGTAAAAAAATAATAATAGGGCTGTAATTTGTACACAATTCACCCACTATGGATGGAAATATCTTGTTCAAATACTTATGGACTGGATATAGTTAACACCCTCATCAAAAAAGTACTGCGTATGGTTTTAATTTTAATTGCAGGAAAGAGCATCTGGCTTTGTTTTGGCACTTGGAGGTCAGTCTAAAAGTATGTGGCATACATACATAAATCAAAATGAATGATGGAAATTAATCATTTAAAAAATCCTATTTCAGACCGCGTTGGGGACAGCAGAATGTGAGAAATGGCACAGAAGGAACTACATCTCGTCCCGTCAGGTATTCTCCATAGCTGATTAATTGGCCTCTTTTTTTAAAATCTGGTTTACACCCAAGAGGGATCCATTCTTTTTCGCCCACAATCCCCATTTTTAATGCCACAAGAGGAGATGAATCACCAACGGTGACTGTACAAGTAGGGAGTGAAGACGTCATCCATTGCTAAGGCATAGAAATTTCTTTCTTCGGTCTGAACCATTGGGCGTGAGAACATATGGAATGGTAACAATGACAACGGACTGCCCTTTCAGGGCCAATGTAGCATTCTTATCTGTGTGATGCAACGACACACGTACACACTCGTTGCATTATAGGCATTAAGCAGACGCTCTTATACAACATTATGCATAGCATTTACATTGTATCCAGCTGTATGAATGGATGCTTTCTGAAGCAATGTACCTTGCTCAAGGGTACAACAGTGTCCAACCTGGGAATTGACCCTGTGACCATTAGGTGACAAGACCAGTTCCTTACCCATTATAGTACACTGCCAGTTGAGATGCAGTCAGCCTCCTCTCCACCCAAACAATTATCAGTGAAAACAAGCCGCCTGCCCCCTTTCCCCGCACTGCTGGCATCTCCCAAAGAAAGAAAGAAAAAAATTTCCCAGTACACCCTCTAATTTCCATAAGCAGTGCACAATATGGTGCCGAGTATCTTCCACAACAGTAAATCCATTCACCACAGATGTACTGTAGTGAATGCCTGAAAAAAGTAAATGTCATTAAATCAATGTAGATTGCATTTTACAAGGTAACATCAATGGAATTAGACCAAGGGTCTAATTAGAAGTTTGTTTGCCTTGCACTGTGAGACAATTAAGTGTGTGGGTAAATTGGGATAAAATGTGGATAAAAAATGCGCATGCACACTCCCCCGCCCCCCCCCCCCCCTTTCCCAAACTGCATAGCACAGGCTTAATGAAGGATCACAGGCTTTTGAGAGTCTTTCAGGGAGAAGGAATATCTTTTTTAATTTTGGAAGAGAAGTGGGCTGGTCTTTCAGAGTTCTTTCATGAGAAATAGTACGAATGGATCAGGACAAAGGAATTCCCCCCCTATTAAAACAAGGAATATCACAAGCAACATGAGAAAACATGCTGGAGAAAAGGGAAAGGGAAAATTAATCTGAAAAGAAGCTCCCGAAACTTCTAGGCCTTGCAATAACACGCAACTGTGCGGGAGTCAGAGTTTCAAGAATGCTTGAAATCCATCGAGGGAAAAACAACAAAGAAGAGGCTTATACTGTATTATCTTCAGGTATTAAGTCAGAGAATGTTAGATGTAAGAATTATTTATTATATAAAGTATTTTTATGAAAAAAGAAACAGACAGATGTGGCGATTTATTATACAGTAGCAAGGACAGTCGCTGTTTTATAACAGGTTTTTGGAGATATTTGTGCAGTTGGGAGTCCAGCTTCATACATTTGAGAATGGGATCTGTATTCCTCAGTGAATTCCTGTGAGAAAAGGTTCTTGCGTCAACGCCCAAGGGCGTGTTACTGAATGCAAGTTGGGATGGCGGGTATGCCATCCCGCCAAGGCACGGCTTGGCGAGGCAGCATGCCGCATACCCATACAGCACCGAGGGTTCGGCGCTTCCCGAGGTTTTCTACAGAAGCAACCGCAATGACGACAGACTCTCAGCCCTTAAGGACATTGACCTCTGTACCTTCTGACCTCATGTAAACAGACAGAGTTCACAAACAGCAGCGCGCGTTCACACAACAAAGCCCCAAACTTACGGGATTTTGTATTGTTTTCTTTCTTCTTTTCCCTGCCGATTGCATCATCGAAAATATTCCAGTACCACGATCAATAATTCTCCGCATTGGGCATTTAGCTGCATCTGCCAATTACAAAATGAAAGTAGCCAATTGCAGAGCACTAATACACAGGCACAATGACATTGTAAAACGTTGTAGTTGCTGTTTTGGTTCTGAGTGGAATGGAAGTTAGTTTGCTGGCTAACTAATAATAATTCAATTGCCCAAAAATTAAAAATGTTGTTTTTACACTAGCTACCTAGCTATTATTTGGATGTTTACAACAGTGCACTAACTAGCAACCTTCTGTGCTGGTAATTTATAATTGAAACTAAAAATACTGAACAATAGTTAGCTAGCTAGTGACATGAACTATAGCTGTTTTTATTTATTTATTTTGAGTTTCTGCCGCTACATTCTAATGCTACTACAAGCGATTCCACTTCTGCCGGCTTGCCAATTAGTAGGCCTACACAAAACACAATGGGACAGCAATGCCTTTATATCGAAGGACAAGTCGGATCTTGTCAGGAAGCTGGAATTCGAGTACAGCCTGTGTGACAGGTGACGCTTCTGGTAGGAGGAAGAAGACCTTCGAGGGTAAGACACATTTTATTTATATCATGGTGGTGGTATATTTTGCATAGTCTAATATGCTATTGGTGATGCTTTGCTGTGCCTTCGGTTTTGTCACTGAAAATGAGTAGGCCAGTCAGTGCATGTTTTAAGTAAGTCACCATGCTGTTGCTCGATTGGATAAAAATTAAGCTGGGCGGATCTAAGTGGATTTGTTTGTGCAAACCACGCTAATTATACATTGAGTCGTGGTTAATACAGCAGTCGAAAGGAATGTGCATCTCAGAGAATGACTACTGCACAACTAAAAAAAAAACTGTTCACTTCACCCATGTTTATTATTATTTTCGAAATGAACACGGTCACAAATAGGTTTTGAGACAGGCTACTAGTCTGGTTTTGATGTTTGCCAGGTGGGAGAAAATTAACCGTTTTTTTTTTTTTCATTTCGGTCAGCAGGTCAGTTTCTCACCGTTCCTCTTTTTCCACTTTAATGTCTATTTTCTACCCCGCCTCCCCAACCTGACTCAATAGCAGCACACCGCTTGTGACAGAAATGGGAATAAGGTATCCATTAAGTCCAGTGTCCTACAATGCCAATGCCCGTCAGTGCGTCAGTAGGTCAGACACCAGAGTCAGTAAAATGATGGGAGTTTTAGAGAGAGAGAGAGAGAGAGAGAGAGAGTGGGGTGTAAGAGGGCAGTGGTGAGGGCAGGCCTACTACAGCAGTGTCACATCCCAGAGGCCAGTCAACTCTGACACACATGACTGTCATGGAATGTAGTTCGGGCTTTTCCATGCCGCAACAATGCGATTCGTGATGCTGTGGAGGACAATGCAGGGAAAATCACCCATTCAATGGAGGACAAAGACACAGCCAATGGGCTGGGAGGGGAATACGGCGAATATGGAGGCGGGGCGACAAAAAACATTCCTGCGCTCATCAGGTAGTCAAACAAGGATGCTAATTTAAAAAAAAGAAAGAAAGATTAATTCCTTACGCTACAAATATTTTGAAAGATAGAATGACAAGCTGGGCTATATGGTAGGTTTTGGTATCCTGGAATTCTGAAGACTTCAAGCTCAGTCTGCTTTGCACTAATAAACTGCACGAGGAGAAAAAAAATGTTTTAAAGTCCAGGAATAAACGGTGTTTCTTAGCAACAGAATGATTATGAACAACTAAGAAGAAGAAAAAAATACGTTCATAGTCAGGAGGACCCTGACCTGTGAGAAACACGATTGTTAATTTACAAGCAGAAGCTTCCCCCTGGTCATTGTGTATTGATCTGCAGAAGAAAGAATAGGTTTCCAAATTCCACTTGTGCTCTTGGGAAATTAAAGCTGGTTGTCTTTGTTGATGGCCAAATAGACCTACTGAAGACCAGAAACTACACAAATGAGCTGTATAGAAGAACAGAGAACAATGTGTCTGTGTCATTTAAAAAAGAGTGCATTTCATTTGATCATAAATAATAACTTTCATAAATCAGCTACCCAGCTAGTACAAAAGCTACAACTGTCCAACTATGTTGTCAATGGGTCCAGATAATACATGCGTATACCTTTATACTTCTTTTCTTTTTTCTTTTTTCTAGGAACATATCATATTGTCAACAGCACTTACAATTTTGAGTATTTTCCAAAACAAAAAGCATTTTAAACTCCTTTTTGGTGATTTCAAGTTATTTAATTGCACAAAAATACAGCACAGCTCCCTGCTAAACATCTACCAGTCATGGCAAGAACAGAATCTTTGAAAGATACTGTCTTACTTCAGTAACTGTCTTACATTCCTCCTCCATGTCAATTTCATTCCTGAAAGTAACACAATGTAGTTTCGGTGTGATGCAACAGACCTGTTTAAGCAAGCTGAACTTCGGCTCACATGCATTCTTTGCGCTTCTGTGAATGCAGGTCATGAGTAATGCTCTCTCTGTGCAATAGGCAAGCCTCAACATAGAAACATTCGGAGGCTATCAACAAACACAGATACTGTATGATGGAGAATAATTGTTTAAATCAATCATTACGTATTAAAAGCAGAATATATATATATATAATTTAAAAAATATATATATTCTGCTGTTAATATGTAATGAGTGAATTAAACAATGATTCTCCATCATATATATATGTATGTATATATATATATATATATATATATATATATATATATATATAGCCCAAAATAATTTAAGCTTTTAAAAGTTTCTAAACTAGACTAGACTGACTTCAAGTCCTATCCAAAGCAGCTTTTACCTCCTCACTTCAGTCATCAATTATATACAGTGAGCTCCATAATGTTTGGGACAAAGACCCCAAATATTGGAAAGTTAAACTTGTTTAAATATTTTTCTTTATATATTTTTTGTGAGTGAAAGTTGGAGAGGGAGAAAGGTTAATTCAAAGAGTTTTTTATATGTATACGTGTTATGTTTTTGGAATGTTCTCATATGCCTGCACATAACTGAAAATAAATTCCTCTTCAAGTCAGACCATCTATCTTATCTTTCTGTCTTTTTCTGTGTCATGTGTAAGTAATGATTTTATTTTATAGATTCCGTATGTGTTGGTGGAGGGTTTGGATGGGTGGAAAGGTGGATAGGAGGGAAGGTGGTGCTGAGGTGTAGAGCAGTGAAGAAGAGCTTCTTCAGTCTTGTTCAGTTGGCATTCCTCAGCTGCACCCAGTACTCTGTAAAACACATTTACTGCACATTTATTATCATATGCATTTAGTTACGTGTCTAAAAACAGAACGTCTGTGATGTATTTAATTCAGGCAGTTCAATTATTTACAAGGGTTAATAAGAGTTGCATGCGGTTTAGTTAAGTTGATTAGACGTGATACTTTCATTCTTGTGCCCTCTTGAAAGTGACTAGGAGATATCTTGAATACATACAGAATAGAGAAACAACAAAGCCAGCTCTCGCAGGTGAGAATGAATGAGACTAACATGCGTCTGCATCTTCAATGCAAATAGCTGGCTCTGGTGGAACCAATTAACTTTTACAGCATAATATTTATTGTGTGGGTAGGCTGGGGTAGTGGCTGGGGAACGAATGTGATGTTTCCTTCAAGTGTGAAATTATGATTACTGAAATATTAAACTGATTTATTACCTTTATTTCTATCACAATATTTTCCTCAGAATGTCTTGCACTTGTTTCAGAATCGACAGCACGGGCTCTTGGGTGCAATTTCAAGCATCATTTGTTCCTACATTCACCTCAGGTTAATACTCCGTAGAACTGGTTAATGGGTCCTTGGCATCTCAGCTATAAAATTCCATCCATCCGTCATCTATACCAGCTTAACCTGAGCAGGGTCACCTGGGGGTGCTGGGGCCTATCCCAGCATGCATTGGGCGAGAGGCAGGAATACACCCTGGACAGGCCGCCAGTCTATCGCAGGGCACACGCACCATTCGCTCACCGTTCACTTACACAGGAGTCGGAGTCTCCAGTTAGCCTACCTGCATGTCTGTGGTCTGTGGGAGGGGACCAGAGTACCCGGAGGAAACTCACACAGATGCGGGGAGAACTTGCAAACTCCACACAGAAAGGCCCAGGCCCGGGATTTGAACCCGGGACAGTGCTACCCACTGCACCACAGTGCCGCCCTCTGTAAAATTCCTTATATAATAAAGCAGCAACGTAAAAACAACAACAACAAAGGCTCAAATACACTGCTATTAGTCTTGGCTTTGGAAAATTGTACACACATCCGTACGTACAGTTCGTCCGATTACCACAAAGCAAAACAGTTGTAAATTATTTGTGCTCTTGCGGCGTTTTAATTGGAGGACTCGGGGGGAGTACTCTGTATGGCCAGCATGGGATCAGTACGTCAGTTACTGTTACCGTGAAGTTTTCGGGAACCCACCTGCGGTTTTAAGGGTTAAAGCGAGTGGTACTGCAGCTGTGTGTGATGCCAGCCCTCGCCTCAAGGCCTGTGGCAGTCTTCAGCACGCTCAGTCTCCACAGCTGCACACCACTCTCGTTAGCTTATTAGCTTATTAGCGCTGCCTTTCATAATGCATTCCCAGGGTGTAGGACATCCGTGTGACACGTTCCGAGTCTCTTCCAAAAAAAAAAATCCTACCTCGGTTTATCTCGGGCCAAGGGGCCCGCCCGTTCCCAGAAGCACATTCTGTGGTTTTTCGCTTGGCGAAAGGACAGCTGCGAGCCGGAATTCACGTTTTTTTTTTTTTTTAAAAAGAAAGATCGAGTGTTTTTGTGGGATTCCTTGATTGCCCAGACTGTCTGGGAAGTCAGTGTGTGAAGCTGATTCACTTTGAAGGACTTTAACCTCTGCACTCAGTTAATATGGGGAAAACAGCAAACCGTAAATAGAATATATTATTCAGATTAGACTGGAAATGCACACTTTGTTTGACCCTTGAGTGTCAGAGGGCCAAATGCAGTGCGGTCACGTACTGACAGGTGGCATGTTTAAACAGAATTTAGGACATAGCAGAGAGCAAATATATGTATTAACTCAACTGTTTTAAAAATGTCAAAATAGGAATTTCTCACAATGACCTTAAATCATTGGCTGTTGAAATTTCAGTCACAGATCATGATTTCTCCCAGCATGTGAAGCACGGGGATACATTGATGGCCATTGCCTTGACCACCACTGCGTGCGTCAACTGATGTTCAGCCGTGCGATGACACACAAGGCCTACAGTGTTCGCAGAGACAAGTGATATTCACCTCTCAGTCACGTCCTACGGTTATGATCCTGTTACAGCTCTGTTCCGGTCTGTTCCGGTCTGTTCCGGTCTAGTATCAAATCCAGATCGTGCCAGTTCTGATACGTAAGTGGCAGCCACACTGCAGGGGATTGCCCGCAGTGCGCTTGCTCATGTCGAGTGAGAAGTGTTCTCCTGCAGTTCATGGCTGTATTGAGCCCGGCTTTGCTGACTGCAGTATGAAAAAGAAGCAATGTCATGACATCATATGTTTCCATGGAGATCATGCCTGCGCAGTTGATAGTGTTCACTGCAGGGGGTGGATACAGTTGGACTACAATTGGGCAATCCAAATTGGGAGCAATAAAAATTAAATTAAAATGAAATGATGCCCCATGGTGACGCATGGAAATGGTAATGTGTAAAACACAATAAGCAAAACTCAATTTCACTGCCTGTCCCAGGACCCTGGATCACACAACTGAAGTGTGAAGTAGGCAGCGGCAGGAGTCGCAGGTACCACACGCACAAAGATTGATCGCCAAGCGGATTTTTCAATTTATTTCAGGTTTTACTCGACCACGCCAAGTCGTCGCTCACCGACGTCAGGAGTCCCACCTCAACAAAATGAGCCTTTAGATCGCTCGCGTCGACGTCAAAGCGGCACGTCCTCTGCTCCTCCTTGCCCGTTTCGGCTACGTCGTAGCATAAAAACACGGGAAATACCCATTTCTGATTTGTTCAGTGCCATTAACTCCGCGCGCTCCCAGGACGGTGTCTGGAATCTGGGCTCAGCTGTGCATTTGCTGGGGCGAGCACAGAGACACGGGCAAAAGCGTGTCAGTCATGTGCCATCAGTCCCGTCGTCCATGTTTAACGGGGTTCGGGGGACAAAGCAGAGCTCGGTTAAGAGGCTCTGTTTGAATCCGTTTCTTATTTACTCACACGCGTGGTCTCCATGTTGTTCTGGGGTTACACTGAGACGGGGCATTTCAGTCCCGTTAGCATCCGGAAGCGTGCGGCTGTGCAGCTGTGTGTACGCACCCATTTATTTACAGCGGACTCCAGCTTCACTGTCACCGTGGTTACTGCTACATGCTAACACGCTAACTCCCTCTGCCGGGTCACTGAGAAGCCACGGCTTTCAGCTTCGGCTCAGATTTCACACTTAGACTGCAGACTCCATGACAGCGGTGGTCAGTATATTATTTTATGGTTAGGGCATGGTGGGTTAAGGAAGGGCCTTATCATGGCTTGGCTCACTTAAACAATCCCCTCACCCCCTCCTCTCCCTCTCCCCATCAAAAAATGCAATATTGAATATGACTGTTTGCTTCCTTAGGATCAAAGGTCTATATCCAAATGATTACTGCAACATGTCACTTTACCATGGCCTTAACGTTCAAAGTGCTTATTAATGTGCATGTAACAATAACGGTAGGACGGAGTGTAGCACAGTGGGTAAGGAACTGGGCTTGTAACCGAAAGGTCGCAGGTTCGATTCCTGGGTAGGACACTGCCGTTGTACCCTTGAGCAAGGTACCTAACCTGCATTGCTTCAGTACATATCCAGCTGTATAAATGGATACAATGTAAAAGTTGTGTAAGTCGCTCTGGATAAGAGCGTCTGCTAAATGCCTGTAATATAATATATAATATAATAAACACATGAAACATTTTTATGTACTGTAGGTGTGATTGTTTCATTGCAAGAGCATCAGAGAGCTGAGAATGTGGAAGTTGCAGATGGTTTCTATGGAGATTTTGAGGCGTGGGATATGCACAGTATGACTACCATCCTACCGCAGGCTAACCAGTACAAATCTTGAAGGAACTTCAGCGAAAGCCAAAATTCTCCACTGCTGAACGTAAGAGTTTAACAAAGGTGTGGGCGGACGCTTACTCAGTACATTTGGGAGAAATACATCCAGCAGAGCCTCTGTTTCTGAAACTGAGTTCCATCACAAATACATCGAACATTGTTATGGGTCGGCAAGAAGAGAAAACGTCTTCTCAGTGTGAGCAGCTCCAAGCTCTGTTCTAAAGCAATGCCACCCAGTGTTTCCTAAATTATTTTCCAGCAATGAGCTGCTGTGTGTTAAGATGGGGCCTCAGTGAACAGCAGTGTTTGACTGTGTGAGAACAGAGCACACCTAGATCAATGGAAATGGCCGGTGGGACTCTGTTCCTCTAAATCCTCGTGCTTGTGGGGAACCAGTCATGCACAGCTGTGCTACTGAGAGGAGCTGTGCAATGGGTTGTTTTTGGACAAACCCTTGAGCCCTTTTGCCAAAAAAAAGACATATTTAAAAAAATGTTCTTCCAGTACTTTTGTGGCTTGTTGATGGGGTGGAGTGTCAGGACTTAAATAAATAAATAAAGAACAGTGATTTGTGGGGGGCGACATAGCTCAGGAGGTAAGAGCGGTTGTTTGGCAGTCGGAGGGTTACTGGTTCGATCCCCCGCCTTGGGCCTGTTGAAGTGTCCCTGAGCAAGACACCTAACCCCTAATTGCTCCCAATGAGCTGATTGGTACCTTGCGTGGCAACCTTTCACCGTGAATGTGTGTGTGAATGGGTGAATTGAGGGGCATCAATTGTAAAGCACTTTGGATAAAAGCGCTATATAAATGCAGTCCATTTACCATTTTATTTTGATCTTGAGCAGATGCATTGTACAGCATGCATACCATGCATTCTTGGTACGTGGCGGATAAGGGCTACCTTTGTGTAACATGTCAATCAAAACACCAGCGTGTAACTGGCAATTCTCTCATCGTCTGATTCACACACAGTGGTGTAAGTTATTGTATGCAGCTAGGAAACAGGACATATGTTTTATGCAATGTTTTGGCGCATAGGTTCGGGCCCCTGTGGTGTAGTATCTTAGCAACCGGTTGTGATCTGATTAGACATGCTTCGCTAGGGAAAACGGTATTAAAGTACATTTGTGTGGAACAGTATATATATATATATGGGTGACAGTATCAGTATGTAGATCTTAGCATTTTTTTAAATGTTTCAGCTACATTATTTTATTTATTTGTTGTTTTGCTGTAAAGATGTCGTAAAACGTCGTAAAAAACAGTAGGCTTAATTATGGATGTAGCTTACAGGATGGGGTTCTTGCTTTTCATTAAAAGACACAGGCCACCGGGGAGAAGCGGTGACATACAGTAGCAGTGGCTTACGACAACCCAGCTGAGCTGCTCCTTGCGCTGTTAATTAATAAACGCGTCTGCCGGTCTGTCGAGAAATGCGTTAAAACGCGCGTTTCATTGTGCGCGAGAAATTACCCTTCATTGTGCTCCTCCGTTGGATCCCGCCGATTTTAAGTGGGACCCGGTTGGCGGTTATACCGCGAGGCAAGTATTTCCAGTTTTTCAACACTGGGAGGTGTGACTCATTCCTGTTTAATTTAATGCTCAACTTTTGGCAACGAACCACCAGCTTTTCCCTGTATTAACCTGGGGTTTTCCATGACATACCAACAACTGAAAAAAGAATCCTCTGAATGTTATATTATCAACTTCAAGAAGGATAACTATTTGTATACAATACAGTTATGCGTGGATTTCCAAATAGGGTATTCTGTTTTTTTTCCTCTTTTAAATCCATAGATATTGGTTGTTAATCTAATGAATGTACTCTCCTTACTGCATGGCAGTAGATCTGCTTAAAAAGATGAGGATTGATGGTTCCTTTTATATGAAGCTGCAGCCTATCCCAGCATTCACTGGGCGAGAGGCAGGAATACACCGTGGACCATCCCAGCAAAGCACACTTGAATTTGAATTTGAATTTGATTGTGAGAAAAGAATTATGTTTCTGACCTGCCATTTCTCAGAGGTGAACCTGCATTTAAAATAACTCCAGTGCCAGGCTCCCCGTGGGTAGCAATGCCAATTTGCTGAGCAGGGGGCCCCCCAATGCTGCCACTCTCCACCCCCCCCCACCCCACCCCACCCCACCCCCCCACCCCCATCTCCTCTCCTGTCACCATATGCTGTGCTCCTGTGCCGGCTCAGCCTGGCCCCTGGGCCCCGCTCCTCCACTGGCCATCTGGCCCCCAAGCATCGCCGCCGTCCCGCGGCACTCCTGTGCTAAGTAAAGGGGCACCAGCTCGTACCCTGTGTCTCCGGCAGCCCCTCAGACTTGGCCAGGCCTCTGGCTCCTAAAACAGAGCCAGACCCGTCAGATCTTGTCCACAGGGGCCCTTTTGTCTGTTTGTTTTGATGGCGCCACTGGAGAGGGGACACTGCTTGCCAATGACAGGAGATCCCCCCCAAGCCAAAAATCAAATTAGCCCACGGGCAGATTGGACCAAAGCCATGGACCCAAAAGCTGGCCCTATCACTGTCGCCCCCCCCCCCCCCCAATTTCTTTCATATTAGGAGCAATCCCCTTTACTACCTATCCTGTAGGTTCTCCCCCCCTCCCCAGTAGCCCAAAGCTACTGCTTTTTTGTAATAAATGTGATTTTCATAATTTTCATATAAAAAAAAATGTTTTAGAAGACATTTAAAAATGAACGACCTGCTTATTTCACATTGTCTGAAAACGAAAACATGTTCCTCACTTTTCTGTGCTGTAATTAATTAAAAATGAATCTGGGAGGACAAACAAACCTCAGGACCCCCCTCCCCCACCCCCCATAGCTGTAGCTATTCTAGGGGCCAGACCCTGCCGGGGCAGAGACACTGTACAATGAGGAAGGAGCAAGAGGTGGAACTGGGAGGACAAATATGTGATGTCTCCTCTTCTCCCTCAGCCTGTTGGGGAACACACAGGAATAATTATCTCTCCCACAGGCTTGCTGTATTTAAATCACTGACAATAAACGGCGAGCTCTATTGTATAAATCGCCATCTCTTATTTAACCGCGTGGGCCAGTCGGCTTAAACGAAGAATTTATAAAATAGGTCTTGTGTACTGTGTACTGTTTGGGGTCATTGTGTGCCCTCGTTTTTGAGAACGGAAAGAGATACGGACATTGAGGAGTCCTTTCTGACCGATAATATAAAGAATAGACTCCCTGTACATCCCTATACACTGGGTAAAAGTTAAATGGCCTTTGCTTCACCCCTTGTGGAGAAAGAATATCATTTTATTTTTCTGCAATGAATAAACTATTGCATTTATTTCATGTTGGATAAACAGCCTGTTGTTAAGAGCCGAGGAAATAATTAGATGTTATTCTGAGCACATTTTGTAGCTGACATTTGACATTTTTTTGCGACCGTTTTATGTCAGTACTCTCCTGTATCGACCTATTATCCTCTGTAGTTAGTTCGTGTTTTAAAATGATTAATTTCGGCGAGGTCGCGAAAATGAATGGAAGTGAACTGGGAACCGGAGAACCGTGGGAGGAACGACACTGCGGTTAACAGTCAACCGAGACGTCTGATGTTGCTGGTATTCATGCTACGCAAACGCAATGGGGGAAGCTCCACAAAATGACTCGTGTTATACCAAAGTGAAATATCCCTCTAATGAGTCATTATGATCATGAAGTGGCTGATTTCAACATGTTGTCATTTTCATTTGGCCCTAGTTGCATTATAAAATTTTGTTTGGTTTATTTATTTATTTATTTATTTTAAAGACAATGAAAAAATGTATTAAAAAGTGTATCACATACAGTGCCCTGCAAAATTATTCAGAGTCTTAATGAACGAAGAAGGATGAAGTAATTGAAGAAGGATGAAGTAATTTAAAATATTACTAGTACTGCGCCATATTGTAATTCTTAAATGTGGAATATATTTATACTTTAACAAGAATTCAAAAGGAATCAACTAAAATGAGAGGTTTCTCAAACTATAAATGTGTTTCCCCAGAAAGTTAACATCCCTGCTTTGTGTACCCTCTTTTACAAGGATCCTACTTCTAGAGATTCTAGATTCTTACTGCACGGAACACTGAGGGTGCAACAATGGTGGGGTTCTCTCATGTTAGCATTCCACTACCAGTTCATATCATTTGCTTACTCTGTCAGTTGTCAGGTCCTGTCACATTCGAAGACCTTCCATAGCCCTTGGTAGACTTAAGCCTCTAGTCCTGTATTGGTCCATAATTACATTTATTTGTATTTGTTTATTTAGATTTTTAAGGCCTTTAGACTGGAACATTTGCCCTCCTTGTTTTCTCCAATTAGTTAATGTGTATGAGGAAACATGTGGGTGTGAGTTCTTAGAAGGAAGTTGTTCTGTAAATCAAAATATTAAATTAACCAAGCGATTAAGCAAATTGACTTGCTCTTTTGATTGCTTTTTTTTGTTTTGTTTGGATATTAATGAGGTATGAAAGAGCAGATGTTGTCCGACGGAAATTATAGCAATCGAGGTAATGCAGCATTAGGAGGAAATTATCAAATGATCTGCTTATTTCTGTTCATCTCATGCAACAAAAAATATTTTATTGTGAGTGAGAGAGTGCAACATGAAAACATCTGAGTGTCCAGTAGAAATGCAGTGTAGTCTAATGGCTACAGAGTTGGGCTTGTAACCTAAAGGTTGCAGGTTCAATTCCCCGGTAGGACACTGCTGTTATACCCTTGAGCAAGATACTTAACCTGCATTGCTCCAGTATATATCCAGCTGTATATTTACAATGTATCTTGCTTGGGATAAGAGCGTCTGCTAAATGCCTGTAATGTAAATTAACAATATTTTTATTTTGTGCATTTCTATTGGTTTAACATTTCTATTGATGAATGCTTCAGAGGCTTTAGTTATTGTGATAACTAGTCTATGCCATTCATGGTGACTTTGTTCCCTCCAACTTGACATCTGGGGGATGAATAGGCCTTTTCTTGGTGTTGCAACCCGTAGTCTGATTGGAATTGCATCAGATTTGCATGATTCAAAATTCCATTCACTTCTGGTTTTGTCCAATCAGGACAGTCAGTGACGGAGGGCAGATAGTTATGTTGGGGTTTTTTTGAATGGGAAAATGTTCCTCCAGCCTGTCCAGGCTGTCTAAGTTTGCTAGCCAGGCACATAGACTAGGCTGTCTCATTTTCTAGGATGGCAGCTGGCTGGGCTGCCTGGTTAGTTAGTTATGTGTCTAGTTGGCTATCTCAACATCTGTTTAAACATCTGGACGGAGTATAGCACAGTGGGTAAGGAACTGGGCTTGTAACCGAAAGGTCGCAGGTTCGATTTCCGGGTAAGGACACTGCCGTTGTACCCTTGAGCAAGGTACTTAACCTGCATTGCTTCAGTACATATCCAGCTGTATAAATGGATGCAATGTAAAATGCTATGTAAGTCGCTCTGGATAAGAGCGTCTGCTAAATGCCTGTAATGTAATGTAATGTAATCTGGCAACCAAGGGTAGGGTAATGTAACATGGAAGGGCATTGTCGATAATCTGATAATGATAATTTCCAAATACAGGGTTTAGAGAGGGACGTAGGGCCAGCTCATGAGTACAGGGGGAGAAGGATGGAGGCTTGGCTGCCCAGAAAGACAGACAGGTTGTGAATCCAATGTAAGTAGTATTAGTAAGCCAGTGAAAGGTGACAAAGAGTGGCACCCTTCTGCGTGCAGCTCTGGGACCCCAGGCATGCAGGAACGATGCGGCGGCAGGGCGGTGTAATGTGTAAAGAACTGGTCTTGTAACCTAAAGGTCACAGGTTCGATTCCTGAGTTAGGACCCTTTTTTTTTTTGTTTTTTTGTTTGTTTGTACTCTTGAGCAAGGTACTTAACCTGCATTGCTATTCTTCAGTATATATCCAGCTGTATAAATAGATTCAATGTTAAATGCTATGTAAAAAGTTGTGTAAGTCGCTCAGGGTAAGAGCGTCATCTAAATGGCTGTAATGTGATGTAATGAACCTAAATGTGGGCTACTTACAGGGGCACAGGCCAAGAACTGGGAGGAAATTATTTGTATAATGTTGTTGAACAGCAAAAAAAACTGGACCATGTCACCACTGTGATGCTCTATACTATAGACTGCTCTTTACTGTAAATGGAAGGTTGTCATGTAATGGCAAAATTGTTTTATAGAACTTTGGTGACATCAAGTGGACAAAAGCCAGTGCACCATGCTTGAAGCATGATTATTCAAATAAAGGTTTTCATTGTTATTTCAAAAACTCTATTTTTTTGTACATGAGGAATCTTCTACAGTCTGATGTCCAAAATGTGAAAAAAATGGGAAAATTCCAAATATGATATTTTTTCATTGATATTGAAGCACAATCATGTTTATTCAAAGACCCTGCTGCTATAAATCAGTAAAAAAGTATTTGAAGGCATTTATAACAATAAAACATTTGAAATACAAAATCATAAAAATACATAGAACTATAGTCTTATGTCCAAAATGTGAAAAAAGAGGGAAAATTCCAATTATGATAATTCTTCATTGATATTGAAGCACAATCAAGTTTATTCAAATACCTTGTTGAAATAAATCAGTAAAAATGTATTTGAAGGCATTTATGATGAAAAACATTCTAAATGCAGAATCATAAAGATACATAAGACTATAGTCTTATGTCTAAAATGGGGAAAAAAATGGGAAAATTCCAATTATGATATTGTTTCATTGATATTGAAATACAATCATATTTACTCAAAGACCCTGGTGCAATAAATCAGTAAAAATGCATTTAAAGGCATTTATAACTTGTTTCGTTTGCGTTTGTGTTTTCTGTGTTCGTGTGCGTTGGTTATTTTTTCCCCCTTAGGTTCCTGGTTCCTGCCCACGCCCCGCCCCAGTCCCGCCTGTTACCTCATCATCAATCAAGCCTCCACAAGCCATCTTCACCTGCGTCCCATCATCCACTCATTACTGTTGCTATTTAGTTTCTGTTAGCAATTTAGTTTTTGGGCCAGATCGTGACTCTGTTCTTCTGAGTAGCCTTTCGAGCCTTTCTAGTGTGTTGTTTTTCCCCGGTTTCGACTTTTTGCCAATTCTGTATTTGACTACGAGATTAGCCTGCCTGCTCTGCCCTTAGATTTGGATTTTCGACTCTCGCCTGTATTTTCTGACCTGTTCCCGGCTCCTGTTTTGTACCTCTGCCTGATTGTGTTGATTTCCTGGATTTTGACCCTTGCCTGTACCCTGACTTCGAGACTGCCTCTGATTCTGTACTTTGGAAATAAATCGCCACGTCTTTTTATCTCTGGTCTGCTTCTGAGTCCTACCCCAGACCCTGACATATTGAAGCACAATCATATTTATTCAAAGACCCTGCTGCAATAAATCAGTAAAAATGTATTTGAAGACATTTATGATGAAAAACATTTTATATGGAGAATCATAAAAATACATAAGACTATAGTCTTATGTCAAAAATGTGAAAAAAATGGGAAAATTCTAAATATGATATTTTTTCATTGATATTGAAGCACAATCATGTTTATTCAAAGACCCTGCTGCTATAAATCAGTAAAAATGCATTTGCAGGCATTTATAACAATAAAACATTTTATATGGAGAATCATAAAAATACATAAGACTATAGTCTTATGTCCAAAATGGGAAAAAAATGGGAAAATTCTAAATATGATATTTTTTCATTGATATTGAAGCACAATCATGTTTATTCAAAGACCCTGCTGCTATAAATCAGTAAAAATGTATTTGAAGACATTTATGATGAAAAACATTTTATATGGAGAATCATAAAAATACATAAGACTATAGTCTTATGTCTAAAATGTGAAAAAAATGGGAAAATTCCAAATATGATATTTCTTCATTGATACTGAAGCACAATCATGTTTATTCAAAGACCCTGCTGCTATAAATCAGTAAAAATGCATTTGCAGGCATTTATAACAATAAAACATTTTATATGGAGAATCATAAAATACATAAGACTATAGTCTTATGTCCAAAATGTGAAAAAAATGGGAAAATTCCAAATATGATGTTTTTTCATTGATATTGAAGCACAATCATGTTTATTCAAAGACCCTCCTGCAATAAATCAGTAAAAATGTATTTGAAGACATTTATGACGAAAAACATTTTATATGGAGAATCATAAAAATACATAAGACTATAGTCTTATGTCCAAAATGTGAAAAAAATGGGAAAATTCCAAATATGATGTTTTTTCATTGATATTGAAGCCCAATCATGTTTATTCAAAGACCCTCCTGCAATAAATCAGTAAAAATGTATTTGAAGACATTTATGATGAAAAACATTTTATATGGAGAATCATAAAAATACATAAGACTATAGTCTTATGTCAAAAATGTGAAAAAAATGGGAAAATTCCAAATATGATGTTTTTTCATTGATATTGAAGCCCAATCATGTTTATTCAAAGACCCTCCTGCAATAAATCAGTAAAAATGCATTTGCAGGCATTTATAACAATAAAACATTTTATACGGAGAATCATAAAATACATAAGACTATAGTCTTATGTCCAAAATGTGAAAAAAATGGGAAAATTCCAAATATGATGTTTTTTCATTGATATTGAAGCCCAATCATGTTTATTCAAAGACCCTCCTGCAATAAATCAGTAAAAATGTATTTGAAGACATTTATGATGAAAAACATTTTATATGGAGAATCATAAAAATACATAAGACTATAGTCTTATGTCAAAAATGTGAAAAAAATGGGAAAATTCCAAATATGATATTTTTTCATTGATATTGAAGCACAATCATGTTTATTCAAAGACCCTGCTGCTATAAATCAGTAAAAATGCATTTGCAGGCATTTATAACAATAAAACATTTCATATGGAGAATCATAAAAATACATAAGACTATAGTCTTATGTCAAAAATGTGAAAAAAATGGGAAAATTCCAAATATGATATTTTTTCATTGATATTGAAGCACAATCATGTTTATTCAAAGACCCTGCTGCTATAAATCAGTAAAAATGCATTTGCAGGCATTTATAACAATAAAACATTTTATATGGAGAATCATAAAAATACATAAGACTATAGTCTTATGTCAAAAATGTGAAAAAAATGGGAAAATTCCAAATATGATGTTTTTTCATTGATATTGAAGCCCAATCATGTTTATTCAAAGACCCTCCTGCAATAAATCAGTAAAAATGTATTTGAAGACATTTATGATGAAAAACATTTTATATGGAGAATCATAAAAATACATAAGACTATAGTCTTATGTCAAAAATGTGAAAAAAATGGGAAAATTCCAAATATGATATTTTTTCATTGATATTGAAGCACAATCATGTTTATTCAAAGACCCTGCTGCTATAAATCAGTAAAAATGCATTTGCAGGCATTTATAACAATAAAACATTTCATATGGAGAATCATAAAAATACATAAGACTATAGTCTTATGTCCAAAATGTGAAAAAAATGGGAAAATTCCAAATATGATATTTCTTCATTGATACTGAATCACAATTAAGTTTATTCAAATACCTTGTTGAAATAAATCAGTAAAAATGTATTTGAAGACATTTATGATGAAAAACATTTTATATGGAGAATCATAAAAATACATAAGACTATAGTCTTATGTCTAAAATGTGAAAAAAATGGGAAAATTCCAAATATGATATTTTTTCATTGATACTGAAGCACAATCATGTTTATTCAAAGACCCTGCTGCAATAAATCAGTAAAAATGCATTTGCAGGCATTTATAACAATAAAACATTTTATATGGAGAATCATAAAAATACATAAGACTATAGCCTTATATCCAAAATGTGAAAAAAATGGGAAAATTCCAAATATGATATTTTTTCATTGATATTGAAGCACAATCATGTTTATTCAAAGACCCTGCTGCTATAAATCAGTAAAAATGTATTTGAAGACATTTATGATGAAAAACATTTTATATGGAGAATCATAAAAATACATAAGACTATAGTCTTATGTCCAAAATGTGAAAAAAATGGGAAAATTCCAAATATGATATTTTTCATTGATATTGAAGCACAATCATGTTTATTCAAAGACCCTGCTGCAATAAATCAGTAAAAATGTATTTGAAGACATTTATGAAGAAAAACATTTTATATGGAGAATCATAAAAATACATAAGACTATAGTCTTATGTCCAAAATGTGAAAAAAATGGGAAAATTCCAAATATGATATTTTTTCATTGATATTGAAGCACAATCATGTTTATTCAAAGACCCTGCTGCTATAAATCAGTAAAAATGCATTTGCAGGCATTTATAAAAATAAAACATTTTATATGGAGAATCATAAAAATACATAAGACTATAGTCTTATGTCTAAAATGTGAAAAAAATGGGAAAATAGCAAATATGATATTTTTTCATTGATACTGAAGCACAATCAAGTTTATTCAAATACCTTGTTGAAATAAATCAGTAAAAATGTATTTGAAGACATTTATGATGAAAAACATTTTATATGGAGAATCATAAAAATACATAAGACTATAGTCTTATGTCTAAAATGGGAAAAAAATGGGAAAATTCCAAATATGATATTTTTTCATTGATATTGAAGCACAATCATGTTTATTCAAAGACCCTGCTGCTATAAATCAGTAAAAATGCATTTGCAGGCATTTATAACAATAAAACATTTTATATGGAGAATCATAAAAATACATAGGACTATAGTCTTATGTCTAAAATGTGAAAAAAATGGGAAAATTCCAAATATGTTATTTCTTCATTGATACTGAAACACAATCAAGTTTATTCAAATACCTTGTTGAAATAAATCAGTAAAAATGCATTTGCAGGCATTTATAACAATAAAACATTTTATATGGAGAATCATAAAATACATAAGACTATAGTCTTATGTCCAAAATGGGAAAAAAATGGGAAAATTCCAAATATGATGTTTTTTCATTGATATTGAAGCACAATCATGTTTATTCAAAGACCCTCCTGCAATAAATCAGTAAAAATGTATTTGAAGACATTTATGATGAAAAACATTTTATATGGAGAATCATAAAAATACATAAGACTATAGTCTTATGTCTAAAATGTGAAAAAAATGGGAAAATTCCAAATATGATATTTCTTCATTGATACTGAAGCACAATCAAGTTTATTCAAATACCTTGTTGAAATAAATCAGTAAAAATGCATTTGCAGGCATTTATAACAATAAAACATTTTATATGGAGAATCATAAAATACATAAGACTATAGTCTTATGTCCAAAATGTGAAAAAAATGGGAAAATTCCAAATATGATGTTTTTTCATTGATATTGAAGCACAATCATGTTTATTCAAAGACCCTCCTGCAATAAATCAGTAAAAATGTATTTGAAGACATTTATGATGAAAAACATTTTATATGGAGAATCATAAAATACATAAGACTATAGTCTTATGTCCAAAATGTGAAAAAAATGGGAAAATTCCAAATATGATGTTTTTTCATTGATATTGAAGCACAATCATGTTTATTCAAAGACCCTCCTGCAATAAATCAGTAAAAATGTATTTGAAGACATTTATGATGAAAAACATTTTATATGGAGAATCATAAAAATACATAAGACTATAGTCTTATGTCAAAAATGTGAAAAAAATGGGAAAATTCCAAATATGATATTTTTTCATTGATATTGAAGCACAATCATGTTTATTCAAAGACCCTGCTGCTATAAATCAGTAAAAATGCATTTGCAGGCATTTATAACAATAAAACATTTTATATGGAGAATCATAAAAATACATAAGACTATAGTCTTATGTCAAAAATGGGAAAAAAATGGGAAAATTCCAAATATGATATTTTTTCATTGATATTGAAGCACAATCATGTTTATTCAAAGACCCTGCTGCTATAAATCAGTAAAAATGTATCTGAAGACATTTATAACAATAAAACATTTTATATGGAGAATCATAAAAATACATAAGACTATAGTCTTATGTCCAAAATGGGAAAAAAATGGGAAAATTCTAAATATGATATTTTTTCATTGATATTGAAGCACAATCATGTTTATTCAAAGACCCTGCTGCTATAAATCAGTAAAAATGTATTTGAAGACATTTATGATGAAAAACATTTTATATGGAGAATCATAAAAATACATAAGACTATAGTCTTATGTCTAAAATGTGAAAAAAATGGGAAAATTCCAAATATGATATTTCTTCATTGATACTGAAGCACAATCATGTTTATTCAAAGACCCTGCTGCTATAAATCAGTAAAAATGCATTTGCAGGCATTTATAACAATAAAACATTTTATATGGAGAATCATAAAATACATAAGACTATAGTCTTATGTCTAAAATGTGAAAAAAATGGGAAAATTCCAAATATGATGTTTTTTCATTGATATTGAAGCCCAATCATGTTTATTCAAAGACCCTCCTGCAATAAATCAGTAAAAATGTATTTGAAGACATTTTTGATGAAAAACATTTTATATGGAGAATCATAAAAATACATAAGACTATAGTCTTATGTCAAAAATGTGAAAAAAATGGGAAAATTCCAAATATGATATTTTTTCATTGATATTGAAGCACAATCATGTTTATTCAAAGACCCTGCTGCTATAAATCAGTAAAAATGTATCTGAAGACATTTATAACAATAAAACATTTCATATGGAGAATCATAAAAATACATAAGACTATAGTCTTATGTCTAAAATGTGAAAAAAATGGGAAAATTCCAAATATGATATTTTTTCATTGATACTGAAGCACAATCATGTTTATTCAAAGACCCTGCTGCAATAAATCAGTAAAAATGCATTTGCAGGCATTTATAACAATAAAACATTTTATATGGAGAATCATAAAAATACATAAGACTATAGCCTTATGTCCAAAATGGGAAAAAAATGGGAAAATTCCAAATATGATATTTTTTCATTGATATTGAAGCACAATCATGTTTATTCAAAGACCCTGCTGCTATAAATCAGTAAAAATGTATTTGAAGACATTTATGATGAAAAACATTTTATATGGAGAATCATAAAAATACATAAGACTATAGTCTTATGTCTAAAATGTGAAAAAAATGGGAAAATTCCAAATATGATATTTCTTCATTGATACTGAAGCACAATCATGTTTATTCAAAGACCCTGCTGCAATAAATCAGTAAAAATGCATTTGCAGGCATTTATAACAATAAAACATTTTATATGGAGAATCATAAAAATACATAAGACTATAGTCTTATGTCCAAAATGTGAAAAAAATGGGAAAATTCCAAATATGATGTTTTTTCATTGATATTGAAGCACAATCATGTTTATTCAAAGACCCTCCTGCAATAAATCAGTAAAATGTATTTGAAGACATTTATGATGAAAAACATTTTATATGGAGAATCATAAAATACATAAGACTATAGTCTTATGTCCAAAATGTGAAAAAAATGGGAAAATTCCAAATATGATGTTTTTTCATTGATATTGAAGCACAATCATGTTTATTCAAAGACCCTCCTGCAATAAATCAGTAAAAATGTATTTGAAGACATTTATGATGAAAAACATTTTATATGGAGAATCATAAAAATACATAAGACTATAGTCTTATGTCAAAAATGTGAAAAAAATGGGAAAATTCCAAATATGATATTTTTCATTGATATTGAAGCACAATCATGTTTATTCAAAGACCCTGCTGCTATAAATCAGTAAAAATGCATTTGCAGGCATTTATAACAATAAAACATTTTATATGGAGAATCATAAAAAGACATAAGACTATAGTCTTATGTCAAAAATGTGAAAAAAATGGGAAAATTCCAAATATGATATTTTTTCATTGATATTGAAGCACAATCATGTTTATTCAAAGACCCTGCTGCTATAAATCAGTAAAAATGTATCTGAAGACATTTATAACAATAAAACATTTTATATGGAGAATCATAAAAATACATAAGACTATAGTCTTATGTCCAAAATGGGAAAAAAATGGGAAAATTCTAAATATGATATTTTTTCATTGATATTGAAGCACAATCATGTTTATTCAAAGACCCTGCTGCTATAAATCAGTAAAAATGCATTTGCAGGCATTTATAACAATAAAACATTTTATATGGAGAATCATAAAAATACATAAGACTATAGTCTTATGTCAAAAATGTGAAAAAAATGGGAAAATTCCAAATATGATATTTTTTCATTGATATTGAAGCACAATCATGTTTATTCAAAGACCCTGCTGCTATAAATCAGTAAAAATGTATCTGAAGACATTTATAACAATAAAACATTTTATATGGAGAATCATAAAAATACATAAGACTATAGTCTTATGTCCAAAATGGGAAAAAAATGGGAAAATTCTAAATATGATATTTTTTCATTGATATTGAAGCACAATCATGTTTATTCAAAGACCCTGCTGCTATAAATCAGTAAAAATGTATTTGAAGACATTTATGATGAAAAACATTTTATATGGAGAATCATAAAAATACATAAGACTATAGTCTTATGTCTAAAATGTGAAAAAAATGGGAAAATTCCAAATATGATATTTCTTCATTGATACTGAAGCACAATCATGTTTATTCAAAGACCCTGCTGCTATAAATCAGTAAAAATGCATTTGCAGGCATTTATAACAATAAAACATTTTATATGGAGAATCATAAAATACATAAGACTATAGTCTTATGTCCAAAATGTGAAAAAAATGGGAAAATTCCAAATATGATGTTTTTTCATTGATATTGAAGCACAATCATGTTTATTCAAAGACCCTCCTGCAATAAATCAGTAAAAATGTATTTGAAGACATTTATGATGAAAAACATTTTATATGGAGAATCATAAAAATACATAAGACTATAGTCTTATGTCTAAAATGTGAAAAAAATGGGAAAATTCCAAATATGATATTTCTTCATTGATACTGAAGCACAATCAAGTTTATTCAAATACCTTGTTGAAATAAATCAGTAAAAATGCATTTGCAGGCATTTATAACAATAAAACATTTTATATGGAGAATCATAAAATACATAAGACTATAGTCTTATGTCCAAAATGTGAAAAAAATGGGAAAATTCCAAATATGATGTTTTTTCATTGATATTGAAGCACAATCATGTTTATTCAAAGACCCTCCTGCAATAAATCAGTAAAAATGTATTTGAAGACATTTATGATGAAAAACATTTTATATGGAGAATCATAAAAATACATAAGACTATAGTCTTATGTCAAAAATGTGAAAAAAAATGGGAAAATTCCAAATATGATATTTTTTCATTGATATTGAAGCACAATCATGTTTATTCAAAGACCCTGCTGCTATAAATCAGTAAAAATGCATTTGCAGGCATTTATAACAATAAAACATTTTATATGGAGAATCATAAAAATACATAAGACTATAGTCTTATGTCCAAAATGGGAAAAAAATGGGAAAATTCTAAATATGATATTTTTTCATTGATATTGAAGCACAATCATGTTTATTCAAAGACCCTGCTGCTATAAATCAGTAAAAATGTATTTGAAGACATTTATGATGAAAAACATTTTATATGGAGAATCATAAAAATACATAAGACTATAGTCTTATGTCTAAAATGTGAAAAAAATGGGAAAATTCCAAATATGATATTTCTTCATTGATACTGAAGCACAATCATGTTTATTCAAAGACCCTGCTGCTATAAATCAGTAAAAATGCATTTGCAGGCATTTATAACAATAAAACATTTTATATGGAGAATCATAAAATACATAAGACTATAGTCTTATGTCCAAAATGTGAAAAAAATGGGAAAATTCCAAATATGATGTTTTTTCATTGATATTGAAGCCCAATCATGTTTATTCAAAGACCCTCCTGCAATAAATCAGTAAAAATGTATTTGAAGACATTTTTGATGAAAAACATTTTATATGGAGAATCATAAAAATACATAAGACTATAGTCTTATGTCAAAAATGGGAAAAAAATGGGAAAATTCCAAATATGATATTTTTTCATTGATATTGAAGCACAATCATGTTTATTCAAAGACCCTGCTGCTATAAATCAGTAAAAATGTATCTGAAGACATTTATAACAATAAAACATTTCATATGGAGAATCATAAAAATACATAAGACTATAGTCTTATGTCTAAAATGTGAAAAAAATGGGAAAATTCCAAATATGATATTTTTTCATTGATACTGAAGCACAATCATGTTTATTCAAAGACCCTGCTGCAATAAATCAGTAAAAATGCATTTGCAGGCATTTATAACAATACAACATTTTATATGGAGAATCATAAAAATACATAAGACTATAGTCTTATGTCTAAAATGTGAAAAAAATGGGAAAATTCCAAATATGATATTTCTTCATTGATACTGAAGCACAATCAAGTTTATTCAAATACCTTGTTGAAATAAATCTGTAAAAATGTATTTGAAGACATTTATGATGAAAAACATTTTATATGGAGAATCATAAAAATACATAAGACTATAGTCTTATGTCTAAAATGTGAAAAAAATGGGAAAATTCCAAATATGATATTTCTTCATTGATACTGAAGCACAATCATGTTTATTCAAAGACCCTGCTGCTATAAATCAGTAAAAATGCATTTGCAGGCATTTATAACAATAAAACATTTTATATGGAGAATCATAAAAATACATAAGAATATAGCCTTATGTCTAAAATGTGAAAAAAATGGGAAAATTCCAAATATGATATTTTTTCATTGATATTGAAGCACAATCATGTTTATTAAAAGACCCTGCTGCTATAAATCAGTAAAAATGTATCTGAAGACATTTATAACAATAAAACATTTCATATGGAGAATCATAAAAATACATAAGACTATATAGTCTTATGTCTAAAACGTGAAAAAAATGGGAAAATTCCAAATATGATATTTTTTCATTGATATTGAAGCACAATCATGTTTATTCAAAGACCCTGCTGCTATAAATCAGTAAAAATGCATTTGCAGGCATTTATAACAATAAAACATTTTATATGGAGAATCATAAAAATACATAAGTCTATAGTCTTATGTCTAAAACGTGAAAAAAATGGGAAAATTCCAAATATGATATTTTTTCATTGATATTGAAGCACAATCATGTTTATTCAAAGACCCTGCTGCAATAAATCAGTAAAAATGTATTTGAAGTATTTGAATAATGGGTTCCTACCATGCACATGTCAGTATAACCAAACCGTAGACACCTTACCCTTCATCGTATGCATGCAGAAGGCCTATAATTTTTATCTGGCTACATGGTTATCGTTTCACCATTTCTACAGATGATCGGCAACTCTGATGGTCTCTTCACTGAGCCAAATTGCTCAGCTTAAGTTTCATTTTTGTTTTGGTCCTTTTTGTTCCGCTGGTATTGCTGCCAAATTCACAATGAAAATACTATTTAAAAAAAAAAAAAAATTTGTGGAAGAGCACAGTACTAATTGCAGAATAGGACTAACTTAGGAATTTATGTGTCTATCAATCGATTCCCAGGCTACACACCTCATGCTTATTAATTACTGGTGTTTCCTTTTTTGTATTCATAGACTTGGAATCTTCATTCTAGAACTCCAGAATAAAACAACCGTAAAAACATTTCTTTTGCCATTTCACTCTGATCGAATGTTTCAATCGACATTAAGTAACACGTGCTGTTTAAGTAGTCCATGAACTTAATTGCCCAAATCTGTCTCTCATCAGGCTTGAATTAGCTTCAGCTCTTGAGCCACAATCTAGCTTTGTGAAACTGACCTGATCTAGGGTATGTAATCTGGCTAATTCTAGTCAAGTTCATTTCAGTAAGCCCGGATTTTCTTATCCAGCTTTGCGAAATACCCCAATGTGTCTCCAGAAATCCAAATCCAAGGTCACCTACCCCAGGTACAGTAACACAGCTTCTCAATTATTACCATCCTCCTGTGATTCAATAAAAAAAGTTTAAGTATAATAATTTTTTTTTTTTTACACAATCTTGGATAAAAGAACATTGCAGTGAAAATATATATTTTTTTAGATATTTTCTTTTTATTGAATGTCCCTTGAATAACAGGTTTCAGCATAGTAGAACACATGGTTCATGAGATTAAGACCGGAGACATACCCCGTACTGGAGATGCTGGGTCTCATGAGGTTATAGAGAAGAAAAGGAAGAGAAGGTACTAATGTGAAGGTCCAGTAACTAATGTGCGAAATACTGCAACACAGCTTTTAAAATATACTTTATTTACATAAAGTATAAATTCCAAAAAAAAGAAATGGCAACATTTGGCAAATATAATATAATATGGCTACGCATTCAGGGGTGTGGCCTCTGAATTGAGGACATGTGAACATGATACTATGTACATGGAAAAATTCCTGCTCACAATTACAGTCTTTCCCTCAAACTTATTTCTGAACGTCAAATTAAGGTAGGTAATCTATCCTGGTCCCGGTTATATTTTACTTTGAAGTGAAACGGATTAGAAGTAAAATATTTTATACCTGTCAAAATATGGATTGAATCCCCCCCAACCAAAAAAAAAAAAAAACTTCAATTTCAATTTTAGCATAGATTAGTATGTTACACAACTAAAATGCCCATTCAGATATTTTGAAAATTAAAAAAAAAAAAAAAAAAAAAACAGCTTTCTGTTGCAGTTTTTTTGATCAAATCATTTCAATGACAGGTTCTAAGTTAATGTGTATTTTTTTTGTAAATAACTGAATATCAGAAATGACTTCAAGTATAATATTGAACAGTGTATCTTGCATATAGTTAGTTAAAAGGGGTTCATTTCTCATGGCATATATGTTCAGACCATATACATTTTTTAAAGTACAAAAATACATGAGTGGGAAAAACCATAAATAAAATTCAAAAAAACAAGGCATCTATGAATCTCCATGTCCCCTTACTGTCACTGTAATTCTGCCAAGCTATTTCCAAATAGAGAAAATTAAAATAGCGTAGTTATAGATCACACACATAAATACTAGTCATAAGAACACCCTTGCACCCGTCCTCCTTACTTTAAGATGCAAAAGATATAAAAGTGTTCAGATTTATTTTATTTATTTTTTTAATCATGCCACTCTCAATGAGAATCTACAAATGTGCAAAATTATTACTGCATACAACAGCAAAATGGCAATGACCAAGAAATTATACTGTCAGTTGGAAGGGGGAAAAAAAAGGCAATAAGGGAGTACTGTTCGCATTAAGTCACCAGGAAAGCCTTGTTTTGGTTCTGCTGGAACAAAAAAAGAACCATTCATTACAATACTGATCAAATTTTCATATACGTTTAATTTAAAGGAGTGCTCCACTTAATTGATACTGTAAGTACATTATTCATTACCTTTAATAAGCTTTTTTTTAATATATATATTATTCTTGAATCACCGACTGTAATCCTCAGCAAAAATAAATACTCGGTATCTACAGCACAGGAAAAAGAAAAGAAAAACACCTCAGCACACTGCGATGATGGAACTGGATGCGAGATGCATTCTGGGATATGATAACTGAGCAGAAACGTTTCAAATATTTCAAACAGCCAATCTGCTTCCGTTGAGAAAACGGATTCTAAATGTAATTATATTGAATTATAATACTTACACCCATTTTTCCCTGTAAGCATGAGTGTCATTAATCTGAATATTTAATAATACGGAAAAGGGTAGATGTTCCAAGATTAGGGCTAGACATTTTGAGATGAATATCTGCTGAGACATTAAATAATATGCACCAATGTGTAAGTACAGGATAACCTTTACTGTAGAAACGTTCCTTTACAAAAAGAAATTATATCAGTTGTTGCAGCCTCTTGTTTTTTGGACTGAAAAAAAAGAAGTGAATTTTGGCACCTTAGAGCTTTCCTTGACCAAAATCAAATACAGTAAACTGCAGTGCTTCCTTGCGTTGCTAATAGCTAACAAGTTTGTATCAAATGGCCCTGTGAATTTTAAAATCAAGCGATAGTGTTAGAAAAGACTGATTTTCATGGGTTTGAAAACAAAACAAAAAAACCTAAAAAAATAAAAATAAAAAAAACTTGATTTTGGATAGTTTTACAAACAGGCAAACACAGAGAATACAAAGCCTTTTTGACTATGTTGTTATTAAAGAAAGCCATCTTATTTCCTACAGTAAAAATAAAAGTTGGCAAACAACTTTAATCCTCCACAATGTACACCACAAATCCATCTGAATCATCCCCCCCCCCCCCCCCCCCCCCCCCCCCCACCCTACTCATCCGGACTTGACCGCAGCAGGTTTGGAGTGCTAAATCACATGCTCACTCTTCTGGCCCATATCAACAAGCAAAAATGTTAAATTTGGATACTACTCAACTACAAGCCCCTCCCACAAGCCAATTCCATGAGGGGAGTCTAACCTCCCGACTCAGGTTCTCACAACCTTTGGTTCCTCCTTGAATTTTTCAAAAATTAAAAACTCAATTTAAAAAGGTACTAAATAATCATACTGTGGCACAACACTAGTGACAAAGACAAAGTTTGTCAAACGAAGCGGATGTCGAAGACCTGCAGTCAAGAACTATTCTCTGCAAGCTTTTTTTTGAAGAAGAAGAAGATAAATCTTTTCAAGATTCTACAAATAATTGTTATTGTTACTATAATTTTGTTTGTTTGTTTTTTTTGTTTTTTTCATTAGAAAAAGAAAAAGGGGGGCCATTGCTGGGAAGCTCGGCAGGGCGGGCCTACGAGGCCGGCTTCTTCAGGTCCCGGATCTGTTTGATCAGGTACGTCTTCTCGTCGTTGAACTGCTCGTCGTCCGTGCGGTCCTTCTGGAAGTTGCTGAGGAAGTCGATCAGTTTGGTCTGGTTCTTCAGGAGGATGTCCACAATCGGCTGGGTCTTGTTGGGATTGGCCACAAACACCTGGGAAATTTTTTGTGTCGGAGAAAGAAAACGCGTCACCAAACTCATTTACTTCTCAGCCGGAGATGATGACTCATTTCTGCGACCAATTTACCGAGGAAAACAAAAAACTGCGTTGTTTGACTAAGTATTCCACACTTAAAGGGAACAGAGAGATGAGTAGTTTTATGGGAGCCTTGTGTGCCCAAAAAGGTAGACATCGTAAAACACTTAATTTTGTCATGGCATAATATATATTTTTTTTTGTACGGTCTCTCAAGCACACTAGCAATTAATAAAAAATGTAAATCGTCAGCATCATCACCATTTACATTCACTAAGAAATATATAGTGGTATTAATGATCACCTCACACTACACACACTGATATGGGCTGTCAATCAAGAGGTATTACGCAGTATTAAGACTACATTAACAGTTATTTTAGGTTGCAGTCGTGTTCAGCTAATGCAGAATTTTCTTTGCTCAAGAGTTTTATTATGCATTTTGTGTTATTCTTTTTTATTGATTTATTGTGCTTTGAACATGTGGCCATGGAAGAACTCTCTAAAAACAGATTATCGGTATATTTACATCTATCCATCACAGCGGGGGAAAAAAGGTTTTAAGCTAAAGAGACAGCAAGAACAGGACTCTACCTTGAAAACGTGGAAGGCCTCAAACTGGATGTTTTGACTCTTGTCCCTCAGCAGGTTCATCATGAGTTTGAGGTTCTCGGGCTTGCTGATGTACCGCGTCATTACCGTGAAGTTGTGTCTGTCCAGCAGCAGTTCTCCCAGCAGCTGTGCCACAAAAACACAAACTCCCAATGTTAGTGGATTGGGGGTTGCCTGTTCCAATCCCTGGACTCAGGAGAAGCCAAAAATAAAAGCTAAATTTTTCTCCAAAAAGTCAATAAAAAAATTAAAAAAACTACCTACACTCAGTGTGTGACAGGAGTGGAATTATTACTGATTTGCAGCTGAAATGCTTGTTGCACTAGGACTGGCAGTAAAAATCTCAGGAGGAACACATTTAATGTACACTTGAACAAACTGAAGAAAGAAACACTGAAATGTACGAGCCACAGACACAGGACATATGTGAAGAAAACAAGTGAATGATACAGGGTGCTCAGACCATCTAAGCTTGTCAGTTGGCGTACACTCAAGATCTGGACAAACTGTTATGAATACAACTATATGTGATGCAAGTTTAAATGTACTCAATGATTATGACATGAGAACCAGTATCATTTATAATCTTGCACAGATATAAATAAGAAACGGTCTTCACATGTACACTGGATTACTTCCCACTACACCTCTAATGACTGTATTATGTGGCTGACTGCACTAACCCTGCAAACAGATTTCTCAACAAAACACTGAGCTGTTCGGTCTAACCGCAGCATAAAGGCTATATTTAATTTAACGATAGCAGAGCCAAAAGGAGAAAGGGTTACCTTCAGTGACTGCCTCTTTGTGACATAGTTCTCAGAGTGGAGCAGCTTCTCGTAGTCTGCAAAAACCTAAGGAGACGAAGCGGAGAATGAGAGGCCGCCATCATCTCCACGTAGAATGACATTCTGAGCAGATTAGCTGAGGCAGAGGTTCATTCGATCATTTTTATTTTACTGGATGGAACTCTCCAACTTGAGGCTTCGTTTCCCCCTGAAAAAAGCACTCCTAATGTGTGTTTGGGACATCGTAGTTCTGTTTTAAAGCAGTACGAGGAATCAAGGAACTTACAGCATCATAGTTCTGTTCTAAAGCACAACTACGAATCAAGGAATTTACCGCATCATAGATCTGTTCTAAAGCAGTACTAGGAACCAAAGAACTTACAGAATCGTAGTTCTGTTCTAAGGCACTACTAGGAACCAAACAACTTACAGCATTGTAGTTCTGTTCTAAAGTAGTACTATGAAATAAGCAACTTACAGCATCATAGTTCTGTTCTAAAGCAGTACTAGGAACCAAAGAACTTACAGAATCGTAGTTCTGTTCTAAAGCACTACTAGGAACCAAACAACTTACAGCATAGTAGTTCTGTTCTAAAGTAGTACTATGAAATAAGCAACTTACAGCATCATAGTTCTGTTCTAAAGCAGTACTAGGAACCATGGAACTTACAGCATCGTAGTTTTCTGAAGCAGTACTAGGAACTAAGGAACTTACAACACCGTAGTTCTGTTCTAAAGCAGTACTAGGAACTATGGAACTTACCGCATCGTAGTTCTGTTCTAAAAATTCCGCCACCAGAATCTTGTGCCTCGTGAGCAAGTCCTGTCAAAGAAAAGTAAATATTTTACAATTATTTATGCTCTGCAAGTGATTTTAAAATTGTGAAAATTATGACTTCCCCCTACGACACATCAGTATGGGGGTAAAATAAAACCGCTTCCTATTTAAAGTACAAATTCTGTATTTTTGAACCCAAGCCCTATTTTGGATAGGCTCAGATGATCGTGAACAGTACAGAAAAATATTTTGATGCATCGTCAGACACAGCTCCAAACGGAATATACTGAAGCAAATTTTGCAGACTTCAAAAATCATGACAAAAGCCAGAAAAAGAATCTGTACTACAAAATAAATATTTCAACAAAAATATTTCAAAAGCCCAATCAGTTTAGCTAACTAGGTTACTGCAGCAAGGCGCAAACTGGCTGCTAGCCACAGCTAAACAAACAAGCTACCTTAGTTTCAACCACACCCCTTAACAAGCACAAAGTCCAGCATGGATGTAGCAAGACGAAAGTAACTGCACACGCCCACAACCTTTCATAGAATGCGGTTTGTGATCATTTTTTCAGTAGAACACGGTAAGACACGTACGAATAGACTGTGAGCTTTCACTGACAGAAAAATCCATTTATCACGGTTTTGGAAGGCTGCAGAATTCGCCCCAGTATATTCCTACAGCAGCCTTGTCTGAACATGCAGCAACTAGGCATCAAACTCAAGTTCTACGTGAGCAGCAAACTTTTGCTATTCACGATCATCCAAAGAGTATCCGAAAAACAGGGTCTGGGTCCAAAAACACCAAACTGATCCTGGTTTCCCCCTCTCCTTCTAAACAGCAGATCCAAAGGGGGGGGGGGGCGGAGAGACCTTGAAGGTGGCGAAGGCGTCGGAGGCGATGTCGAAGGTGGACATCTCCACGTAGCCGAAGAAGTCGCGGAACCTGTCGGAGTGGAGCAGGGCCTTGGCCAGGGGCTCGTGCCGAATGCACTCCCTCAGCATGATCCCGCAGTTCAGCGCCACCTGGGCGGTCTCGTACCTGCGGGGGGGGGCAGGGTTATACACAGGCACACACGGACATATAGCCGCACAAGCATGTACGCACATAAACACGCATGTACAGGCACACACAGACACATTGACAAAAACTAGCACATACACAAACACGTGCACGCATGGGCATGCACGTGCATACAAGCACACATGTACACACACACACACACAGGCACACACATGCATGTGCACACAGAACACACACACGTGCATACAAGCACACACACACACACACAAACATGTGCACACAAAGCTGAGCAGTCTTGGAGGCAAACAGAGCATGACATGGGGAAGTACACAGCACACTAGGGAAAGTCTAAAACTAAAACCCTGCATGGTGAGGAGGGCCTCAATCCCTAGTAACACTGGAGGGGATTGAAACAGGCACTGTGGGGGCTGCTCACCCTTTCAGCAGGATGAACAGCACCTCCTGGTGGGAGCAGAAGTACTCCACGGTCGGGCTGCGCGTGCCGATCTGTCGCCGCAGGATGTTGTTGAAGATCTGACACACGTCCTTCTTCCCCTGCGGACCCAGATTCCAGAACCTGTCACTGCAGCTCCGAGGGCTTTCTGGGCCAATCATACGTCAGCCACCATGACAACCGCTACCTCTCTCCAATATTCCTCTCTCTCTCTGTCTCTCTCTCTGTCTGCTTCTCTCTGCCTCTCTGTCTCTCAGTCTCTCTCTCCCTCCCTCCCTCTGTCTCTCTCTCTCTGTCCCTCCCTCTACCTCTCTCCAATATTCCTCTCTCTCTCTGTCTCTCTCTCAGCCTGCTTCTCTCTTTCTGTCTCTCTCTCCCTCCCTCCCTCTGTCTCTCTCTCTCTGTCCCTCCCTCTCCCTCTCTCAAAACCTCTATCTACACATATATATTAGAGTCGGAGGCCTGATAGAGGATCAGATTTGACTTTAAGCTAACATGGCTGAGGTTAGGATAAGGACAGGGGGGCTCCCGACCCCCAGGATCGGCCCTCCCAACTCTGAAATACGTTTATGAACACGGGGCGCTGACCTGCACCCCCTCTCTGAAGCGTCCGGAGGCGGGCTGGGGTCTCACCTCGAAGTCGATGACCTGCAGGTTCTCCACCAGCTGGATGAGCAGGCCGCTGTTGTACAGCTCCTGGGACAGCTGGGCCACCGTCTCCGTGTGTGGCTCCTTGTCGTTGGTCCCGTACAGGATCTCCTTCATCGCCACCAGACACTTGGAGACCTCCTCGGAGGCCTTGGGGGGAAACATCCAGACACCCAGGGGGACAGAGACAGGGACACAGACGGAGACACAGACGGAGACACAGACAGAGACACAGACAGAGACACAGACAGAGACACAGACAGAGACACAGACACAGACAGAGACACAGACAGAGACACAGACAGAGACACAGACAGAGACACAGACAGAGACACAGACAGAGACACAGACAGAGACACAGACACAGACACAGACACAGACGGAGACAGGCACACGCACACAACGGTTGAATATAAATAAATTCCTGCCACTTGAAATGGGTGTGTGCACCATCAGCTGTATAGGACCATTACCAGCTTGGTTCTGGATCCTAATCGCTATGGATACGCTCTAAAGTGTTTTGACAGCCAATCAGTCAAGACCAGAATGCACTGCAGCCCTCCCTGATGGAGAGTATTTACTGAGTGGGCTAACCACCGCAGGACGCAGAGAAGGAGAGAGGATGCTGCTCCTTTCAGGGGCGAGCAGAGCGCCGTGTGTGTGTATTTTTACCGCACCTTCTCGGTCTTCTTGTCCTGCTTGACCAGGACGGCCATGTTCTCCTTCAGGGTCCGCACGATGTCGGCGGGGGTCTTGTGTGATTTCCCGAAAAGCGGCATTGCGGAAGGTCTTCCCCAGGTCTCAGGCCAGAGCCAAGCCTGTGGGGGGGGGCAGCCAAAAAAGCAGGGTATAAGACCATGTATTTCATATGCAAGCAGGCTCTCTCTTGGCTCTCTTTTTGGTTAATACCTCAGTGTCACCTGAAAACACCCACCACACCTCCATTACATTACATTAATTTGGCAGACGCTTTTATCCAAAGCGACGTACAAAAAAAGTGCATTTCATGGTCGTAGACAACTGCTAAACACGGGTTCAGTAAGGTACAATACTTATTTTTTACAGCTATTTCTAGCCGAGAACAGTGAACACTATTCTGGCCTAACATCTGCAAAGCCAACTAGGCAGAAGAATAACCTCCACTACATTGACTGAACCTTCTAGATGTTTTTAGATGTTTTATTGCTCGTATTCCTCTGTGTGCACTTCGGGCAGCAAAACATTGTATGAAAGGTTGTATAAATAGTTATTTTTATTACTATTATTGTTATTGTGATATTATAACTTCTTACTGAATTGTACATATTTACACACATATTGGTATAGAGATTAATATATAACAGGGTGTGTTATTTGTACCGTTAACCCAGAAAGGAATGTGTTTATATATATATTGTGTATATATTGTGTATGTGTATATAAATATATATATATATATATATATATATAATTTTTATATACACAAACAAAATGGTACCTTCTTTATAAATTGTGAAATGCTGTGTTAAGTATGCGTTTTTAAAAGTAGTAGTAATGTATGCGTGATGACAAAGCAATTCAGCATTTTTTTAACAAAATGAATTAGATTGTTATTGCTACTTGTACCAATACCCAGGAGTATTACACAACAGTGAATAACCCATAAATGTGCTGCATTCAGTCCTTGCTGGGTTTATGTGTTAGGGTAACCATTGTGCAATATTGGGAGGAGTGCCACCTGTATTGTCCTAATCACTCACATATGGACCTTTCTGTTGGGGTACGTGGCATATTTGTGCAAAAACCTCCAATTCCAGATCAGCTCCTCCCTCTCTCACCCACAGACTTCCCAAATGTGTAAGAATGGTTCAGTGCTCCACAGTCTGAGTGTATTTTGTCAGAGGGGAGACATTTCAGAGTTAGAGATTTTTTTTTAGAGTGACATAAGTGAACCTTCCATTATTAACAATAGGCTTAAGACATCTGTTGGATCATTTCCAACATCACACCCCATGGAACGTGTGGTGTGTGATTTGCCCCGATTTACCTGCCCTAAAATAGCCAAATTTTCTTAAATGCTTTGGCAGTTGTGGTAGCCGCATCCCAATATGGGAGGAGCACCATCGAATCCAACTGTAACTCAAGCTGAACCACCTAAACGAGGCATAACAGAGCACCAAATATATATCTCAGTGTTTAAAAGTGCAAGATAAATTAATGAAGTTAGAAGGTCCACACATGAGTGAGCACACACTGCTATTCATTAAGTGTGCTAAGGTAGCAAATCCTCTTATACAAGGCAGCCATGAAAAGAACTCATAGTAATAATCATACTCATATTATGAGTACTTATAAGAATAACAATGTACAATGAGCTGGGGGGGGGGGGGCTATATAATGCTCTTTTAATATGGCCCAATAAATGGAAATGAAGCTTTGAAACTCTAATCATTTAAATATATTGTCGCAAAGTACTCTCCTTTACCAAGTATGCAAGAGGAAATGAGGTAATGGTCAATATGACTGCATTATGCCCATGAAACACACAACACATTTTCATTTCATTTTGATTATGATTACAGTCATCTCATCATCATTATTATGACAACTCAACACTGTTTATGAATAGAATCAGTCGGGGAGAGAGTTTTAAGAATAGGCTACATTGCATTAATATTCAAAAACTGTCAAGACTGTTTACAGTCAAGTGCAGAGAGCGAAGAGTCACTCATTTCAATTGATGACTGCTGTGAAGCGTAATGACAGGTACTGACCAGAAGATGTCACTAGAGAGGCAGCTGTCAAATGCTTCGTGACACAGGCACGTCAACAAACACAATCGCTTCAACCGTGTCATTACTACAGAAAGCTTCGCCCTTCCCATCACTAGCTGGGCTTATAAACACTTATCCTCCATCGGCCCGACAACTAAAGTAATGAAAATCACGACTAGAAAGTCCCAAAAGACTAGCCGAGTTCACAACCAAAATAAAGCTTCTGACATTAAGGAGTGTATTAAGAGATGGCCGGACCAGAAAACCAGAATATGCCATTTCCTGTCTCTTTTAATGCCAAGAGGAAGCGTTTCGTCACACCATCACTGAACAAGAGAACATGCCCCAAAGCCGCTCTCAATGACCAATTAACTGCCAGTCTCCAAAACACTGATCAACAGCTGATCCACATAGAGCCCTGCAATCTAGTGCTGAGTCAAAGGAATCTCGAATCGAGTGAAATACAAGATTGAGATTACAAAATTGAGACAAAATAAATCAAGCGAAAATGTGAGCATGCACCGAAGGAAACTAGCAAGCACTACAGGCCAGGTGACTGATACAAAAGGTAGCCCACAGTTTCACAAGCACAGTTTGTAAAGCGCATCAGGCCAAGTGGATACACTCAGAATTCTAAGTTCCATAAACGTAACAAGAGGCGTCAGCTGTGGCCCGAATTCTAATCTCTTAAACAGCCAAACAATAACCTGCTTATACCAGTGTTTCCCATATGTTGACTTTACTTCGCCCCCGCCCAAAAAGATTATTATTTCTTTTTTTTTGTACTTAACTTGGGACTCTTGGCATTGCCGACACAAAGTTTGCAGTGTTTGCAACACCGTGAGGTAATATGGCATTTCAAACACACACAGAGAGGTAGTGGAATTGTTTTGTCCTTTTCTCCATAACTATCGGCCCAGTTCACATCAAAGTGTTTTAGTGTATTGGCGAGCCAATAAGCGAACACAGACAAACCTCATTCGTCAGGAGAAGAACTGAACGTCCACTGAATGGATGTCAACGGCTGCGTGAGGAGGCCGCCTCCCCGCGCATTGTTCAGAACATTGGGAGTCTGTTGTTTATTTCTGGAAGCAACACACTATACTTTTGTATTTATTGCATTTTTTCTGTCAAAGGTCGAAGTGACGTACAGGTGACTCACTGTGCTGTGCAAACTGCCCATCCCTCCTGTGTTGCCAAGCCCCGCTTACTATGAGTGATGTGGGTTTCTTTTTTTTTTTTTTTCTTTTTTAAAGTCGCTGTTAAATTTTATAAAGAGTTGCAGGTCAAAATTTTTTTGGGCTTGTTTTAGTTTGAGTGTGTGTATTTTTGGGCCTTTTTTTTTTTTTCATTGTTTGGTTATTTGGGATCAAATTAAATCTATACTGCTGTAAGCGATATGCTATTTAGCCATTGTCTTTTTGAAAGAAGCCTGCCCTTCCCACCCCCCCCCCCACCCCCCTCCCCCTCCCCCCTCCCTCCCTGAGCCAAAGGGCTCCACGGCTTGTTCAAATTTGCCAATAGCGCAAGACACAAAGAGAAATTTTCAGGTAGGGGAGGGGGGTGAGAGACCTGCGTATGTACTTGCGTTGCATTATCACAGCAACCAAACTTGCACACCGTGTTGCACAGAATTCCCACCCACCCCCTTGAATTAGCAGACCCCCCCCCCAAAACATACACGCGGAGTCGCCGATCACAAATAAATTGTCAACCAGTGGGAAACACTGCATATTCTTTTGCAGAAAATAGTTTGAAAATACCTGATAACTGATATATGCAGCCTAAAAGCACAAGTCTTATTGTGGCTTACTGTCACGGCAGGATGTCTGTCACGAAAATTATAGGCTGAAGTCACAGAGCACAAAGGGAAAAGCTACTGAAAATCGTGGAAAACTGAAAAAAGCAGTCACAAAGTCACAAAGTATTTTTAAAACATTACTTTATCACATTAATTAATAGATCTCATGGGCGGCAGTGGGAAAATGACTGAAATAACATGCGCTACTGCAGCAACGGTAACTCGAGCTTGAAGCTGAAAATGACAATCGCCAGCAGGCAGTTCCCACAAGGAACATACGAGTAAAATGCAGGGCTGGAACGGTAAGAAAATTTGAGGAATCTGTAAATCAGGACAAAAATCACGTTCCCAGCCCTAGTAAAATGCATTGATAGGCTGGTACCCCTTTGGTCCATCGGGAGAAAAAAAGATCATGCTTTGACAGAACACTGTGAGAACAGTTAAATTGCATTACTAAAGGAATAAAACAGGATTACCGCGAGTCCGTCTTAATTTCATTAAAGTTTGTTTTGGTACAACATGTCGTACATTGTGACGTTTGAGTCTTTGATGGAGCGCTTGTTGGGACTGGCAACGTTACAGCAATGGGGGGGGGAGGGGGGAGGAGAAGTGTACATTGCACTTTTGTTTTCGGAGAGGGGGCTGACCCCCAGGGGTTCAATTCCCAGGTAGGACACTGCCGTTGAACCCTTGAGCAAGGTACTTAACCTGCATTGCTCTGGTATATATCCAGCTGTATAAATGGGTGCAATGTAAATGTTTTTTAAAAATTGTGTAAGTCGCTCTGGATAAGAGCATCTGCTACTCAGCCTACCCGTAATGTAATCAGACCTGGGTCAAATACGTATTTGTTTTGGATTCAAATACTTTTCTGTGCTCTATTGATCTTGCCTGGTGTAATTTAGCCTGCCAATATGACCATAAGGTGGGGTTTGCACTTTCTGAGAGCATTTCATTGGTTCCAGTTACACCAGACAAAATCAGCAAACACGTAGAAAAGTATTTTAATCCAAAACAAATACGTATTTGACCCTGGTCTGGATGTAATGTAATGATTTTTTTCTCAGGGAGGGATGGTTCGGTGTCCAGATTCCTAGCCGACGGGGAGACTGACACTGCGGTGCTATGTAGGCCAAGCAGTGGGAGTAACACCAACCACAAGAACCTTTTTTTTTTTTTTCTTAAACCCAAGTGATAGCAGGTTAAGAGAGTCATGTGAAGAGGATTCATTCAGGAGCAACAGAGAAGAGGGAAACCCCCCCACAATTCAGCCCTCTTAACTGCACAAAACCCTGACTCTTGGGTATGGTAAGGGTGAAACTATAGCGTAACTCTTGAGGGGGGAAGAAACCTGGGATGGCTGAGTTCAAACAGCAAACGACACAAATCTGATTTCCTGGAGCCAATTCAACCTCTCCCCCTTCATGGAAAAAAAAAAAGTTATTTATAAAACGGGACAAAAACTTGTGACCGCTAATCCTGGTTCATGCACAGGCCTGATGCTTTTTTCTTTTTTTTTTCCCACGTCACCATGGATCCAGCAGGGCTTGTGATTCTTTTTTTCCCTGATTAATCAGGATTTAATCAGGCCTTCTGAATTAACTACTGATTTTCAGATACTCCACCACAGAGAGAGGGCTTGGATATATCGAGCATAGGCTAAATACCTCAAGAGATTATCACCATTATTTGACAGACAATAGGCAGGAGAGAATGTTCAGTGATAATACCCAATTCTACTGACCCAGGACCAGGAATACTAGTGAAGATGATGTCACACAAGTTTCTCCATGACATGGCACAGCATCCATAGGACCACCCCAAAATTATTTCAGGCCAATGGGAAAATCACTGACAAAGTGCACTACTCAACTGCTAGCACTACCAACTAGGGACAGACCATGCATGAGGTCAGCTTTCTTTTTAAACATACTTCCTAAGACCAAACCCTAAACAAGGCTCTCACTACTGTCCAAACTGTGTTTTCTACATTACATTACCTTACATTCCAGGCATTTAGCAGATGCTCGTATACAGAGCAACTTACACAACATAGGCACAACACAGGATTCTAGACATAGGATCAATGTTCCCAGTACTTGGCAGCTTGAGCTGTTCCAGGTTTTCCCCTGATACAGGTAAGAATTCCAGGTGAGTGGAGGCCACACTGCACTAACCTACTTATAGTAAATGGAACTGCAGTCTCCATCACTAATATTGTCAGTAGCTCTGCTGAAGTACTCATGTTTTGGGTGTGGCCTCTTTGAAGCGAATGTGACCTGTACTCATCGCAGTACCAAAGACAACAGGTGATACGGTCAGGCAAAGCACAGGTGTGCCCAACTATTCATTGCTCATCATTAGCGCTCCTACCCACAACCCCAGTATCTTATCACCACTGCTGTGTACTGCAGCATCAACGCACTGTCATAGCTACAAATCAACACCACCACCACTGCCACAATCGACACCATCACCGTTTCTCACTGCTCTTAATCACCACTATGCTGCCTGTGGAAGGGCTGCCACAACAAACTGAATTTTAATGTCAAAGAATCTGTTTCATTCAAATGGAAAAGGATTCCAAGGTGTTAATACGCATAGCCAGTTTTAATCTGTGCACTTTCAAACTTGTTTAGCTTGTTTAGCTCACCTTTCTGCTACATCATCACCGTCTCTGTAGGAGATGTTTGTTTACAACACTAAAACTGCAGCATCATGGCTGAAAATTCGGAACCAGCCATCAGAGATGATCTCTTCTTAACAGAAGGGATGTTGGGAACGTCTCTGAATTCCAAGCAGCTCATGGACAGATTTAACACGACACAGGATCTTGCAGAATTTCCCAAACGGAGCTCAGATATTACATGACAACTAGCACCCTAAAGCCCACTTGAAAAACTCTGCATCCAAAAAAGTTTTTAGAAATAACTGAGTCAGAGGCACCTATATGCTAAGACCCATCCGTGGCCACATTTTTCCTCCCCTAATCCACTAGTGCATTACCGTAATACATAAAAATTCCTTGAAAATAAACTGGCTGATGATGTTGGCATTTAATTATATGAAAATATATTTTCAAACACATTTCATTGGTTATATTTTTAAGGAAAGAATATCCGAAAGACATTTCTTTTGGGACAACTGACAGTCGTAACTCATAGATACAACTCCAAATTAGCACTGACACCTACAGCGAGGTCTCCACCACATTAAAGGCTTACCGCGTGTAACCAGCGGAAGCCACACGGCCCCAGCTGCTTTCAAGTAACAATGACAACCAACACATTTTTGCCTCTGATGTGTCTACTCCCCTTCCCCAAAAAAAAAAACTTTAATAATTTCAGGCGTGCCCCTACACAGGACGTGCAACGGCAAACATGTAGCACGGGCCTGTCAACTCCCCATACCACCCAGAGGTTAGGCGATCTCAATGTGAAACAGTGCAACTCCCTTCATATTGACCCACTGTGTTTATAACTATGGCTAATCCCTGATGGAGCTGTGAAGCCAAGACAACAGAAAACGTCTGTCAGAACACGCATTTCTCAAAACATTCTGCATGAAGGACTACAGCAAGTCTCAGAATATATATATATATATATATTTTAAATCACAATGAGCAGAGACACAAGTCAGCGAAATCTGTTCGTGAAATCCGTCACAGTGATCACAGAACGCAAAGCAACGGCGGCGCGGAGTAACGCAGGCCTGCTATCTGCTAGGCCTCAATAAAAGTTAATGAAAGACTGCACCCACCTTATACGCCGTCTAATAAGAAATGCCGTGTCTCATTTAAAGGAAAACTTCCTCTTTGAAACCCTGTTCCTCCGCCAGATTTCGCTTGGCACTTTGCTTTGTGACTCTCAGCAGTAAAAGCCCAGTGCAAGTCGACAGAAAATGTAAAAATCAAAACAGATCAATAAACGAAGCGTTCAATTGCGAGAAAACCCCTTATAAACGCATTTAACTTTAAAATGTACACTTGGTAGGCATGTTGTTGGCGATCGTACATCAACGCCCGTAGATGCACATTCTCCTGTATGTAGGTACAGCTTTGATCAGCAGGCTGGCTGTAGCCTAATCGAAAGCCAGCTACTTAGCCCAGCTAAAGGGACTGGGAAGGCCCAACCGAGAATTACTTCATGTTGAACTCAACGCCAGAAAAAAAGAAACATCATAAATAATCTACAACAGGAAAAATGAAAATTAGCTTCGCGGGGAAGAAATTCTGTACGGCATGTTTACAATGTTACGCGTTGGTTATAATGCCACAGCGGGTTACACTGCTAGTCTGTTTGTAAACGTGCTAGCTCCTGTAGGGAGAGCAACGCAGAGCAAAACAAATAGCTACGCGAACAAAAGGCATACAATCAATTCATAACACAAAGCCTTGCTAGCTAAGCGTAATTGTTCAACTATGTAAACAACATCTGTGCGTAACCGCATTCATCTTCTAACTGATCAGCTTGCATTTAAGTTATGAAACGCCGCTAATTTTAGCTGAAAATAAACGCCATTTAGCTAACGCAGGCTAGCACGAGCACAATCCAGCGTCCGGAGCAAAACTGTTTGATTCCCTTTCTTTGACATGGCTGAAGCCGGACATGCTCTCAGAACACAGACGGTCGAGCAGGTCGATAACCAGCTCGCTTGTTTGGATCACGGCTCATAGCTAACATAGCATAGCTACCTCGCTACGTGTAGCGAAATGTATCCTTTCAGGGGAAGTTTGAAACTCAGAGGCAGCGTCAATTTAACCACCAAACATCCGACCGAGTATGGATATCGTCGGCCCCGTTTAAATCAGAAACGAGTGGTAGTCTACTTACAGAACACGGCTGTGCTGTATCTGCTGTTTCAGCGATGTCGCGTACTGCTTGGCTTGAGCGTGCAACCGAACTGCTTTTAGGAACGCCACCGATGTGTACACTGGGCTAAACGTCAGAGGAATGTGTATATAGCGAACTTAACATTGCGGACTTTTTAAAGAGGGCAGTACATAATTTTTCGCTGGGGGTTATCCGCGGTTTACTCAACAGCGCCCCCAGCTCCAAGCAAGCTTGTACTCAGAGCATGTGCATGCAATACCTTCACAGATGGACTGTGCCTGAGTTAGACAGACCAAACTGGTAGTGCGCGCTGTATTTTGTACTAGATTCATTTTAAAGGAATGAGTAAAATATGCGCGATGCGCGAGCAAAGAGAATCATTATCAACTGTGGCTTTACATTAAACTACCGTCACGCCATGTAAATACGAATTTGTTCTTAATTGATCTGCCTAGTTAAATAAAATAGACATTCTTTACAAGGGTAGCTAGCTACCTTGTATATACACTTTGACTCTTCTAAAATTATATATATATGTGTATATATATATATATACTATATATATATATATTGTGTGTATTGCGCTTTTATCTTCTTTTGATGCAATGGCTGGTTTGGCACCTGCAAACCCTAAATAACATATAGCCACAAGCATCGTTACAGGGGGTCCAAGCACACAGCCAATTATATGCCACTTAACGCCAAAATTACGCAGTAACCAAAATGAAGTACCCTTTAGGGAGGTACTGCAGCAAGTTTTATAGATCTCACCCCATTTATCTGAGAAAAGGTTAGAGAAAGCTTGGCTCAAATACAAAGCCAATCAAATTGTTTTTTTGGGGTTTTTTTTTTTTTTTTGAGGATGCATGAGGGTGGGAGAGACAACGATAGAGGGGATGGGGAAATGGAGACCGCCATTTTGTGGTGCAAATAAAATGACGGCACAAATGATGTTAAGGACTGAAAGAAATTATGGAAATTATGGGTGGGGACAACTTAGTCTCTACACAATGGTTGAGATGTATACCCCTTCTGCGTACCCACCTATATCTCCACCCAGTGGCGGACTAGTAGCTTAAAATTCATGGACAATGCAGTCACTATTTACACAATATTTACACAACAAGCAATGACACTGTTAGGAAATGATACACATGAACTTTGTAAATTTCAGTGGAATTTATTCAACTTGCTTATTTTCACTCTCCATACAGTTCAGGATATACAGTCCATATATATACAGTATACATACATATATATATATATATATATATATATATATATATATATATAATTATAATTTATTATTCATAATTCAGTTACCATAGAACGTGCGGCAATGTGCTGCATAAAGTGCCACAGTCACATCAGTGTCATATCGACTTGGGAGTGCAAATCAAAAGGAAAAAGTATATTTCATATAATACTTCTTCACAGCAAAAAAAAAAAAAAAAAAAAAAACAATAAATCTTTTTTTCAGTACATTGACTGAAACAAAAAAAAAGTGTTCAAGGAGATACTGAACTCTGTATCAGACAAAATCCTACAATACACTGGGACTAGCCAATAGTGGTGATGATGACGGGTCAGCTGACAAGTCCAATAATTATAACATTCACAGTTCATCTGTAAACAGATGAGCAGAATAGGAAAAAAAAAACATAAATGTATCGGATGCATAAGCGACAATCACTGTACACCGTATTTACACACACTTCTATCATTGACATCCACAAATATAAACTTTAATATGTTTCCTTCTCTCTCTTATCACAATAGGAATCATCACCCATGCAAGCAGCTCAGCTGTTGAAACAGACACAGGAACAGGGGAGCTACTCCAGGTGTGTTTCCCCATTAATGACAAATACGCTATAACCTGTGGGGGGGGCCTGGACATGCAAGCATTAACCTGCGGAACCCTGGCCAAGATGAACCCACTGCACCCCACTGGGACAGACCGAAATGTGTCCCACACCATTGTGCAAACTTTAAAAAAAAAAAAAAAAAAACTGAACTGGCCAAAGCTGGTGAAGATCACATGATTTCCTGGGCTCAAGCTTGTGATCTGCACAATGAAAGGGCCTGCCCTGATTCACAAAATCATAAATTAAGAGAGAAACATTTAATTATAATGGGAATATGGCAAGCCTATTCATGTCATTTAAGTACTTTTAATTTTCCAGTTTTATGAAAGACCACAGGGTAAATTGTTTAAATATGAACGATCAGTGGATCAAATATACAATCATGACAAAATAACATTTTGTATCCAAATGCCAAAATACAACACGGAGAAATCTATATCAAGTTTCGACAAAATTTCTAAGAGGAATTTAAGACAATGATCCATGATTACCTGGAATATCAGCTTTATGTGCTATACTGTAAACATTTACTGAAACAAAATATGAGGTAATAGGTAAGAACTATAAAAAATTTAAATTATATAGCAGTTTCTGACTCACACAAGAAAAACCTGCTCATCTCAACTGCAAATTCACAATAAGCAGAGTGAGAAAGACAGAGAGAGAGAGAGAGAGAGAGACAGACCTTATGCAAATCTGATACTTCTGAACTTTTCACAATACTCATCTTCTGCACACATCATATCTGGAGAGGAATTTGGGATCATACACATGTTTTTGTTGTTTTCCGTAAAACGTCGAAAACAGGAGTGGCTAATTGTTGTGGCTACCTGCTGGTCACAAGGTTCAGTCACACCTTGTGATTATGCCCAATGGTCCACAGGTGGAGCCCTTGGCACAGGTGTACATACAGTGCCAGCAAGGCCCTCCTGGAAAAAAACTCTAAAGATAAAGCCACACATCCTCCAACAAGAAGCGACTTTGTAATCATCTCCATTCGTTTCAATGGGAGCAGTTTTTTTTTTTTGCATCCGCAAGGCATGCTGGGATAGCTGGCGACAAAAAAATGTATTCCCACATTCCACATAGTTTTGTTAAGGAGGACTCCTTAATTATTGCTGTGGGGATATCCAAAATATACAAAATCAATATACATTTCAGGAACTTTTTTTTTTTTTTTAAATAGAAAACATGCCCACAGGCAAGATTGTGGGAGGTGAAAAAACTATTCCAGGCAAATCTCATCGGAGGGTGTGTGGCTTTACCCTAAAACCTCAACAACCTGTAAAGAAAGCATCCTAGTAATATGAATGTATCGCTGAAGAATAAAGGTACATGCGCATTTTAAAAAGCCCAATAGATAAAAAAAGTTTTATTTAACTGTAACTACAGAAAACTTGAATGACCCCAAAAAATTCTGGAAAGTTGTTAATACCTTATCTCCTTGTGATAACTCAACTGACCCACCATCCCATATAAGTCAAGTGTGCTATGGCTGTAACTGAGAGGTTTGAAATGTTCAACTGTTTTAATGAGCCCTCCTGATGTGGAATCTGTAAATGATGACAATACTGTTGGTGTTGAACACAATTTCATTTTTGCCCCTTCCGCTGTTGATTCACAAAGCCTTAAAGCAATTGAACCCTAGAAAACCAACTGGTCCAGATCGTTTGGACTATAATTTCTTAAAATTTGCAGCAGATTTGACAGCTGAACTCAATTAATTATTTCCTTACTAAAAGGAGGGGATCCAATAGTGCTTAATAAGTACATACTAATCTCAAATCTCTGTAATTCAGGAATCCCTGGTTAGTGAACAGGTGAAACAGCATTTCTAAATTACTGTTTGAACATCTGTCAGGGTTCATAGCATTGTTACTGCTGCCACGAAAGTTGTAAAAGACATCACTGAAGCTTTAGATAATAAGCAACACTGTCTGTCTTTTTTATCAACTTGCCTAAGGCCTTTGACACAGTGGATCACGATATCCTGATAATACTTATTAACACTGGTTTGACTGATCATGCTGTAGGTTGCTTTGTCAACTTCCTCATGGAGAGGAATCAGGCTATTCAGTTTCACATCTGATATACTGGAGTCCCACAGGGTTCAGTTCTGGGACCACTATATATTTTTTTATTGTATACTGCTTCGGACGGGATGTCCCAAACACAGCCTTCCAGTAAGGCTTTTGAGTATCAAAATGCTTTTAAGGTAAAAAAAAATAAAATAAATAAATAAATAATTGAGGCCATCTCCACTTAAAAATACTTTTCAATTTTTGATGGATGACCACTCTTCTAAGCCTCATATGCAAAATCTGGTGAAAATGTTAAAATGTTGAATGTTTTTGCTTAAGGGACAAGTCTTGTTTTTCTCAGACAAAGACTGGTCGGAGCTACATTTTTAACTGTTCTTGATTATGGTGATCAGTTGTACATGAATGCATCAGTACTGTACTCCAAAGTAAACTGACCTGCTCTTTCCACATGTCAGCTCAGTCAATGGTTTGTTTATTTCTATCTATGAGGCCATACTAAGCAGACACCCCTGTTATATATCTTTCTTTATGTTCCAAAAATAGTCTCAGGACAGAGAGCGTATCCCTGTTCCTAAAACTCGAACTGAGTTGGGAAAGATAATGTTTTCTGCACCCTCTCCCTGGAATAGCCTGCAAAAGGAGCTTAAGCTTCAGGACCCTAGTTACTCTCAGCGAATTTAAAGCCATTGTGGGATCAGAGTCTATTGATAACTGTTAACTGTTTTAATTGATAATTAGATTTTATTTTTCCCCTGCACTTTCGTTGTACTGTACTTCTAGCTTGACTGTTCACGTGGGATTTATTTTTGCGTGTCACACTACATGGACTGCTGCCATTCTTGGCCAGGCCTCTCTTGAAAAAGAGATTTTTTTTTTAACTCAGTGGGACTAACCTGCTTAAATAAAGGCTAATAAAATAATAAAAATATATAAAGGAAAACATCTTTTCTTATTCATCGACCTCTTATATACATATAAAATCTATATCCAAACACCCCTCACGAAGAAACGCCGGATGGTTCCAGGAGAGGCATTGGGCACATGAATAAACATGAACGCTGCTGACTACAGCAAATATCCAGGAAGGTGAAGGTGCATTGCAGAGTGTTGCTGTGGCAACCCAGAATGCGGTACCCAGGATGTGGGTACGCGGCCAGGAAGTGTGCCAGGCCCTGGAGCTGACACAGCCCAATCTACTGGCGGGCGGGAGGTACCATTTTGCCCCCCGAGCGTCCCATGTCTCACTGCACCACGGAGGGGGCCGGAGTCTGACACCCTTTACCCTGGCCCCCACCCCCCCCCCCCCCCCACCCCCCCAACACCCACACCCACACCCTCCCCAAACACTAAAACATGTTAATGTTCCTAGGAAGGGGAGAAGACAGTTCCTTCCACGGGGTCTGAAATCAGATGGGGCGGAGAGGGATGGAGAAGAAGAAGAGGCGGCATCCAACAGGAAGAACCAGCAGACGAGCAGACGAGCAGACGTCGCCGAAGGGCCACACAGCCGGACGGGGGCCCCCCCTCTCAGGCCTTGATGTCAGAGAAGCTGGCGTAGGTCTCGCTGCAGCTGGACGAGCTGCTCAGGTTGCCTGTGCCACTGCCCTCTGAAGGACAAAAACACACACACCCAGGAGCGCTTAGCAACAGCAGTCAATCAATCAATCAGTCTGGAAACAGGTGGGCACAGTGAATGGGGACAAGCAGGAAGTGCCACTGAGACACCATTGAGATAAGGGGTCATAACGTAAGGGAGACATAGACAAGATAATGTGACAGACAGAATAACAGAGTGGGGTACAGGCAGGTACAGACAGATACAGAGTGGGGTACAGACAGGTACAGAGTGGGGTACAGGCAGGTACAGAGTGGGGTACAGGCAGGTACAGAGTGGAGTACAGGGAGGTACAGAGTGGGGTACAGGCAGGTACAGAGTGGGGTACAGACAGGTACAGAGTGGGGTACAGGCAGGTATAGTGGGATACAGGCAGGTACAGAGTGGGGTAAAGGCAAGTACAGAGTTGGGTACAGGCAGGTACAGAGTGGGGTACAGACAGGTACAGAGTGGGGTACAGGCAGGTACAGAGTGGGGTACAGGCAGGTACAGAGTGGGGTACAGGCAGGTACAGAGTGGGGAACAGGCAGGTACAGTGTGGGGTACAGGCAGGTACGGAGTGAGGTACAGGTAGGCTAGGTACAGACAGACAGGGTAACGGAGCGAGAGATTTTTACCTGAGCTGCTGAGGGACTCGGAGGACTTTGACACCCCAATGAGAGTCAGCAGATTCGCAGCTGGGACCCAACCCTCCTTACTGGTCTTGAGATTCCGGACAAACCTGCAACACAACCACAACGCAAACATCCTCCACTAAACACAAAACCAGCTACACAACCACAACGCAAACATGGTGCACCGAACATAAAACCTGCAACAACACAAACACCATCCCCTTTAACTCAATGCACACGTGAGTGTTATCATCAGTCAGCAACTCAGGACCAGGTCAACATGCCCTCATTTAGACCTCAGCTTCCAAACCCTGAAATTCAGAGATACCGGGGAAGTAGCCCATAGGTCACGAGGGGCTCCAAGGGCAGAGGGGCCAGGTTGTAAGTACACTTTGTAGCGGTTTGTATTAAAGCGTCATTGCTGAATAGCGTGCCAGAGTAGAGAGCAACCCAGTCGCACCTGGCTATCAGCACCTCTTACCTATTGTCTGGCAGCGGTTGTTTCGTGAAGAAAATGGCTTTCTTTAATGTGTTGATTTTTTAAAAATTCTAAACAATGCGGTTATTTTTAGCCCAGCTATTTAGGAAAAGCTGTGGAGGGTGGAGGGGGGTGGGGGGGGGGGGGTGGGTGGGCGGGGAGCATTTGCATTGTTGGGCGTAATTCGCATTTCAAAGTCCAGACGCCCGATGGCGTCGGCTCTGGCCTTTCTAGCGTTAGCGTTTAAGCGCAGCTTAACGGATTCCCCCGGGGGCGAGGCCAGGGGGCGGGGCTCACCACTGTCCATCCTCTCCTTCCTTTATCAGCTGGACCGTGTCTCCGCTCTTCACCGCCAATTCCTGTGGGCCTCCCCCTCTCTCGTAGTCTGCCACCACCGTGTACTTCCCCGGAGCCTGGGGGGGGGGGGGCACGGGAGACCTGGTCAGCATAATGATGGGTGTGGGCAACACTATGGGTGTGGTCAGTGTAATGATGGATGTGGGTTACACTATGGGTGTGGTCAGCATAATGACAGGTGTGGGCAACACTATGGGTGTGGTCAGCATAATGATTGGTATGGGCAACACTATAAGTGTGGTCAGCATAATGACAGGTGTGGGTTACACTATGGGTGTGGTCAGCATAATGATGGGTGTAGACAACACCATGGGTGTGGTCAGCATAATGACGAGTGTAGGTTACACTATGAGTGTGGTCAGCGTAATGATGGATGTGGGCAACACTATGGGTGTGGTCAGCATACGATCAGTGTAGACGGAATATAGTGGGCACAGTCATGCCATATCTGGTGAAACATTATAGCATCCAAACACTGGACACTGCGCTGGCATGAGATTCCCACAGTGCATTGCGATAGTTCACAACCCAAGCAACCAGACGTCAACTAATAGCGGCAGAGGGCCAAAGCAGCAAAAGAACTGAACAAATTAAATGCATTTCCTTTCACTTTGCTTTAACAGAAAGTAGTTAAAACCAGTGGTCATAGTTACATTTTAAATCTTTTTCAGTTTGCCTTGCGCAAAGTCACATCAACTAGCTAGTTTTTACTGTCACGTACACAGTAGAATTACTGTTATGCAACACTGGCTAGTAGCTAACGTTAGCTAACCGCAAGATGAAATATGTCACAACATTTCAGACGCAACCACACTCAGCAGCTCACCAGCTTCTTCCCTGCTTCATCTTCGGGGTCAGAGTTCAGGGGGTCCTCAGAGCTGGAGTACCCATCATTCTCTTCAGATGGATCCAAGGAGAGTGAGGCCTTGCCCCAGCCTGGATGGGGGGGGGGGGGCAAAGAGAGGGAGGGGTCTAGTCAATACTGCTCCTCATTGGGTACAGCCGGATGGAGATGGGACAAACAGAGGTGAAATCACACGCTGCGGTCCAGGCCGATAGCTTAAACCCAGCTTGCTTAAGCCCCACCCACCAGCCCTGGCCCAAGCAGGAGCGTCACTCAACCAAAGCAAGGGGTACTTAACCGTGGCCTTCAGCATCATGGTGTTTTGTTTTTTCCTTCAAAAAGAAGCAATCACTTGGTGACAGACGTTGCGTTTATAGAAATGTGCCGTTTAGGTACCGTGTGACCACCAGAAAAAAAGAAAGCACTGGGTTTTATAGTGCTATAAAAATATGCCTTGCTTTGCAAGCTAGTCTCCTGCTATAAATGAACAGTTCAATTCAAGATTAATTGGGGATAAAATGTTGGCATGGTTAATAAAATGATAATAAAATGCTATAATTTTAATAACTGAGGAAGGGTTTATATGACTGTTGATGCAACTGCTAGCTCCCAACTCATCATCATGATCATGGCCATCAGGTCATCTGCAGAAAATAAATCCAGCTGTTTCTGGATCAGGTCTGTCTGGCTCAAATGTGGCAACACAGAACGGTCTGAAAACACATATTTCCTGATTAATTGAGGAAAAAATTGCATCCTGGATGTGGAACTGAGGCAGAGTGGGTGAGAGGTGCAGTGGGTGACTGGGGCGGAGTGGGTGACAGGCGGAGTGGGAGACTGGGGCGGAGTGGGAGTGGGTGACAGGCGGAGTGGGTGACTGGGGCGGAGTGGGAGTGGGTGACAGGCGGAGTGGGTGACTGGGGTGGAGTGGGAGTGGGTGACAGGCCGAGTGGGTGACTGGGGCGGAGTGGGTAACAGGCGGAGTGGGATTGGGTGACAGGCGGAGTGGGTGACTGGGGCGGAGTGGGAGTGGGTGACAGGCGGAGTGGGTGACTGGGGCGGAGTGGGAGTGGCTGACAGGCGGAGTGGGTGACTGGGGCGGAGTGGGAGAGGGTGACAGGCGGAGTGGGTGATTGAGGAAGAGGACAGGCTATCGCAGTGGCGTAAGCCTTGAGGAGCTCCTGGAGCTGAAGCACCAGCCACAACCGCATCAGAGACAGAGCAGCAGGTCCGGCGCGGGCCAATAGAAATGCAGGAATGAGAGACTGAGCAGCAGGTCCAGCGAGGGCCAATAGAAAAGCAGGGACAAGAGCTGGAGCAGAATGGGGCTGAGAGACACCGTAAAGAGACCAGATTCCATTCAGCGCGACCCCCCTTTGTCACCAGAGACTGAGCAGCTCATGGGTCCCGGCAGGAGACTGAGCCCTTTCTCCCATTTTAAAACTCCACAAAAAACATGTAACATTTAGACGGAGAGGACTTGGAAGAGAGACGGGGGGGGTTTCTCTGAGAATCGAACAGGACCATCGGTACAGTGTGCATCCAGGGCTACTTTTGGATTGTGCGAATTTAACCCTCACAGGCGGGAAACCCGCACAATACAGCCTTTGTCTTCTGGGTTTTTACCAAAAAACTGATACGGCATAGTATTGCGATACTTTCACCTGCGATACAGCGTTGATATTTTGAGACTAATAGACTAATAACTGGAAAACAACCACCGCCATAATTAACATTAGTGTACAATACAATGGAAACGACTGACTACTTTCAGCAAATAGCCCAAACCATAGATACTGCCTAGCAACCAGACACACATTCTAGTCCCTCTTTTTCTAGTCAAGCAGCAAGGTAGCCTTATGCCAGGTTCTCTGTAACTCACATAACTTATTATTAAGATAAAATTTGGGTCAAAATGGTCTCACGGTATGTTTCCTATCATGGATAGCTAGCTAGTCACCTACTCCATTTGCTTCAAAACTGCAGCTATGCTGCCATGGCAACCCTGCAGCAAAATTTTGTCTTCATTCAACTGAGAGTCTGTGTGATGTGTATCGCAAAAAAATGCAAAGAATCGCAATACTATCGTACCGTGACCCGATTATCGGGATAATATCACATTGTGAGGTCCCGGGTGATTCTGACCCCTGTTTTTTTACCTCTCTTCTTAGCCGGCAACAGGTGAGGAGTACTGAACCATGTGACTCTGGTGAGGCTGATGGGAGGACCTGTGTTAGTCAGGGGGGGGGGGGTGAGGGGGTGGGGGAGGGGGAGCAGGAGGAAGATGCAGCGGTCAGTTTCCACGGTTTCTTATTACTGGCTCCACGCCACATTCTTAACGAGATGCAGATCTTCTCCAGGGCCAGAATGTGCAACAGAAAGCTTACTGTCAAATGAGTAATTACGAAAACTTTTTTGTAATATAATTTAAAAAAAATATTTTTTTGCCCACGATTGGAATCACACTTCTGAACTGAGATCCACTGACAGAGACCGCTGCATCAATATTCTCCATCAGTTTGGTAAGGGGACCTGCACACTGTGTGTACAACCGGCCCGGCCTTTATTTCCTGGGTGCAGTACCCCAACTGAGCAGCCAGGGGGCATCCCACAGATCACAGGCACGTGGTGGACCGGAATTCCTGTTGTCAGGACTGTGATTTTCCCTGATTAAACAGGCAGTTTTTCAGATTTTCAGACTTGGGGGTTTCATAAACTCAGTTCTGCTGCTCTTTGACAGCTAATCAAGGAAAGAATGTTCAGCAGTAAAGCCAATTACTTGTGTCCTCACAATGCAATTAAGGTATGAAAATCAGGTTTTCCTATTTAATCAGGAAAAAAAATCACACTCCAGTGGAATGAAGAAGGGAATCAAAAATACACCACCAGGCAATGCTAACCAGCGCTAGCCATTACACCACCGTGGTGGCACGGTGGTGGCACCCATGGTGGCATGCATGGTGGTGGCACAGTGGTGTAGTGGTTAGCCCAAGAAGGATTCGAGTCCCGGCTGGCCGGATCCTTTCTGTGTGGAGTTTGCACGTTCTCTCCCTGCATTTGTCCTTGAATTTTCTCCGGGTACTCCAGTTTTCCTCCCACAGACCAAAAAACATGTAGCTCACTTCCAAAAGAGATGTCAATCTTAACGTGACTACCCAGGTTAAATAAAGGTTAAATGAAAACAATTTAAAAAAAAATTCAAATAAGCTAGTACTGGCACAGGCAGAATTTGGTTGTGGACTGTGGGGGTGGGGGGGGGCATCACTGTATTGTGAATCAGTGCATGTGTAACAAGTAATGCCACCCAGGAGCAAGATGTGCTGGATAATCATTGCATGACAAGGTGCATTTACGGAGTGGACACAAATGCGAAAAACAGACACGTTTCCTGCCACGAGCAGCAGTGTCAATGTTGAAAACTGACATAATTTGGCATTGCAGCAACAGTGTTGGAAACGGACATAATTTGGCATTGCAGCAACAGTGTTGGAAACGGACATAATTTGGCATTGCAGCAACAGTGTTGGTAACGGACACAATTTGGCATTGCAGCAACAGTGTTGGAAACGGACATAATTTGGCATTGCAGCAACAGTGTTGGCAACGGACATAATTTGGCACTGCAGCAACAGTGTTGGAAACGGTCATAATTTGGCATTGTAGCAAGCTCTTGGTTCTCTGGCATCTAACATCAGACTTCAGGGGAAGGCTACTGGTTTGATGACTTCAGACACACAAAATGGCGTCTTTAATGTGTGCCCCCCTGTTCACATTCCCCATGAACACGACACATGCGGACGGGGACAAGGCAAGAGGCTTAAAGGGATAGAGTACCTCTAAAACCAAACGGAGTTGGGTCACTCTTGACCTCATGCCGCTTGGTTTTGCGGTCAGGGCTCGGAGGAGATCCTGGCAGCATTGCAAGAAGAGGAAGAGGAAGAGGAAGAAGACACAAAGATGAGATAGGGAGTAAAAAGGCAGACAGAATAAAAAATTAAAAGTAAAATGTGAAAATCTGAGAAAAGTAGTCTACACCGGCTACATGGGGCTGGAAACTGAACTGAATGATCGTGACTAAAAAAACAGAGCCATGTATATACAGTATGACTCTAGCTGAGCAATACAAAGGTTTGTGCTTTGAGCTATGAGAGCTATGGTGTCAAAGGTGACAGGGAGAGTCCTGAGGTGTGCATACTACGCTTTGAGATCGTCTGAGGCTAACAGCCAGGTACCTGGTGGAGAGAGGTGGGCCATGGGTAATGTTAGGCTTTTAACATCAGGAAGTGCTGGCTCTGCAGAGGGAAGCATGCCAAATTTCACCTGACGGTAATTCAATGCTTAACTACACCTGAGATTTTTAATAAGGAAAAAATTAATCTTTTAAAATCTCTTCAAAGGGCAACGTTACAAGCCAAATACAATAGAAGACTATCCATGCAATATATAGCTAGAGCTCAGAGTGCTCATGGCAGCAGTGAGAGATGGTAGACAGGGGGGTTGCAGGTAAAACTGTGTCACCTGAGAGACAGGGTGGAGTTTTACCTTTCTGACTCTTGAGGTTGCTGAACCCCTGTAAGGAAAAGCGTTTTTTGGCCACCATGGCCCTCTCTGTGGTGGGACTGGTGGCTGTATCATCTACAGCAGCAGAGAAGAAGGGAAAACAACAGGAGGGAGAGAGAGAGAGAGAGAGGGAAATAGAGAGAGGGAGGGAGAGAGACAGTGAGAGAGACAGGGAGAGAGGGAGAGAGAATGGGAGCAGAGGCAGAGAGAGGGAGAGAGAAAGAGAGACAGAGAAAGACAGAGAGGGAGCAGAGGCATAGAGGGAGAGAGAGAGAGAGAGAGAGAGAGAGAGAAGCGGCAGAAACAGAGAAAGAGAGAGAGGGAGAAGAGGCAGAGAAAAGAGGGAGGGAGAGAAATTACACCACAGACGATGGGGAAAGAGAGAGAAGAAAAGAGAAGGCTATAATTAGTACAAGCAGTTGAAGAAGAAAAAAAGGGGAAGAGGAGGACGGAGAGAGACCAAAGTGGCCACCATACTGCCAGCAAAGCTCAGTGTAAGCATGGTGTGCAGGGCCTGCATGGGGAACAACAGTGAGCACTCAGCCCTGTTCCCCCTCTGTCCAAAACAGCTCAGCTCTGAGGCTGCAGCCTGCACCTTAGAGGCAGGGGGGGTTATAGTGGACGCCATGTCTTTTTAGGGAGGCCTGGTACTGGTGCTGTGGCATTGCTGACCTTTGGCCTTTTCTGGGGTTTTTGGACTGGTGACGGGCTCCGGGCTGCCGGGCTCTGTCCTCTTCTCTTCGCCCTTCTTGTTGCTCTTCTGCCCACTTCTGAAGGGACTGCAGAGAGAAAAGGGCAATGCAATGAAGGACAAGAGCCCAGCTGGAGAAGGGCGAACAGAAGCACATAGAGAGCTGTGGGCTTCCTCATTTCCTCTATATTTTACACGCTGAATGGTTTCAGATCTTTAGACAAACTGTAATATTAGACAAAGGGAACCTGTGTAATCACAAAACACATTTATTCATTTTAATAATAATAATTTGAATTAGTATTTCATTTATTTTTCAAGTGCCCATGCACACGCTCACTCCGACACACGGGCTTGCCTCAGAAGACTCTCTCTCCATTGGCAGATAACTATCTCAGTTCTCATGGGGCTTGCATTGGCCACCGCAACCCTACGACCCCACAACACGTCTGCTCTGTATCAGGTGAGCAGTCACTGCCTCCTCCGACTGCTCAGTGTACGTAATTCTTCTGTCACGCAAGTCATCACAGGTAACTCACCTGAGCCCGGTAGGTGGGGAGTTGCCCGAAGGGAACTGGAATACCTGATCCGTCGCCCTCTGCTGGCTGGCTTCTGGAACAGGTCAGATTGGAATAAGTCACATAAAACGAGACCAAAGACAGACACAGAACTACCCACAATCCCCCACTGTGACTGGCACAGCACCCAATCACACAGCCTGTTACATGTGTCCTGGGGTTGCAAGTTGTGTGCAGCAGCGTGATTTGTGCAAAGACCCCAGCAATGGCAGCCAGGGTTACCCCCCCCCCCCCCACCCAGGCATTAACACGGGAGACGCTGCACCTCCGCAAACATCAAATAAAAGCCGATAAAACCTCAGACTCAGATCTCCAAGGAAGGAGGAAAAAAAAAAAGCACAGTGGTGTTATTTATCAAAACTGGCATCGTGTAGCTCTACCATGTGAATACAGAGTAGTGCAGTACAGCAGCAGTGTAGTACAATGGGTAAGGAGCCGAAAAGGTCACAGATTCGATTCCCGGGTAGGACACTGCTGTTGTACCCTTGAGCAAATGTACGTAACCTGCATTGCTTCAGTATATACCCAGCTGTATAAATAGATGCAATGCTGTGCTATGGAATGCTATGGAAAAAAAAAAAAAGTTGTATAACGTTGCATATCGCGCTGCCCACTTCCGAATGCCTCTAATTTACCCTTCAGGTACAACAGAACAGATGGAGAACAGGTAGCTCCATCCACTAAGCAAGCTCTTATCAAAGCTACTACAGTCGGACCTGGAATCCATCTTACCCCTGAAAGCCTGCAACTGCTCTGTCAGAACCTTCCGGATCTCCTTCACCCAGGCAGTTTTTATTTCAGGTGTGGGGGCCTGAATGTCAAAATGAATTAAAAAAAAGATTATAAACAAAAACAAGTGTATTTAAAAATGAGATGTGTCTTGCCACCTACACAAGCACACCTGTCTTAAAAATGATAACTGACGGTTACAATTACTTTTGAAATCACAAATTTATTATTATAACAAAATATTTGCTTCGTGTTTTCTGTTTACTGTGTGTAGGTAATACATTAAGATTTGCCTTCACTGGGACTAAGGGGCCAAGCCCAAACCATGAAAAACAGCATCAGACCAAGGGCTGTCCAGATCTTTTGGGTCATATTGAGTATTTTCTTTGTGTTTTTTTGTTCATGCAGGTAATAAGTGTGTGATAAGGGTGTCTTTACCCACCTGCACTATATACACTTCCTCTCTGGAATTGCACCAAATCTCAAACTTCTTGTTGTCGCCCTTTGCGTTCTCCGTGATCCCCACGGCACTCATCTGAAGGTGAGAAGAGAGGAGAGAACGACAGAACGAGAGAGGGACAGAAGGAGGGAGGCAGAGAATGAGAGAGTGCTTCAGGGTCACAGACCCGCACAGATAATAAAGGCTTCAGAATAACTGATCTGTACGGTGTGCATGGAGGTCTATCCACACATTTTGACAGTTATCACACCACACCTACCCCAATAATCCACGTTCATAAGTCAGTTGCAACTTGCAACAATGATTGACAGCAATGTTCCCGCAATGTCATGTGCTATATTCAGTGTGGTTATTAAAACCATCCAACATGTGGCAATAGCATCCTTTAATTGTTTTGCACTAGATCTTTGCTTTTTTAATCTGCGGAAAGTAGCCCACACACATTACAAATGCAGTTCTATCACCCGCACAAAAAATGACAATAATTATGAAGATTCATAATAATGAAATGGTTTCCATTTCTGTGGACAAATGTAGTTGTGCTTTCTGTGCGACATTTGGAAAGATTCTCACTCTTGGCCCCAGAACTCCCCCAGGGCTTGTGAAAATAATCTGGATTTAATAAAGTTCTTGCTTGGGCCTGCTTGGTGTGAAAAAACCCTAACAACCTCAAGGAATTTGTGAATTGGTTGAAATAAGCATGGCTTCTTTTGGAGTGCATCTGGGCTGCGACACGTTGTCTCTGCAGATTCACTGAATATTTCGATAAATTAACAGACATGTATTATTCTGACTGCGCAGGGTGTGAGCTGAGCCAGTCTTTGGTATTCATTTTTCAGTCTGCAGAAAAGATATTGAATCTGCAGGGTACCCGGTACATACTGATGCACTCAGTCACTCAAATACATTTTCTGTTCGATATTCCACCCATGTTCATTTTCCTTCCTCACACAATTAACCAACTGTATGATTAGTCAGGTGACTAAGTCATGCTAATCCAGTGCCTTTGAGGACCCCACAGGGATATCACCTGCAGTGCAAGTTTACTGTAAATCCCTGTGGGTCACATGCTTAAGAAAAACTGCTGATCCTGGCCGCAACATCATGAGAGGTGCTTTGAGGTACACGAGAGGCACATCGTTCAGCAGCCAAACCGTTACTGGAACTAAAAACCAGGTCTGATGAGGACACAAGCTTATAGGATCACCTACCAGAGTCGGAACTGACGAACGCCAAAGAGATTCCAAACTGTTAGCTAAACCCCCCCCCCCCCCACCCCCGCATCTTTGTAATAATCAAGGGCATTTGATTCCCCCCCCCCCCCCCAGGTTTGTATAATGAAGGACATTTGATGCCCACCCCCACCCCTCCAAGATTTGTACAATGAAGGAATGAAGGACATTTCGTGCCCCCCCATGCCCCCCACCCCCCAGCATTGTATAATGAAGGACATTTCGTGCCCCCCCCATGCCCCCCGCGGCCCCCCCGTAAACTCACGCTGAGCGAGTGTTTGAAGCTGTAGGAGGGGGCTTTCTCGTACCCCTCCCCGTTCTCCTCCCGGCGCTTGCAGAACAGCAGGGCCTTCTGGTGCAGGAAGAGGTGGCGCTGCATGGGCTTGAACCGCGCCAGGTCCTTCACCTTCGCATGGCCCTTCTTGTGCTCCGTCCACACGCTGAAGGAGCCCTGCATGAGCAGCCTGCCCAGGTCGCCAAGGTTAGCCTACAGGGGGGAGGAGGAGGAGGGGGGGTGGGGGTGTTAAGGTTTCCAAAGGCTTCCCCTTCTGGGCTTGACATAAAAAAAATGCCACCTTTTGGTAGTATTTTCTATGAAAAAAAAAATCATTGTAGTTCACAAAAGGAATCTGAAATAATTAAGTCAATTTAAGGTGATACTACATGAAACTACAACTCCCATGAGCGCTGGGTGCACACTGTGTGCTCATCCCATTGGCCCATCCAGTTTGCATTCTCTCGTGTCTTGCCTCCTCAGTTGAGCTAGGAGAACAATTAATAAGAGGGAGGACCCAGCCAAAATCAAACCACTGGCAAACACAGTGCCGCGTACAAACCGTGTATACACATTGTGGCTTTAAACTCTTCGTTTTGTGACACATTCAATCAGAGACTATGAGGCTCATCCATGCACCACAGCGTGGTGTCTTTACCAAATGCACCACCCAGCAGCCCTGAGTTTTAAAGCAATACGTGGAAAAGAATGCAGTGATGACAGAGCTATGTAAATCCCACTGTGCGGATAGGCGGCACTGACGCTAACCTCACCTCATAACCGGTGATGGCGATCAGGTGCATGGAGTCGTTAACCGCCTTCAGAATGCCCAGGATGGAGGACAGCGCCTCCTGCAGGTCCGCCGCACCATCACAGGCCTTACTGTACTTCAGCAGCTCCTGGTTACAGAAACACACAGATTAGCCTACTGTCCCCTTCTGCCAGAAAACAAATCTGTAATCTGAATATCTTTAGAATAATGATCTTCAGTAACAGCCTGTAGAATTCCCGTATTTTCAGTATAATGATTGCGTGGAAGAATTGGGATTACAGTTTTGGTCACAACCTGAAGCTGTCAGTGACAAAGCTTACCTTCAGTAAGAGCTGGTACTTGGTTATCCTCTGCACAGGTTTGAGAAGATACGAGTCCAAGCCCAGTTTATGCTCCAGCTTTCTCTGGCACTCCTGTACGAGTCACACAGTCAGACCAAGAACACACAAAATATACAATCTTATATTTAAGATTTATTTATTAACCTTTATTTAAACAGGGTAGGACAAGGAGAACCAAGTTCTCTTTCACATACAGTATCTGCCCAGTGAACAAAACATAAAAATATGAATATATCAAATAAAACTATAATACTGCAAAGCAATAAATTAAATGCAGTACTCCATTAAATATCATTTCTGACAAATACAAGACACAATTAAATAGGGTTTTATTAAGGTCCTATACTCGTGCAGAGTAACCAAACAGTTCAGTTCATTACATTTAATTGGTGCATTTGAAAGCCTTTTCTTCCTGGTACAGAAATAAACGGAAGAACCGCTAAGGTGAGTCACTGTTGGGATCTTGTACAGCAGGCTCTCGCTCTGAACTGTGGCAGTGATGAGAGCTTTAATGGAAGTTTTCCTAGCAAGGCCTTGTAAATTAAAAGCGGGCGCTGTTAGCATAATTTCTCCGGACTGTGAGGGAGGGCCAGCTTTCAGACACAAGTCACAATTATGTGTCAAAAATGTATCGTCAGTAATGAATCTTAAGGCATTATGATACAAGGCATCTGGACTTCAAAGTGGAGTCTGCCGCACGCATGAAAATAGACATCAAAGTTGACTGAACAATTAGCATTTTATCAGTCTGAGAGAAACATGTCTTGCTTCTGTAGAAGAAGCCAAGCTTAAGTTTAAATTTTTTAGTAAGCTCTTCAATATGCAATTTTAATGACATTTTATCATCCACCGAAAACCAAGGTATTTATAAGATGATACCCTTACAATCTGTGACCCACATGTCAGGTCTTCATGCCTGAATCTATATAATATAAAGGTCTGTATGCTTCATAAAGGGGGTTCCCTTAGAGGAGTGTGAGGTCATAGAGGAGGTTACTTGGAGGACTGTGAGGTCATAGAGGGGGTTACCTAGGGGAGTGTGACATCATAGACGGGGGTTGCTTTGCAGCGTATGGGTCACAGTGGGGGTTACTATGGGGGTATGAGGTCACAATGGGGGTTACTATGGGAATATGAGGTCACAGTGGGGGTTACTAGGGGGATATGAGGTCACAGTGGGGGTTACTATGGGAATATGAGGTCACAGAGGGGGTTGCTAGGGGGATATGAGGTCACAGTGGGGGTTACTAGGGGAATATGAGGTCACAGAGGGGGTTACCTGGAAGAAGGCACAGTCAGAGCACTGTCTCCACAAGCTCTCGGAGCGCGGTTTGTTCTGACAGTACTTCTCATAGATCTGCAGATCATTCATCTGCGTCGGAGAGAGAGGAAAAGCCGTGAAACACACAAGCGGGTCATAACATGCAGATCACAAAGCAGTTACGGCACATAGCTCATACTTTTACGGCGTACACAAATACCTGTTGCCATGTGAACACCACTGTATCACTGCCACATATGAATCACGGATTGTTTATGCGACACAAATAAAATATTCAGTTTACTATTCATCAGAGGAATCCAGAACTTTCTAGGATGAACAGGAAAGGAACAGTGCATTTTTACGCAAGGTCCTCCACCTAAACGATCGCAAAAAGCGCTTTGCAGTGAAGGGGAAACTCGCCTCAATTACCACCAATGAATAACAGCCACCTGGCACACGACATTCACATTGCACCAGGACACTGACCACAGGTCAGCTGAGCTGGAGAGGACGGGAGGGGAGGGGAGGGGAGGGGAGGGGGAGGAGGGGAGCAGTGCCGTGTCCAATGTTCTGGCTAGCAGTGCACCTCCCGGTTAATGCCACACACACCCGCCATCGGTGATTTAATCAAGTATTTTCCATGCTGTGAGCTCACCCGCTGCAGGAAGCACCGGCCAACCAGCTCAGGGCAGTCTGTGAACGCCTCCAGCTCTCTGAGAAAGGTCCTGAGAGAGAGAGAGAGACAAAGAAAGAGAAAGAGAGAGAGGGAGGGAGAGGGAGGGAGAGGGAGAGAGAGTCCAACAGGAGTAGAGGGTAAAAATACAAACGGGCATTCATTCTCTCCCCAAAGTTAGAACGTAAACCAAAATAAAGTCCCTGGCCCCAGAGACACAGACTAGGCCCCGCAGACAAAAGAGGCAGTATTTTTTGGTTCTTTTTAGTATAGTTTTTTTTTTTTTTTAAATAGCTGACAGAAATATTTTGATGTTTGAGCCAAGTGGCCCTCTCTGGTACATATTGTTACAGGAACTCGGTAATTAAGGGGCTCGAGACACCCTTGAATATCACAACCGCTGAAGTCAGAAACAAATAAGCCCACACACAGTGTAATTTTAATCTCAGTACATCTGCTAAATCTGCGCTGCCCAATCAGTGCATCACAACTGAAAGCAGGCAGCGTGGATTTCAGTGTGTTCCACGGCCAGGAGGGAGGACCGTACCTCTTGTGGAACTGGTAAATCTCAGCCATGTTTCCAAACAGGATGTCCTTCTTGTTCTGCAGCACGCTCGGGATGAGGTGCATCATGGCCGGGTTGTCCATCTCAGCAGCGTACCCCTGCAAGGCATGGAAATCAGGGTTTGCACCGCCCCAAGGGAATTACGGGAAGGATTCAGTCTGCAGGGATAGTAGTGTTCATTGCTCAAGGGACCCATTGGCTGCACAGGCGCCAGCCAATGGGTCAGACGCGTATGATTGGGTCTCCTCCACCCCCCGCTCTGCGTGTGCGTGGCTTATGGCTGTGCGTGGTGTGAAAAGAAGCAGCTGGCTGACTCCGCGTGTTTTGGAAGAGAAGCGTGAGCTGTCTTCACTCTCCCAAGCCGGGAGCGGGGGGGTGTACATGAGCATGCTGGTACATGGTTTGCAAATTGGACATTCCAAATTCACAGGGGACTGGAGATGTCAAATATATTTATTTTTGTTTTAAAATGGTCATCTACAGGGATTTTAATGAGGTGTGAAGTGTGCTGTCTCTGTTCTGCAGGTCCTGGGGCTGTTTGGGGGTGAGAGAGCAGAGCCCCACTCACCTGAAGCACACAGAGCAGCTCCTCCACATACGCTCTCTCTGTCTCCAGCAGCTCATTCATCACATGCCTGGGACGAAAAGGACAGAGCACCTTAACCACACACCGCAAACCCCTTAATCCTATACCCTAAACCCCTTAACCCCACATCCCAAACCCCTTAATCCTATACCCAAACCCCTTAACTCCGCATCCCAAACCCCTTAATCCTATACCCCAAACCCCTTAACCCCACATCCCAAACCCCTTAATCCTATACCCCAAACCCCTTAACCCCACATCCCAAACCCCTTAATCCTATACCGCACATCCCAAACCCCCTAACGCCACATCCTAAACCCCTTAACCCTGCATCCCAAACCCCTTAACCCCACATCACAAACCTCTTAATCCTATACCCCAAACCGCTTAACCCTGCACCCCAAACCCCTTAATCCTATACCCCAAACCCCTTAATCCTATACCCCAAACCGCTTAATCCTATACCCCAAACCCCTTAATCCTATACCCCAAACCCCTTAACCCCACATCCCAAACCCCTTAATCCTATACCGCACATCCCAAACCCCCTAACGCCACATCCTAAACCCCTTAACCCTGCATCCCAAACCCCTTAACCCCACATCACAAACCTCTTAATCCTATACCCCAAACCGCTTAATCCTATACCCCAAACCCCTTAATCCTATACCCCAAACCCCTTAACCCCACATTCCAAATCCCTTAACCACACACCTCAAACCCCCAACAGTCCTTTTATAGAGCTATTGTGACAAATGCAATCTAACTACAATCTAACTGCAAGTTGATGTGCAGCCACTGGTAGCTCAAGAGGAAAAAACAGTGCTCGGCACTGGGCAACCTCACTTAATAACATAATTATTATTTACTGTCTCACCGTCTCAGGATGGCCAGGTTCTCCTCCTCCTCGGAGAGCGATCCCTGCCGGCTGCCGCTGTCCTGCAGCTGGAGAGGCAGGGAGAGACTCGCATGAAAAACACTGAAACACAATGGATGCCTACGGGAAACTGGCCATTGCTTAAAGAACTACTAATGAGACACAGTCGGGTTTACTGAGAACAATAACTATGTGGCAAATCAGCGCAAGCTTTGTGGGAATTGGAGGAACATTCGGTGAGTTATGACCATAAATGTGCTAGGCCACACCCAATCCAAAATTCAGTGGCTCACTGCTCCAGCATAACTGATTTATAGTTCCCAAGAATGGTTAGGTGCACCCATGCCACTGTATGTGCCACGTTTGGTGCAACGTGAACAAAAAAACAAAAAAAGCCTTAGCAAAAAAAAAAAAACTGTTTTACTGTGCAAATTACCTATTTAGCTCATTATGGTGGACTTTCATGCTCTTCACCCATGTTCCATGTATAACAATATGTATCCATCCATGAATAATAATAATAATAATAATAATAATAATAAAACTATAGGAAAATAATAGGGGTTAATAATAATTTTTTTTTGGGTGGTACAAGAACTGGCAATACTTCAAAATGAATGTTCTTAGCCAGATGCATTCTGGGACGTCTCTCAGCATGCTGGAGCGTGTTTAAATCCTGGCTTACTTTTCTGCAGCTCACGCCAGTCTCCGCCTCGCCTCCACCGCAGGTCTTCTCTATTCCCCGGTGCCCTGGGAGATATCGCGAGAGAGAGAGAGAGAGAGAGAGAGAGAGAGAGAGAGAGAGAGAGAGTGAGAGAGAGAGAGAGAGAGAGAGAGAGGGGAGAGAGAGAGAGAGGGAGAGAGAGAGAGAGAGAGAGAGGGGAGAGAGAGAGAGAGAGAGAGACATCAGAGAGAGAGAGAGAGAACCGTCAACAGAGACATCAAAGTATCAGAGTCAGAGCATGTGGTCAATACGTGCATCACAGGAGGAGGCCGTGAGAGAGAGCGTAAAAATGAAAGAGTGTAAGTGGGGGGGGGGGGTTACTGAAAAAGTCTTGCCCTTATAGATATGTCATAATGATCAAAGGCAAAGATATCTGTGCGAATGACTTCACTGTCACTACTCAGAACAGTTGACACCCTGCATATGGAAACCTAACAGCAACTGCAAATCAGCCACTAGGGGGCACCAAAACCATTTTCAATCTTTAAGACCTCATTTGAAAGGTCACTGATGCCATAAATCAAAATGACCTGGCTTTTGTGGGTATTGCTGATCCGTGCAGATAATCCTCTGTGAACGCTCACAGTCAGACTACAAACCTAAATCACCATAAAAATAATTATCTAATTTACCCAAGACGTGCTTGTGGAAACTGTACATCAAAAACAAGTAATATTTTAGACCATTTTGAAACTAATGGTGCAATCATTTTCAAAGCAATCAAGTTCCCCAAGTAATATTCAACACATGATGAACTAATATTATCATCCTGGATGTTTTTTTTTTTTATTTCAGTGGAGAGTGATGTCATCAGCTGTTTTTTTCTCATCCTAAATAACACAACCAGCTCAGACCCAAAACACCAGGAGAGGTGACTTAACCCACTGTTTCACACCTTTTCAGTAAAATTGATTTGGCATGTCTGTAAACGGAGCTCCATGCCCTCGAAACTGGAAACACAGCTGTCTAAAATCTCGACTGTTTTGCAAAGTGCTTCTGTGTTCATACGGCTGTGCTTACTGCACTGAGGGCATGGACCTTCGGTTACACAAATGCGCCAAATCGATTGAGAAAAATTCATAAGTGATAAATTAGTTGCTGAATACATTACATTACATTACAGGCATTTAGCAAACACTTTTATCCAGAGCGACTTACACAACTTTATACTACACTGCACCCCCGGCAATAACGAATAACGACAAATACCTGCACATCCTGTGCCTCTCCAGGACAACGGTTTAAACTAACAATAAATGTTCAGCCAGTTGGAGTGAAGAATGATGAAGGAATCTGCACTTTTCGGCTGGGGGGCGGGGGGGGGTGGGGGGTGTATATAGTCACCTGGAGATGACAGAGGGGACTTGACGAAGGCCTCGGGCCGGGGGGCGACGGGCTGCACGGGGCGGGACTGCTTGGCGGCCAGCTTCTTCAGGCTGACCCGCCTCTTCTCAAACATCTCCTGCATGGAGGTGTGCTTCCGGAACACTTTCTCCACGTGATCCTGCCGCGGCCAATGAGGAGAGCCGAGGTCAATTAACCACACCCCCCCTTCATCGAACAAAATATCAAACCGCAAACTCCACTCAAATCCCATCTACAGGGCAATGCAACGCAGTTCATTAACAGGCAGGTAACAGACGCAGGAGCAGCAGCAATCGCTCCAGCAAGTCAAGCAACCCAAGGGAATGGGTTAAGTGAAGTCCAAAATATAAAACTCCCTAATGTGAATAAATAAAAAACATAAAAGTCCCTAAATGAATAAGTAAGAAATATAAAAATCCCTAAGTGAATAAATAAAAAAATATAAATGTCCCTATGTGAATTAGTAGAAAATACAAAAATCTCTATGCGAACTAGTAAAAAATATAAAAATCCCTACGTGAATTAGTAAAAAAAAAAAAAAAATTCCTACATAAATTAGTTTTAAAAAGATCCCGTTGTGAATACGTAAAAAATTAAAGTGCTTATGAGAATAAGGAAAAACACAAATGAAACATAAGTGAATGAGCTCGCCCATTTTTCGCGGGTGAGCGCCTCACCCTGAACTCGTCGTTGAGCACGGACGTGTAGTCCCGGAAGATGCTGTCCATGTCCGAGAGCTGGCTGAGCTGGCCTCTCGTCTCCAGGTAACGCTCGATCTCCTGCAGGGCCGACTCCGCCCCGTCCTGGGTCTGGCACTTGTCCACCGGCTGCGACGCCAGCAGGTAGATGCCGTCTTCGCACCACTTGGCAGTCTGGGTAAAAGGATGAGCGATTAGTCATGTCTGAAAATCTGTAAAAAATGGCTACTCAAGTGATTGGTCGTGCCTGAAAACCCATGACGACCGAAACTAAGTGACTGATCATGTCCGAAAAAAGATAGCAGTTCGAGTGACTAGTCATGAAAACTGACGACATTCTGGTCAAATACGCATTCTAGATACTTTAAGACTCGATAGCATTTGAAACCACTCCTGCAGATCCCTGAGAATTTTCCGTGAAACATGTTACTAAACAAAGCTTCCAATCACACAAAAGACAAATCTTGTTCTGAATATTGTTCATTTTTTTTGTTCAGATGGGTGTGCTGGGTGTGGTGGGGCAGGGCAGGGTGGGACAGGATGGGGCAGGTAGGTGCAGTGGGTGGGGAATGTGGTTGGAGGGGCGGGCCAGGTGGGTGCAGTGGGTGGGGTGGGGCGTGTGGAGGGTGGGGCAGGTGCAGTGGGCGGGGCAAGGTGTGTGGTGGGAGGGGCGGGCCAGGTGGGTGCAGTGGGCGGGGCATGTGGTTGGAGGGGCAGGCCAGGTGGGTGCAGTGGGCGGGGCATTTGGTTGGAGGGGCGGGGCAGGTAGGTCCAGTGGGTGGGGCGGGGCAGGTAGGTGCAGTCGGCAGGGCGGGGCGGGGTGGGGTCACCTGCTCCAGGCTTTGGTGCAGCTCCATGGCTCTGAGCAGGTGGGCCTTCCTGGCCTGCAGGCAGGCGGTCAGCCCCTCGCTGACGGAGCGCAGCTCGCTGCATTTGGGCTGGATGGAGTCCTGGGCGTAGTGCGAGCTCTGGATCAGCGAGGCCCCCTCAGCCGCTAGCGCCCGCGCCCGGTCCAGGACATCCTGTCCAAAAGAGAGAGAGAGAGAGAGAGAGAGAGGGCGCTCAATTCATTTATCAATCACGCTAATAAACTCATTCCTTATATGTTCTATCAAAATAATCGTCTCTTAAGTAGGTGAGGTAATTTCTGTTGCCGATTTCCATTTTAAGTAAACAACAGAGATAAAGAGCACACAGGAGTCAGCCAGCTGCTAGACAAACTCATACTGTACACCGTATGCCACAAAAATAATTATTTTCAAAACCAATGGTGGCGTGTACTTTCTGTGACAGAAATGAATAAATATGTGCAATCTCTCTGTAAAAGCTGGAAAAAGCTTCTCCTCTGCAGTAAGGCTATGGATTTCCCCCTGGCCTGGTATTTTACAGGAGAGAGAGAACTACCTTTGAGCTGACTGCAGTCAGAAGCCACCACTGCAGTATGACAGCTTTCTGACCAATCAGGGGCTCGTTTCTCCCCCCACTCCCCCTTCTCTCAGTCTCTCTCTCACGCTCTGTCTCTACATATCTCTCTCTCTCTCTCTCTCTCATACTTGCTCTCTCTATATCTATCTCCCTCTTCCACTCTCTCTCCCGCTCCCTTGCTCTCTTCCTCTAGCTGATTGGCTTCACTTTGGTCCACATCCCGCCACCACACACAGAGTTTTAGTGAAAAGCCAGAACAGCTCCTGCAAGGCCCCCACTGCATGCGGATGAGTGAAAGCACAGAGGATGAGGCCACGATGAAGTCCAGCCCTCCAGTGACACGCTTATAACAGTGTTATAAGGCCTTATAACGTTGACGCAAACTGAAATAACAAAGTGTTTCATGTTGGCATATTTAAGCATTCACCTCACCTTCCATCTCTGCTGTTCTCTCTAACCCTGAATTTGAATATTGTCCAAACTCCCATAATTCACCTGGACATGCCCACATCTGTGCTTCTCTGATCCGTAATAGGAATTTGAGCCTCTTGCTCACAATATCATGTGACTGGACTGGCTCATATTTCAGTCTGGCAGGCTTTTAATAAAGCTCAGCCAATAAAGACCCCTGAAGTCCTGTTAACCTTTTGACCTCTATGACCTTCACTGACCTCCCACGGGCCTGACTGACTCCCATGTCACCCGCTGAGTCGTGAGGTAAACATTCCCCTGTGTTTTAAGTGAAAATAGGCCTATATCCATACAGCATATATAATTAATCACAAAAAACTATGTTTCAAGTGAAATGTTTTTTTGCATTTGCAAAAAGCCTCAAAAGACAGGAAAAGAAAATGGTCAGCCCTAAAGCAAGCATCAGCCAGCTCTCCGTCAAGGTGAATCAGCACAGATATTTAACAACCGCTACAGCTCTGTATATGTCTACTGTTCTTGGGTGTTGCAGGGATTAAGACTGAATGCTTTGGTTCTGCAGGGATAAGGCTGAAATGTTTTGGGGGTGCAGGGATAAGGCTGAAATGTTTTGGGGGTGCAGGGATAAGGCTGAAATGTTTTGGGGGTGCAGGGATAAGGCTGAAATGCTTTGGGGGGTCAGATAAGGCTGAAACGCGTTAGCACGTTAGCACCCCTGATGAGTCTCTTACACAGATTCTCTCCTCCTGGCCACTCAGGTCTCTCAGCAGGTGCTCCACGTGGGCGGGGCTAATCCCCACCTCCGAGAAGATTGACAGACGCTCCGCCCACAGATCCTGCTGGGCCCTGACCTGGAGAGACAGGGATGTATACGTTAATATTAAATACACACACACACACACACAGGCACAAGCACACACACACACACACACACACACACGCACACACGTACTCAAACACAGACACATGCGTACACACACTCGCGTACACAAACACACACACACACACACACACACACACACTATAGACAGTCAAACAGCCTGAGCAGGCTGATCCAGACACGCTTTGCTCTGACTGAGACCTGACGCCGGAGCGAGCGTTGGACCCACACACCTCCCGGTAGTTATGCTCAAAGTGGCGCAGCTGCAGGCACTGCTCCAGCTTGGTGTGGTGCCGATCCCAGAACTCATCGAACGCGCTCTCCGTCTCACCCAGCTGGGACAGCAGCCTGCGCGGGGAAGGAGGGGGAGGAAGGGAAAGAGGGAGAAGGCGGGAGAGAGGAAAAGAGGGAGGCATCGAGATGTAAACCAAAAGTGGAAAGAGAGAGGGAGAAAATGAAAGCTAGAAATGTGATTTATTTACACCTAAACTGAGCCTCAATAAATCACTTAAATTAGAAAATACAACTGCTCCTCCTTCCTCCTTTTTACTTTTTTCCCTCTCAAACACAGCAAAGTTCAGTTAAGGGCTTTGCTGTTATGGGTGAGTTTGGAACCAACACCCTTGTGGTTGCCTCGGTCTCAGCACCTCTGCACAGTGGCCAGGTTCTCCAGCTCGTCCTGGTTCATGGAGTATTCCGGATCCTTCTCCAGCGGCTCATTGATGCTCTCCAGAAGACGGTCTCCTTGGTTCAGGGCTATCCTTAAGTCGTCCTGCGAGGAGACGGGGCACGTGATTGGACATGGCCTAGCTAAAAAACCAACTGCCAGTTCAGAGCAGGCAGGGGAACGCACGTTTCCCCGAAGGCCCAGATCTGTTTCTCTACTTCTGCTCTAAATAAATTAATATACCCAGCCATTTGTGTGATCTGATATTTCAGCTACATTAGCCGACGTGACCATGAATCACAGCTAAATGCTGTTCTTCTGAGTCTCACTGTGAATTCAATCATCTGCAAGGGAATCCACAATGGTGTACGCAGAAAATTGGTTATTTCGGAAACACATGCGGCCCCTAGATTAAAGCATGCGTCACAGAGATCCGCTAATGTGTAAACTGCATAAACGCATTCCTCCGGTCATCTGTGTCCACTGTCAGCCCCCATCCGCCAGATGATGCCAGTAGCGGTGGATCTGCTCTGCCCTGAAGCTGGTAGCAGCCAGGCAGGAGCCACCAGCATCCCAGACTCTTTAGACCAGTGGTCTCCCGCCCTGGTCCTGGAGCGCTACAGGGTCTGCTGGTTTTTGTTTTCACCTTAAAATCAGCGCCCAATTGAGACCCAGGACACCAGGTGAGTTGAGTTAACTGTGTAATCAATTGTTCTAAATGATTCGTGAAGTGCAGAGTCACCATGAAAACCAGCAGACCCTGTGGCTCTCCAGGACCAGGGTTGGAGACCACTGCTTTAGACCCACTCAGCTCTGGGACAGTAAAGTATAATGGCCAGCATAATGGGTAAGGAACTGGTCATGTAACCTGAAGGTCACCGGTTCGATTCTTGGGTAGGGACACTGCCTTTTTACCCTTGGGCAAGGTACTTAACCTGCATTGCTTCAGTATATATCCAGCTGTATAAATGGGTGCAATGTAAATGCTATGTAAAAATGCTCTGGATAAGAGCGTCTGCTAAATGGCTGTAATGTAATGTAATGCAGGAGCCACCAGTATCACAGGCCCACTCAGCTCCTGGACAGTAATGAAATTACTACAGTCATTTCATCAGCCTTCAGTCATCCCTGCTTCATAACTATCAGAGGCTCTGGTTGGTTGGCAACAGCAGTTTTGGATGCTGTACTACAGCACAACTCATCCACCAGCACAGCATCGTCCTTGCTGATATGCCCTATAATGCATTTTCAGAAGATGCACAATGCAGGAATGCTTTAGAGCAGTGGTAAGCAACCCTGATCCTGGAGATCTACCATCCCTGTAAGTTTTCATTCTAACCCTAAAAAAGCACACCTCATTCAACAGCTAGAGATCTTGTTGAGCTGCTAATTAGTAGCAGAGTCAGGTGGGCAAAAATTAGGGTTGAAATGAAAACCGACAGGATGGTAGATCTCCAGGAACAGGGTTGGTTTACCACTGTTTTAGAGGGAGGGAGAGGGATGGGGTAAGAGTACTCTGGAGCAGAGCACCGTATCTGGGCGAGCCTTCAGGCTCACGCACCTTCATCAGGTCCTTCTTCTCGGTGTGAGCCTCCAGGAGGCTGGTGGTGGCCTGGACGTCGTTCGGAAGCTCCGTCTCGGCCAGCTCCGCCCCGAAGGACTGCAGGACCTGCGCCGTCTTCTTCACCATCAGAGCAAAGCCCTCGATGGCCTGGATGTGAAAAGAAACACACCAGGTCCCAACCGACTACTTATTATTTTTTCATACTTTTCCCCCATACTTTTCTCTCCGATATGGAATGCCAGCAGCTTTTTTTCCACATACCACAGCCCACAAGCTGAGTAGCACGGTCAGGGGGAAGACACTTAAAATACATCTTAAGAGACCATGCAGCAGGTGCCGAACCCTAACCACACTGATCCAGGTATATGCTAACGTGCTACCATGCTAACATGATAACTGTCGGACCCTCCCCCTCTGTCACTGCGCACAAGGTAATGATTCCATATTCAAAAAGGATTTATTGAGGTTGACTGCAAGCAGAGACAGCTCTAAATTGGGCGTGTCTGGCTCCCCGCCCCCCCCCCACTCACGGTGCGGTGCGAGATCCACTTCTCGTGGCAGTACTCCTGGGTCCCCCCGAGCTCCACGGTCAGTTGGGTGGGGTCGATGTAGGCGTGGAGCTCAGTCACCGAACTGAGCATAATCACCTGGGCAGGGTCAAGTAAGTGTGGGGTTAGAAAAACACAGCATCAGGACCACAGACTACACCAACAGAAGCCCTACCCCTACAGTACTCAGCCTGGCAATGTAGATTCATAAAGCACCACTGCAATACACACACATCAAAGCACACTGTTTAAGTTTAAGCCATTCCAGGTCCTAAGAACCACATTAGCATAATTAGCATAACCACTAGCAGGTGCCTTCCCTTAGAAGTCCCTGTCCTGTTTCAGACGAGCAATGGTTGAAACCCCTACACACTGTGATCGCCATTTCCACTCCTGTTAAATATGTCATTATTCAACATTGTTTAGCATGACATTATTTAATATTCATTACAGAGTTGCAGTGTCTCTTTCTCTATCTCTGTGTCTTTATGCCACAGTGACTCAGACACACGTGCAACATTCGGGAGGGGGACACCTTTCTTCACCGGTTCTGAGAAGACAAAGCGGACAAAGTGTCCTTTGAGAACGTGGGTTCAGTCTGCGGCTTGCGACGGGGGGGCTTGTCACGGGGGGGGTTTCCCACCTCTGCCACTTACCGGCACCTTCATTTTGAACTCATCTCTGTTGAACCTGAAGTAGAGGTCCGACAGCGCGCGCTGGAGCAGGGCAGTGGGACGCAGCACCAGAACCAGCTGCAGGTTTCCTGGGAATGAGCCCTGCGCACGACAGAGAAACAGCCAATCACAGTCTGCGCGTGACCGAGAAACAGCCAATCACAGCTGCGCACGACCGAGGAACAGCCAATCACAGTCTGTGCGTGACCGAGAAACAGCCAATCACAGCTGCGCATGACAGAGAAACAGCCAATCACAGCTGCGCGTGACCGAGAAACAGCCAATCACAGCTGTGCATGAAAGAGAAACAGCAAAGCAAATCAGCATATGACTGAGAAACAACCAATCACAGCTGCACATGACAGAGAAACAGCCAACCACAGCTGTGCATGAGAGAGAAACAGCCAACCACAGCTGTGCATGAGAGAGAAACAACCAACCACAGCTGCACATGAAAGAGAAACAGCAAAGCAAATCAGCATATGACTGAGAAACAACCAATCACAGCTGCACATGACAGAGAAACAGCCAACCACAGCTGTGCATGAGAGAGAAATAGCCAACCACAGCTGTGCATGAGAGAGAAACAACCAATCACAGCTGTACATGACAGAGAAACATCCAATTACAGCTGCGCATGGCTGAGAAACAGCCAATCACAGCAGCACATGACAGAGAACCAGCCAATCACCGCACTGATTCCACTAGCACCAATTTGAGCCAGAGCTCCAGAGAGTGAGACAGTCATCTATGGACAGCGTAGTGCGGTGGTAACCAAGCCTGTTCCCGGAGATCTACCATCCATTAGGTTTTCACTCCAACCCTAACAAAGCACACCTCAGTCAACAGCTAGAGGTCTTTGTTGAGCTGCTAATTAGTAGTAGAGTCAGGTGTGCCAAATTAGGGTTGAAATGAAGCATACAGAATGGTAAATCTCCAGGAACAGGGTTGGGTACCACTGGCTTAGTGAGTCTCAGCAACCCTTTGGCAACAAGTTTATACATGAAACTGAGAAGTCCAATGAGACAATTTATTTTAGGGAATGCATGCTACATATCAACAGCAGCCCCAAACTGCTACCTTTCCAGTCTGTCCAAAATACACCAATATGAAGTACAACCACAGCACTGCAATACATTTATTAAATGTAATCTAACAAAATATGTATCATATTTATTCACATATAGAATTGTAAACTCCTCCATCTTCAACCTTTCAAACACGAAATTAGAATTGACTGTTTATTTACTTATTGTACAAATGAGTAATTACTTTCCCTTTTTAAATTATTGTCAAGCTTGTAGGCTTGTAAAAAAATAAAATAAATTTAAAATTTCATCATGTCAAAAATTATTTTTCTCCCTTTCAATCAATCAAGCAAGCAAGCAATCTATCAATCAATCCTCATTTTAAATAGTGCAATTTCTAAACAGTTTGTAAATGGCATTCTACATGGCCTCTTTCCAGGAGTTCATTCCAGCTTTAAGAGGACATTCCGCAGACTGCAGGCGTGGGATGGACTTCGCTCTGAACGAATCCCACCTTCCCGAACAGGTCTGACCCATTTGGCGAGTTCAGCCCACCTCCCTCGTCTTTCACAGGTAGCCTACACGGTGTACAGCATATAAAATAATAAGGCTCGATCACACCGCACTGCCGTCCATTGCGATGGATTCGAGCGTGTTGGCCAGGGGCTCGGATTTCTGAACACGTGTACAAATGTACTATAGCGCTAAAAACAACCTCGAGCCAACAGCTTACACCCAGGTCGTCGTAAAAACCGCGCGGCAACCGACGCACTGCAGACGAAATTCTCCGGCTCCGGTTTCCATTTCTGATATTCACTCGAACACAGAAGCTCTTAATTTGTCAAATGTTCCTTCACATGGTGCAAAAAAACGTCATTTCGAACAAACGGCACCTCAGTCGGCATGCACAGGCACGAGACGTGGGTCAGCCTACCTGACATGATCACAGCGTAGAATTTGTTGGCTATCGCACGAACAGAATTGCGATTTGACCATGGGCCTGCATATTCAGATTCCAAGACCCCAGATCCCGTCTTGCATTTTCGCCAACAACGCTTTTAATCCATCCTGTTCCGTCTATTCCCGTCGTATTCCCACCACACAGCAATCTTTATCCTGTTGCCATGGAAACCCTGCTCCATGGCCAGTGGGGCTTCTGACGTTCTGACATAAATATTTATTTCAGGTGGATGCGAATACATATCTCACTTAACACAAGACAGCCTATCAGAGGCAAAAAAGAAAACAAACAAGGAATTTAAATATTCCTCCCGTCCGAGTAAAATGGATTTCATTAAATATTCACCGCAGAATCGATGCTCTTGAGTAACGCCCAATGCCCTGGGCTCACGCGCTAAAACCGCGAAGTAGACAGAGGCTATTAATAAGCGGCTGTATCCATATCGACCGCGCTGTTTTTTAAGCGGTCAGGAAGACCACGAGCGCAGCGTGGCCAGTGCTGCTCACACAAGCCTGCCAGAAGGTCTGGGGTGAGGGAAGATGGGGCCCGAAGCTGGTCAGGACTCTCGTTATAAACTGCACATTCAGGCATCTGCATGAAGGTCATCGTGTTCAACAGACGTAAATATATCAAATCCATTTTAGATTTGAGGGCAATCTTCTGTTGGGATGTAAGTGCATGGAGCAAATTGTATATTAAATATTAGATTAAATGTTTCCCACAGAATCCATGAACCACCTTTGGGCAACTGGCCCATAACAGTGCAGTATGTACATTTTTTTAGGCTCACCCAAAGACGTTGCGGCTAAAATTCACAGACATTTCCCTTAGGAAGATTTAAACCAGATAAAACGTCGCTATTCCTTCAAACATGCAAATAAATAAAACCAGCGCTGTGCCACCAGTGCAATCAGTACGGTTTACTCGATTGTGATTGGCTCAGCTATATGATTATAAGCCTTCCACTCCATAGCTGGAAAGCGCTTCAAAATCAGCTGCAGCACTGAAAGAAGGCTGTGCATCTTAAATCACACAAAATCCATACTTCAATTATCCAAGAGACTTAAAAGTTTAACCAGTTTCTCATATGTCCTTGACCTTAGCTGTGAACTCACTTTACTTAACTTTTGTGTGTTATTCCCGAATAGCTTACATTTTATCAGAAACTTGGCATGAGAAAAACAGTTAGGGTATACTGTGCACCATAAAATATTTTTATTAAATATTTTCTCAGAATGAAACCGTGACATATAATCCCATTTATAATGTGCCTAATTTTGAAGTCCATGCCATAAAATAAACCAATGTTTAAGGTTGGCAAGTAATTCAGCTTGAAGGAAAATGGAGTCTGCACATCAAGAAATGCTGAATTTTCCAATTAATGTTTAAAGAGGTGAATGATTGAGTTCAATTACTGACATCGCTGATGTCAGCAGTGAATCAAGCCAGGTATTCTGCCCGTTTAATAAAAGGAGATGGATTTGGGATTTAAGATTACTAAATTAATTATTTTCTCTCTCCAGCATCCGCTGTACTCAAAAACCATCTGGTCCCTGACCTTTGACCCAGAATTTACATGACAACAGCCAATCACATTCAGTCAGATGCATCATGCATCCTATGCTGAAAATAATGGCTTTTGAGATAACACAACAGACTGGATTAATTCTCAGTAAATTCTTGTCATGTTTCTTTTGTCTTTGTTTCCTGTTAAAAACACACATTGTTTACATGCAATGATTATCGGCAAATGTTCCAAACATCCAGGAGTAAGGAATTCCTCTCCCCCTTTCACACACACACACTCATGTATGCATGCACACACATGCACATGTACATACACACACACATATACACACATACACACAGGTACACACACAAACACATAAAAAATGTTGTAATATTGTAACAAAGTGCACAATATCAGTTTTTTTATACAAAGAAATACGTTTAGTCTCTGAGGTTGCTGTACCAGTGCAAAAGCAAAACAATTAGGTAGACTGACTTGTATACACTCACCTTAATGCACCCACCCCCACCCCCAACTCATCTTCCATTAAATTCATTTTAAGCAAATGAAACTCTGAGTCTGTCAAATAAAAGATAGAGCTTGACACTGTGACTTTCCAATAATATAAATCCTCCAGGGAGCTTCACAAAGCTTTTTAAAATGAAACAAACACAGCCAGCTGCTCTCCGGTCAGCTGTGGTCAGGGAGCAGTGAGTAGTGTCTCTCTCTTTCATCACTCTGTCTAATCATACAGTCTCTGTCCCCATAAGCCCCCCTTTCCCTCTGTCTCTCTCTCTCTCTCTCTCTCTCTCTCTCTCTCACTCCGTCTTCTCTTATCTCTCCTCTTTCTGCTCCCTCTCTCTCACTCTCTGGATGTGGAAAGAGTAATTATTTTTAATCATTCCAGATGCATGCCCCCCTCCACATACACACGCGCACACACACACACACGCACACACACACACACATACACACGCGCACACACACACGCACACACACACACACACACATGCACACACACACACACGCACACACAGGTATTCACACACCCATACTCACACACATACACACACCTAATGAATAGCTAAAACTAAAATTCAAATTTAAAAAAACAGAACCAATCTGATGAGCTAGTCGCCACGGACACAGCTGAGAACGCTACCTGTTTGGTCTGTCAGAAAGGCAACCTAAAACCCTTCTGTACTGGTACAGTATAAATGTGAATCCCAGGGTCCATCTTTGGTCTGGTACAAAGTGAAATCAGCCTTACTCTGCTCCTGTGTGTCCAAGTACACACGTTGCTTTAGCATTAGAAGACTTCCAATGAAGTTCCAACTCCGTTTCATTATAAATATCACGGTAGATGTCATTTTTACAGAGACGGCGCTGAGACTGTTGGGTGACCCTCTCAGAACTCAACCCTGCTGTGTAAAAGTGCTGAGCTTTTTACGACCGTACATGCCCCTCACAGCCCGGCAAGTACAAATAAAATGCATCGCAGCACCACAGCTGTGGCAGTGTCATGAAGAGGAAATGCATCGAAAGACTTTTAAAACACATGGGGCTGCGGGACACTGCTGCTGTACCCTGGTGGACAAGAGCTTGGGATGGATCAGCTGGACCCGTTTGAGGGACCTGACGTGCACCCCAAGGCCGCCCCCCCCCCCACCCTTTCATTTATGGGAAAGCCATAACCTTGGTCAGATCTATTGCCTCAAAATCCGAATGAAATTAGAATGGAATTTGAAAGGAATTAGAATGGCAATTAGCATGTGCGAGAGTATGGAAGCATGGGAGCTGTCCACGAGACTGCGGTGCTGAAACCTCAAAATACATTCCTCGGGATTCCAGTTTGCGTTGGAAATAGATCAAAATTGAGCAACGCTCAGGGCTATATTTATGAGCGAGGTGACCGTATTAACTCCTGTGTCTTTGAATGACATCACACGTTGAGTTAAAAATTAAGGCCAGTGCAATTCAGCCGGCCAAATACAAACGCTAACTCTGTCGCCGATAATTTACCCACAATGCAAACTACACACATTCACCACCGACACATCCGACCAATGTGCCGATGCAGACGTATGCTGAGGTTGTGCTGCTTTATCTACACTTTGCAGACACAAAGAAAAAGGCTATGGAGCAGTATTAAAATGGCAACGCGTTTGTACAGGGAAAGGCAGAAGCGTTCGCCAGCTTTCAGGGTGCCATGTGTGTCAGTTAGCTCTGCAACCTATATGCATGTGCATACACAGAAACACACACAAACACACACTTAAGCACACACACACTTACAGCTACCTTTGTGTACACATACACACAGAAACCCATGCACACACATACACGCACACAGAAACACACACACATACAGGAACAAACAGACACACACCCACAGAGCTACCTTTGTGTACACACACAGAAACACACCCACACAGAAACACACCCCCCCACACACACACAAATCCACATATAGACACACACACACACACACACACATATATATAGACACACACACACACACAAATACAGACACACACACGCACACACACACACATATATACAGACACACACACACACGCACACATACACACACACGTGCACACACACACACACACACACACATACACACACACACACACGCACACACACACTCACACACGCACACATACACACGCACACACACACACACGTGCGCGCACACACACACACACGCACACACACACACACGCGTGCGCGCACACACACTCACACACGCACACTCACACACACACGCAGGGTCAGGGGCAGCAGACTCACCGCGATGCGCAGCAGGGTTCCCCTCACGGACGTCCATTTGTCCTCCCGTCGGTCGATGACCAGGACGAAGCCCACGTCCGCCACCGCCAGGCTACGAGAGAACAGGCCACAGTCACCCGCGGCGTGGGGCCAGGGTGAAACCCCCAAACCCAGAGCGCCCCTCGGCTACAAAAACAGCCTGCTTCTCCAGCTTTAACAGAGCCTGTCTGGTCTTCAGTACATCCTCAGGAGCAGAGGGGGAGAAAGAGAGAGGGAGAGGATCGGAGGAGAGAGAGGGAGAGAGAGAGAGGGAGAGGATTGGGGGAGAGAGAGGGAGAGGATCGAGGGAGAGAGAGAAAGAGAGGAATGGGGGAGAGAGAAAGAGGAGAGGGGGAGAGGAGCAGGAGAGGGAAAGGGAATGGAGCAGGGAAGAGAGAAAGAGAGGCACGGAGAGAGTGTGAGCCGCAGAGGAGGGAGAGATAGAGAAGCAGGGGAGGAAGAGCAGCAGAAGAGAGAGGGGGGGGGAGGAGCGGAGAAGAGAGGGAGAGGAGCGAAGGAGAGAGGGTCCTGATGAAGCACACGTGTGGTGTCAGTCCATCGCTCTACGGGCCCAGCACGATGCACAGAGCCCTCTGATCCATGCAGCACTCAAATCCGCCATCAGACTCCCAAATGCAGAGCGGGGGGGGAAAAAACACGCTCTCTTCAGGGGAAAAAATATCCGAGAGGAAGAATAAAAAGGGGGAAAAAACGACGACCTTCAGTTTGTAGCGCCAACGCAGCTGGAGGGAGTGCAGGGGACAGCGAGCGCGAAAAGCATCCGTTCAGATCCCGCCCCTCGACCACTCAGCCTGCGGGGGGCGCTGACGCCGGCCAATCGCAGCTCAGCAGCGAGATGACGGACAGGATCTCTAGCAGCTTGTCTGAACGAGCTACACTCAGGGGCTGAGAGGGGGAGTGGGGGGGGGGGGGGGGGGCGGGGGGGGGCGGGGGGGGCTCTGAATCAGTACCGCGTAAGGAGTGGTGGGTGGAGAGGAGGAACGGCTACCGTCATATATCAGCCACCATGACAGCCACTATCTCTCTCTCCACTATCTCCTCTCTCTTCTCTGCCTGCCTCCACCCTTTCACTCCCCCTCATTCCCTCTCTCTCTGTCTCTCTGTCTCTCTCTCAAGGTACCAGCATTTTCCACATCCCAATTTCTCTCCATTTCTCTCCCTCCTCTCTCTCTCTCTCTTTCTCTGTCTCTCGCTCTCGCTCTCTTCTCTCTCTCTCTTCGTGTTTTTGTCTTCAGAGCACAGCGAAGCCCTCAGCCTCATCTCAGTGGAGAAGCAGAGGATGGGAGGAGGGCGGAGGAGGGAGAGAGATAAGGGGGGGGCAGGGGAGCAGAAGGGGGGGAGGGGCGATGACTGCGGTACGCCGCCTTGCGACCCAGCGCTCTGTTTGTGTCTGAAATGGCGGGATGATTAATGTGGCCCAAACAGAAAGCGCTGTGCGCTGGAAATGCGACGCAAGCAATTAACCTGCGGTAATTATTCACGGAGCCGTGCGACGCATAAATATTCCCGCCGCTGACGGTCCGTGCGGGGGCGGGCGGGGGGGGGGGGGCGGGGGCAGGTATAATCGCCATGGAAACGGGGGTTGCTTTCGAAGAGCAAGATCAGCATCATTTCTTCAGCTGGCCAGAAGGAAAGGTCAATTTTATTTGTTGATTTTTTTTTTTTTGCAATACGTTGGTTTATCGGGACACACAAAGGGGTGGGTGGAACACGAGTAGAGAAATGGCGGCAAATTTCATCAAGAGCCTCGCAAATAATAACGACCGCTCTGGATCGCCCGACCCCGCGTCCCTGACGTAGTTCAGCGCCTCCGTCTCCGCGCTCTCACCCCTCCCTCGTTCAGTCTGCTCTCGTTCAGCCTGACTGAGGGAACGATTAAAAATCCCCCGAGCTCCGGGGTCCTGCGTCCTCTAACGATCGCTTACAACAATCGCAACTGCCCCAGCACACGGAGAGCACACACTGTTGCTGCCGCTACGGGTAGGGCAAGAGATAGACTGTCCTGTTTTGTTTGCATTTTGCATCTAGCGTAAGATGGACATCCATTTGTTCAGATGTTTGTTCTCATACTCCTACACTCATTATATTACAAATGCTGGCAGGCTTTGTGAATCAAGACAGACATTTCGCAACTCAGAACAAAACAGCGTCTGTTGACGGCTGGCGAACTGGATAGAGAAAGATGGACTTCCCTTAACTTCTTTATTTACATAGGATTAGGCCTTCAGGGGATTCTATGAACTGGTGTGGTGATGCTTAATGATATGTGTGTGAACTGGGCGTGTAAGTGGCTGTGAGCTGCTGTATTTTCTCTTCCAAGAATCCTTATGGGGAGGTAAAGCCAGCAATACTTAAGGTGTGACAATCAGCTTGGGGAGAGATGTTGGTGAGTAAGAAATATTACATTACAGGCATTTAGCAGACGCTAACAACTTTTTGCATAGCATTTACATTGCATCCATTTATACAACAGGATAAATACTGATGTAGTGCAGGTTAAGCACCTTGCTCGAGGGTACAACGGTGGCGTCCTACCCGGGAATCAAACCTGCAACCTTTAGGTTATGAAGACCAGCTCCTTCCCCATTATACTACAGTGCCAGACAAGTTAGAAACAAGCTAGCCATCACTGACCACAGCGGGAAAAAAACAGCATTTTTCCCTCTTGCTAATTCCAAGCCTCGCGCCATTAACTTTCCCGCCAAAAACCGGAACGAACTGACAATCGCCAACAATGGCGGCTGGTCGCCAAGCGAGATCGGCGTTGCTTGTGCTAGCCTAAGTACCGCAGTAGAAGCTAAGCCCATGTTCATCGCAGACCTCAGTTTCACGTCACTAACCACCAGTCTGAGATACTTAAGTGTGGATCATAACTCCCAAACATAACAAATTTAGGACAGCCACAATCAATAAATCTGCCTTTTCAGAAAAAGGACATTTTTTCTCACCTGGGGACGCTGGTCAGGTACGTCAGCACGTCGTGGAATTCCTGCTCCTGGAGCTCATTGAACCCTGGGAACTCTGGGAAAATGATGATAGGGCTGCCATTCTCCCCTCGGCCGCCTGAAACAACAAGCACAACACAGACTGTATTACACCTGAACCAACAGTCACAACACACACTGTATTACACCTGAACCAACAGTCACAACACTCACTGTATTACCCCTGAACCAACAGTCACAACACTCACTGTATTACACCTGAACCATCAGTCACAACACACACTGTATTACACCTGAAACAACAGTCCCAGCACACACTGTATTACACCTGAAACAGTCACAACGCACGCTGTATTACACCTGAACCAACAGTCACAACACTCACTGTATTACACCCGAAACAACAATCACAACACACACTGTACTACACCTGCAACAACAACCACAGCACACAGTGTATTACAACTGAAACAACAGCCACAACACACACTGTACTACACCTGAAACCACAGCCACAACACACACTGTATTACACCCGAAACAACAACCATGACACACACTGTATTACACCTGAAACAACAGTCACAACACACACTGTATTACACCTGAAACAACAGTCACAACACACACTGTATTACACCCGAAACAACAATCACAACACACACTGTACTACACCTGCAACAACAACCACAGCACACAGTGTATTACAACTGAAACAACAGCCACAACACACACTGTACTACACCTGAAACAACAGCCACAACACACACTGTATTAATCAATACATGAGTAGGATATGTTTAGGATTGACTTTGAAAATATTTTACATTAAAAATAGCCTGAGAAATGTCTTGAGAAATGTTCCACGCTGTTTGGCAGTCTGTTTGTGCCAAATCCCATACTGCAATCACTTTCAAATGTACAATTTATCAAGATAATCAATGCCTAATCACTATCATGATGATGTATTTCAATCATGAAAAAATAAAAATTCAAGCCCTCTTTGTGTGGCTTTCTGCAGAATTACCTATTAACACGCAGTCCTATCCTTCACCACTAGAGGGCACTTACAGGTTTTATAATGGAGATAAAATTCTTCAGCGCCAGTAAATTCGATGACCAGACGCGTCTGAGTCTGAAGCCGGGCACCCACCGCACGCGTATCGGCCGCGAGCGCACTACGCGCGTATTACGCGCGTAACTGAAGCGTAGTTGAAGTACTGTTATTACAACGGCAGCGGGCGACGTCGTCTCCACCAGATGCGAACGCGTCGCGTACCGGCTGCGAAGCTCGCGCGGCACAAGCGAACTGAAGCGTAGTTTTTCGCTTCTGTTCTATTTTTTCGGCTTGTCGCGCGTCACGTTGGCCTGTTTATACACAGAAATATGCTCTAAAATGCTAGGTATACATGCTCTGATTTATATTTCATTCTTATATTACTGGGGGTGTGTCCCTAGTTACCTCCCAGATATTTTTTAAGCAGCTAAAAAAAATACAAGCCTTTTCGTTTTGTAAAAATAAATAAATAACTGGAACCTGGGGGAAAGGCAAACTTAGTTTCGCTGTCTTATTTTGCGGAGGGGGTGGGGTAAATTTGAAAATACACCACAGAAAGACGTAGGCTATTGAGTGACGTAAAAGGGAATGCACCGAGCAGCGGTTTGTTAGCTCGAGTATTGGAAGATAGTTTTTAACCAACCATTGCTCAGCCTATTTGACTTCTCCGATGTCTTCGTTCGCCGTGCTTTCAAAAAGGGCTTGTTAATAAAAATCAGATAATCCACAGAGCTTTAAAAAAATCAGATTATTTAGTGGTCTTGCCGATGAAAATGCACCTATTTTATAAATGAAGTTGTAAGCAAGCCTTTATTGCACTTGTACTTCAAAGCTTCCGGTGTTCATGGCGTTGTGGTGTTCATATCCCTTCAAGATTAAAACTGTTACTGACTTTTTCATGATTAGCTGATTTTACTAAATCTGATCCTATAAATGTTTTGACGTGAATGGCAAGACAACACGGGAATTCCCAATGGTTGATTACGGATTATTTATTATTATTATGATAATTACATATTCTTCATGAAATTGGCACGCTTGTTAACCAAGCAAATAAATTAATACAGTTTGAGATTGATTGTTATGCAGGCTACGTTGCGATTTAAGTTTATGGTACTTCTTGAAAGCGTTTACTTTCTCACGTAGGCTATTTACGAGTTAACGAAATATTACCAAATTAACAAACTGAAAAAGGTCTCTCACCAAAGTATTCACTTAACCCATAATCAACAGTCGTGAACAAACGTGAAATACACGATGTAAAAGCCCACTGCAGACTGCGAGAGCTACTAGGAATATATAGCTTTTACGCAAGCCTTTGCGCGACACAAACGGAACCAGTGGAGACACCCTACGCGTCGCGCCGTGCTGCTTCGCCCTGCTGTTTACGCGACGCATACGCGACGCGTGCGGTGGGTGCCCGGCTTGAGTCTGGCGAGGCGACATCGCCTGAACAATTTTACAGTGAAGCAATTGGGAGGGGCATCATCTTTAGACGAAGAAAGATGATGCCCCCCCCATTCAAAAATCCAGTCTGCTGTTGTAAGGGCTTGCTTTCTAAATTTAGTCGCACAGTTATAAAATATTCTTGAATTCCTTTGAATGTATTTGGATCGTTGATCACTTTGTTTAAGGCCCACAGGCAGTGATTGAATTTAGTCCCCCATATTAACGTAGGGGGGATGACGCTACCTGCCCATCATGCTGCTCGTACATTAGACACGGCATAAGCAGCTTCAAGCTCATCGTTCTGTGTGGCCTAAAAGCAAAGTCTAAATAAAGCCAAGTGTATTAACAGAGAGTGGCACAGGTCTAGTTCGGTGATGTTCGTGAATGAAAGGAAAACGTCCACGCGACATAACTACTAGCCTCGGAGCACAGCTTTTCAGATTTATATATTTATTTTGTAATTTCACGGTTTCTATTTGGTCGGTTGCAAGATCCACAGAGGAAAAAAACGGCAGTATTATCAGTCAACGAAGTATAATATCATCCTGACTCCCCGTTGGTTTTCCATCATCACCATGGAAACAGTGCGGCGACTAGTGTGTGGATGCATCCGATGGGGCATCGTGCAGCAGCGACAAAGTGACCTTGCCAAGAGGAGCGGAGGACTCGGATACCCGTGAAGGACTACGACGCAGAAAAGTAAAATTCACACGTCGTCCTATTTCCTGTCGGTCCAGGGGAAACCGAATCAAAAACATAAGTGATCGTTATATTTCATACAAGAGAAAATGGGGAAAGGCACCTTCATCGTCCCATTCAAACAAATGATTTTGAAAACGAAAATTTTACAAGTGCGGGAAATAACAAACCGTTTTTAAAGATACTCCAGACGAGAACAATTCTTTTCTTTTCTTTTCTTTTTTAGGAACAGACCGAGTGGACTTTGCCCACTGGCCACGACAAACAGTCACAGAACATTTGGCAAGGGCGGAGAAAACAGCTGTCAGAATAAGTCATTGAATGAAGATAAATACCCCTGCTTCAGGGCACAGTGTAAACAGTGCCTGAGAAAAAGACGGAAATAATCACAGTTTTACGGTGACGCAGGAGCACCATGAGTTAGCGTTGCTGCGATTAACTGTAAGGTACTGCAGCCTAATTTTAATGACGCCAAAAAATCACGGATTTTCCTGCAAGAACGGGTGTTAACCCTCTCGTTTCGCCCTGACGATGATTATGTGTGGTCAAAACCGCTCGGAGTCTCTTTATTTTTGGACATTCCCGTTCTATAATAAAGACTTTTGCTCAATCTCCTGCTCTGTGCAAGGGTGCCCGAATCCAGCTGTGTTCGGCTTTTTTCCCCCGTCATTCAGAAATAAATTGTACTTAGTTGCACACCCTACTTACAGTGTTATTGACTGCTCTTGGCATAACTGCATACACATCAAATAAACACACTACACCCCAAGAAGCCAAATAACAACTACACTACAAACACATAACGTTTACAGCCATGGAATAAACAGACTGGTGAAATTGGCAAAATAATTTTAAATAACAGAAAAGAACAGCTAGAAGTGATTTTTTGAAAATACCAAGGTAAAAAACACAACTTATAGAAACTGGATTAACATAACAACTAAACACCAAATATATACGTGGCAAAGAGCAGCCCAGCGAATTCAGACACACAAACTAGACACGGATACAGACTCCAGATCACAACGATTGCAGGCGACGGGGAGACGAGGTGGAGGCTGTCGTGGTTGTGGGAGACACACCCAGCTAATCAGTCATGCCACGCGGACGTGCCAGGCGGTGCCCTGCGGCAAATCAGAGAGTCGGTGAGCCCGTCGCCCGCCCGGCCGCCATTGTGTTGGCGTAACCGGACCCAAGGGCCGAATCTGGGTCGCGATTGGTAGTGTGACGGAGACGCTTTCCCGGGGACGCGGGGGCTCTCGAATTTCTTCTGCTCCGTAACGTGAGCAGGGGCGCAGTATCACAGTCACTGTCCGGGCACCCGAAACAGCGTGCCCCCGCATCTTTGTGCGAATGGACCGTGTGGTGAATGGCCATGCGGCCCTCGTGCCACACTGCAGAGTAACGGCGTATTCTGCGACTGTGTGTCCCCCCGTTTGAACTGTTCACCTTTCAACAATTAGCACCCGTTTCAGTTCAGGGTCAAGCGTCACATCTGCATTTGCACAGTGAAATATTCAGCGTTGCATCAACCTTTTCAGAGTACGTGTGGGTCCTATTGGACTCATGTACTCTTTTAGCGTTGAATTAACACTGGACATTTCACCGCGCTAACATTAGCCAGACGCTGTTATCTCGTGATGCATGTTCTTCTGCCCTTCAGTGATACAATGACAGTGCCCCACCTGAGAATCAAACCTGCAACCTCAGCATCACGAACCCCACGGACTACCACGCTACTACAGCACTGCCCTAATGATGCTATGCACACACTCTTTCTCTGCTTTCTGCTCTTCTCCCTCCCCCCCTCACCCCCCACCCCCCACCCCTTGCCCCCCCCCCCCTTTGGGTCAATGCAAGGACAGCCTCATTTTGGCTCAGCGGCCATTTTCACTTCCCCCTCCAGCCGCGTGGTGGGAAGGACAGACGGGCAGCGGAGAGGCGGAAGGAGGAAGGGAAGAAGGGGAAGCGGGGTTCGGAGCGGAATAGGGGGGACCGAGAGGGCGACGGACTCACCTGACAGGAAGGCAAACCGCTTCCTGAGGTCGGGCTCGATGTCTGCAGCGCTGAGCGGGCTGCTGTCCTTCTGCATGATCTCATCTGTGAGAGAGAGAGAGAGAGAGAGAGGGAGAGAGGGGAGAGAGAGAGAGAGAGAGGGAGAGAGAGGGGAGAGAGAGAGAGAGAGAGAGAGAGAGAGGGGTGAGAGAGAGAAAGAGACAGAGATCAGAGAGAGAGAAAGAGAACAGTCAACAGAGACATCAAAGTATCAGAGTCAGAGCATGTGGTCAATACGTGCATCACAGGAGGAGGCCAAGGGGTCAGTATAACCATCGGATAACCCAGGGAGCACATCAGAGAAGGAAGCGCTTTCGCACTTCTGTCGAGGGGCACACACACACACACGCACACACGCGGCTGACCCACTTCTGAGACACTACTACCCAAGGCATTAATCATACCATGAGCCAGAAAATTTGACCTTGTTCATTTCCAGAGATAGAAACATATGAAGAAAGAATGAAGAGCATTGTTTATTTCCACCAGGAGCTCAGTGAGCAGAGTAAACAGCATCAGAGTAATGTGTATAGTGTCACATGCTGGGAAGCACCAGGAAGGGGGCATCCCGATTATTAAGAGGTACCATGTTCTCAGGCAGCTCTGGGCAGACCAGGCCGCAGCTGGACTGAGGGGGTACCGTGGGGGGGGGGGGGGGGGGGGGGTTACCTCAAGTGCCTTTGCTCAACAATTTGGCTGATATACCACAACAAAAGCATTATGTCATTTGGAACGTGGTCCTGTGTATGTCTATATACATACTGCATTGCATTGTCTATATACATTGTCTATGTGCATATTATGTACAATCCGTATGTCCACAGCTACAAACGTGAACCACGAACAAACATAACGACTATAAAATCAATTAAATGCCCCTGCAATATTCGAGGTTTTAATATCCTGCTCTGTGCATGCTTTTCGTGTAAAGAATTCTGAACTGTACCATTGAAAAGGACTATTTTTCTAAAGGAAGTTCATGTATAGAAATACAGTACAGCTCACTGTGTGAGGGAGACAGGAAGTGGAGAAAGTTCAAATTGCGATTAGGCTCCTCCCTCAGGACAAACAGAACCCACCGACAGTACGCCCCCTTACCCCCCGTGACGTTCAGTACAGGAGGCCCATGCACACAAAGGCACACATTTTATACTTATGTTATCAAATGATTTCTCTGTGCAGTTTATTCCTTCAAAAAACAACGGCCTGTGCTCACTGGTGATTGGGTTGGGGATTCAAACCAAGAACTCCACTCTTGAACAGAACTAGGTCACGAAGACCTGAAATGGATTCAGACAATTACAAAAAAATAGAACATTGTACAGTGCAGTCATTTATACCAATGCTCTTATTCAGAGTGACCTACGGGAAGCGAACTGAACTAAGCTGGGTGTGACTGATGTGTCAATCACTGCAGAGAAACCTTTCCTTTAAATAGCTGCTATCAGCAAGCAAATTGCCAATAGAATTCAAAGGGAGGAGGAGGTGCTGGGATAAGGCTGGGTGGAGGTGCTGGGAGATAGCACTGGGGTATGGCCGGGAGGAGGTGCTGAGTGAATGTGCTAGGAGGAGGTGCTGGTAGATGGCACTGGGATAAGGCTGGGAGGAGGTGCTGGGAGATAGCACTGGGACATGGCTGGGAGGAGGTGCTGAGTGAATGTGCTAGGAGGAGGTGCTGGTAGATGCCACTGGGATAAGGCTGGGAGATAGCACTGGGATATGGCTGGGAGGAGGTGCTGAGTGAATGTGCTGGGAGGAGGTGCTGGTAGATGGCACTGGGATAAGGCTGGGAGGAGGTGCTGAGCGAATGAGCTGGGAGGAGGTGCTAGGAGATGGCTGGGAGGAAGTGCTGGGTGAAAGCTAGGAGGAGGTGCTGGGATAAGGCTGTGAGGAGGTGCTGGGCAAATGTACAGTGAGGATGTGCTATGAGATGGCTGGAAGGGGGTGCTGGGATAAGGCTGGGAGGAGGTGCTGTGAGGAGGTGTTGGGATAAGGCTGGAAGTGGGTCAGCCAAGGTGTAGCTAACTTCCCTCTTCTCTGACTGCATGTTGATGTCACTCAGGGGGTCACAATGACACAAAACATGAAAACGGCCAAGAACCAATCATCTTAAACCCCCCTCGTTGAATTCAGTGAGTCACCGTCAGGACAGAGGCAGATAAGTACAAGACCAACATTCCGTCTTCTGAAAAGATGTGATGCATGGACTTCACCATAGTCCCAGGGTACTGGTGAAGTTGCGTCATCCCACTGAAGCAGAACAATCCACTTTGATTTTGCAATAAGGGAGAGTTGTTGACCAGACAGGAAGAGCACAGAGCGCGTGTTTGGACGGAGGAGGAAGGAGCTGAAGCCGCTGTCTGACTGCAGGCTTGCTGATCTAAAGAACAGCCTCGCGGAAACGCGAGTGCAGTGGGGAACTACAGCACTCAGACTTTGCTGATCGAACTTCTCAGAAACACAACCGGGAACAGAAAGGTCAAAGTGCAATTGCACAGAGGGATTAAAAGCCCCATGAGCCTCCACCAGAGCTACTGCAGTTAATCATGAAATTAAATAAATGTGTTCTATTCAGTTTCAATCTGGTCTCCTTCCCCTCTTTAGAACAACACTCCCAAAAGAAGCACCCCGGTACAGTTATGCAACCGAGATGCGCAAACATAAAGTATACATAAGGTGAAATGACTCCGGTAGACTCTGGAAGGAGGCACCTGTAGGCCAGAGCGGGGCCCTATGTCAGTAAGCTCCAGGGTTAAGGTCCAATCCTGAAGCAGTCCCAGGGGGCTCGTATGCCACCTCAATGAAGTCCATCTTCATTTGTGTTTAGTGCACACACAGACACATAGACCCACACCCACACACACACAGACCCACACATGAACACATGCACACACCTACACCCTCAAAACCACACCCACACCCACACCCACACACATACACACAGACCCACACATGAACACATGCACACACTCACACCCACAGACCCACACACGCACACACACATGCACACATGCGCACACATTCACACACCCACACACACACCCACAGACCCACACATGCACACACACGCACACACACATGCGCACATGCGCACACATTCACACATTCACACATACACCCACAGACCCACGCCCACACATGCACACACACACGAGCGCACGCACACACACAGCCCAGGTGACATGACTCTCCTTCCTGCTGAAATAGCTTAATCTGACCGCCCCCCCCCCCCCCTTGTCTTTTGACAGTGCCTGAACTCAAACAGGAAACAAGCCCTCCCAGAATAATCTTTGACCACACTAGTCCTCCCAGTCTGAATACTCTATGCCATGACCATGTAAACCGACCTTCTCTGAAACTCCACAAGTGGTGAAGCTGGAGAGAATTATAAAATTGGATGCTAGCTTCACGGACATTCCAGGAGACGGCTAAACTGCCAGCAGGTTTTGGGCCATGGAACTGCATTTTCCTCACAGTTTTGGGAACCCCCCCCCCCCCTTGCCCCCCAAGCTAAAGCAGCATTGAAAAGCACTTGACAAGTGTGTTGCTGGAGTTGGCTGCAGACCCAAAGAGCCCCTGTGCCTTTGCAAAGTATACACTGTGCATGCACATCTTAATCTGCAAACTCATACACTGTGCATGCACATATTAAACTGCAAATTCACACACTGTGCATACACACATTAAACTGCAAACTCATACACTGTGCATGCACAGATTAAACTGCAAACTCATACACTGCATGCACAGATTAAACTGCAAACTCATAAACTGTGTATGCAAGTATTGCACATATTAAACTTCGAACTCATACACTGCATGCACATATTACACTGTAAACTCATACACTGTGCATGCACATATTACACTGTAAACTCATACACTGTGCATGCACATATTACACTGTAAACTCATACACTGTGCATGCACATATTACACTGTAAACTCATACACTGCAAGTGTTAAACAGCAAAGTCATATACTGCACATTAAACTGTGAACTCATACATTGCAGATCTGCACATTAAACTCTATGCAAACTAATGCACTGCACATCCACACATTAACATGCAAACTCTGACAGTGCACATAAGCACATTAAACTGCAAACTTATACACTGCACATGCACACATTAAACTGCAAACTGAGGCACTGCATGTCTACATATTAAAATTCAAATGTATACACTGCACATTAAACTGTAAACTCATACACTGCACGTCAGCACTTCAAACTGCAAACTAATTCACTGCTTGTCCACATATTAAACTGGCAAAGCATACACAGCACATCTACACGTTAAACTGTAAAATAATGCACTGCACATCCACACATTAAACTGTAAACTCATACATTAAACATCTACACATTAAACTGCAAACTCATACATTACACATCTACACATTAAACTGCAAACTCATACATAACACATCTACACATTAAGCTGTAAAATAATGCACTGCACATCCACACATTAAACTGTAAACTCATACATCACACATCTACACATTAAACTGCAAAATCATACATTACACATCTACACATTAAACTGTAAACTCATACATCACACATCTACACATTAAACTGCAAACTCATACATTACACATCTACACATTAAACTGTAAACTCATACATTACACATCTACACATTAAACTGTAAAATAATGCACTGCACATCCACACATTAAACTGCAAACTCATACATTACACATCTACACATTAAACTGCAAACTCATACATTACACATCTACACATTAAACTGTAAACTCATACATTACACATCTACACATTAAACTGTAAAATAATGCACTGCACATCTACACATTAAACTGCAAACTCATACATTACACATCTACACATTAAACTGCAAACTCATACATTACACATCTACACATTAAACTGTAAACTCATACATTACACATTAAACTGTAAAATAATGCACTGCACATCCACACATTAAACTGCAAACTCATACATTACACATCTAAATTAAACTCATATACTACAGAAGCACACACTAAACTCACAGTTAGCCAATAGCAGGAGATCAGCTATCAAGCCACAGCAGCAGCTCCTGAGACATTACTCAGTTAAATTCAGATAAGACAAGAAATGGCTCCACACTCAGGTCAGGAAGACGAGCATGTCTACACGCCAGGGTAACCATGCGTGACATCGTCTACGTACTACCGTGCCTGTTTTCGTGTGGTCTCTGTCCCCGGCCGAGTCGGGTCCGGTCATGGTCAGCGTCCCAAGTGCAGAAGCGCTCTGCTCACGTAGCCCGTCCCGTCAACTGAACTGACTCAATTTCCATAGCAAACTATAAATACAGGATGTGCCACTGATGAGAATCACACAAACACACGCCCAGAAAGGACACACACACACGCACACGCGCACACGCGCGCTGTGGCCACTGTTGAACATTCCCACCGAGTAGAGCAAATAAACTCCTGAGGGAGGGAGCGGGGGGGGGGGGGGAGAGAGAGAGAGAGAGAGAGATAATGTGTGTGAGAGAAAGAGAGGGAGGGAGAGAGAGAGAGCGAGATAATGTGTGTGTGAGAGAGAGAGTGGGGGGAGAGAGAGAGGGAGAGAGAGAGAGAGGGAGGGAGAGGAGGGAGAGGAGGGATTGGGAGAAAGTGAGAGAGAGTTTGCTTTATTTGTTTGCTTTTACTATGAGCCCTGCGCAGAGCCCCGAGGCGCTTCGTGGAGAGCAAACAGCGCGGACCTGCACCGAAACGAAACAGAGGGGAGCAGCGTGCTGCTCTTACATCTCTTAACCAGACAAACAACACTGTCACCGAAACTGCCGTTCACACAGGACAAGGCAAAGGCAGGCAAAACGGAGGACAGCTATACAGGTTTTTTTTTTTTTTTTTTTTTAAACGCAGATGCATCTGTCCCATTCTGTCGCACAGGAAACAGACTGCTTCTGTTCGGCACCTCAGAGTTCGGCACCTCTTACATCACCGTCTCCAACGACACCAACCAACCGCAGCACACAGATGCAAATGCAGTCCTCTTAGTATTCAGCTGAAATATATTCAGGGCTCACTCACATTCACCGTCTGAAAAATTTAAGCCTTACCTGCTTTTGTAATGTTCAGGCATACACACACACACACACACACACACACAAATACACATACACACATATTCAATGATGCACACGCATACACACACACACACGCACACACACACACACACACACACACTTCTGTGTCTTGAGAGCTGTGCAGAGTAAGGGGGCATCATGTAGGGCTTACCTCTCATTCTTACCTGGCTACACACCCCCCCCCCCCCCCCATGCCTGCTTTCTCTCAGCACCCCCCCCCCCCCGCTAGGCCCCCCAGGAGGATAGCAGGACTCCCTGACACAGGTACAAGGCAGAATGTTCCAGAAACCGTCAGGTAGATAGAGCCGGTTCAGGCAGGCTAGTGCACGCACACACACACAGACACACACACACACACACACACACACAGTCACATGCAAACACACACACACACACACACACACACAGTCACATGCAAACACACACACACACACACACACACAAACAAAAAGCGGTGCTGACCGGACGCTGTGTCTTGTGCCAGTGATCGGAGGGAGATGAAGGAGACGTCCAATCCTGTTGTCCCTCACAAAGCCCCAGCAGGGGCCCTTTTCCGTACAGGCAGCCTATCAGGTGACAGGCTGAGCCCTGGGGGGTGCTGTTACTGCACCCGCAAAAAAACTCAACACCAACCACTTCAAATTGCCATCGCCCCCCCCCCCCTCTAGCCCCTGATACGTCTGTGAAGCACGTTCCCTTTCCTGTCCCAGAAGGAAGCAGCTCATAATGGGGGTGGGGGGGGGGGATGGGAGGGGGCACAACAGTAGCATTCTCACACGCCGAGGTGCGATTCCCAGCCTCTGAATACAGGGATGCATTACTGCAACCGAAAAGTCAACACCACACCCACAGTGCCGCGCAGGAGGAACACATATCAAGTAGTAAGGAGGGAAACGTAGGAGCCAAAATGGCATTTCACACCAGTGCTCTGTGTAAGATCAACACATTTAATATTTAATCTTCAGATATATGTAATCTTCAGGTACAGCAAACAGATTTGGTGCCTTGAATGGTTTCATACTTGAATTCATGAACTCGAACTCTATTCATATTAATGATTAATATAAAAAAAAATTAATATTTTACATAAAATTCCCAGGGAGGGGAAGTGAAACATTGGCTGGGGTCTGGGAGAACATTTCCTAATCTGATCCACACATCACTTGATCTTTCACATGCCAAGCTAAACATTCCATTTCTCTATGATAAACAAGTCTTCCATTGCATACGTTCTATTTGTGTATGAAAATAGGGAAGCATACAGTCGCCTCCCTTTCAGTGAAACAGAAACTCCCAAACAAGGGGCTTATTGTGCTCTTCTTCATGAAAGTGTGAAAATAAGAGTCTTTCCATCGGTTGCAGGGGCGTTTTTGGGGGTGCTGATCATCCCTGCTCTTTTACCAAAGACCTCAGGATGGGCTAGTTATCGTAGGGGTACTTAGGGGTCCCGTTTGACCAAAAGCCAAGGAGTAACTGTGCTCCCTCAACAACATGCAGGCACCCAAAATGCCACTAAACACCAACAGCATTTCAAACAACAGTCTCAGTTTCAGTGTTGACAGCAAACTGGCTCACAAGAGGGAAAAAAAAATCAAGAGTGCGCAATTCTGTACTGATTGAGATCTGTACTCTACAGTTTGAAATTCCCCATTCCCCAGCTATAAAATCTGCCCAATGATTTTTTGACATAAAATGAAAATACGGTATTCTGTTCCATGTTGACAAATTTCCCTTAGCACTAGTCTGAAACAGAAACAAAATGTGTTTTTAACCGATTGAGCATTTGCACTGCAGTGCATTCGTATGAAGGAGACGCCAGGGGAAAGAGAGAAGTCTGGGGAGGGTGATGCCCCATCTCACACCAGTGAAGGACCCGTCTGTCCGTTTCTAACACAAATCCATTAAAGCTATACTATTAAAGCTAAAGCTAGACTATAGTGAACAGTGACTATGATAAATGTTGTGAATATATATATATATATATATATATATATATATATATATAGTGTGTTTCTTTTGCACCTCTGCACCTTGAACTAATGGACTTGTTGTACGTCGCTCTGGATAAGAGCGTCTGCTAATTGCCTGTAATGTAATGTAATGTAATATATATATATATATATATATATATATATATTCAATTTCAATTCAATCTAACTTTATTTCAGACACATAGGTCCATAGCAGTGAGAAAAATAATAGAAGTAAAAGTAATAAAATAAAACACATAAGACAACAATACATACATATGTACAAAATCATGGCAGTACACAAGTCCACAGTGATTAAAACACATACAGACATTTGTTCCAGTGTTTCCAATAACAAGAGGAATACCTTGTGTCACTTTGTGTAGCTCAGTTAAAGCCATTATGATTACATTTTTTGAATCGATTAACCGACACATACATTTGTACATGAAATTCCTCAACACAGCATGAAAGGTAGGAACATTACTAGTCATAAATTATTTTTAAAATTTTTTAAATCATCCACTAAAAACTGGGGCTGGATTTACAGAAATTAAGAGAATGTTTGTGCGATTCAGACGCCGGCAGTTAAAAGTCAGTCAGTGCTGACTGGTGAATAATACCCATAAGCCCTCCGTGCGACAGGGTGGGAGAGTATCACGAGCAACACCGCAGATAGAGAGAGACATCCTTTGTTAATCCACAAGTTCATCATGACCTGAGTTTCAGGTGCTGATATTGGTCGTGCCCGGAGTGCACAAGTCCACTGACCAATCAAAAGCATTCTTGGGTTTTGGTTTTGGAAGACTTCTGGAATTTTCACACGGTATCCATGGTGACAGGTTACCATTGTGTGTGTTGTCGGGGGGAGGGTGGGGAAGGGGGGGGGGGTGGGTTTCAAGCAGGTCTCTATTCCAATCTCTTTGTGTAGGGGATCAATGGCTCCTTTTCATGGCTACTTATCCCACCCCACCCGACCACCACCGCCCCCCCACCCCTCCCCCCCCCCGACTCCCCCCCCCATGTTGGATACATTCATAAAGCCCACTTTGAGGTGGGTGGGATTGGATATCAGGCGGGGAGTTTTCGGTGGGATGGGCGGAGACCAAAGAGGGCCTTCCCACAGCTTGTTGACACCACAAGGCTTTACCACTCACAGAGAATCTTGCCATCGAACCCCTGGGTACAGACCCCCCCAACTGCCAAGGCACAGGCAAACCAGCATGAGGCCAAGCTGCACGCCTCCAGATTTCAGGGATGAGTCAGCTGACAAGTGGCACTGAGACCACGGTCGTCCCAAACAAACAAAAAAAAAAAACCTCCAATAGGAAACAACTTGGGTCATATGCAAAAAGATCCCCTAAGCCGGCAGTTTCATTTTTGCATGATCTAACTTCCCGTAATTTTAATCCCTTCTGTATTGCCCCTTTCTTTTAAACAATCAAAATGGCATACCCAAAATAAAATTTTTGCTATTTCTTGAACCCTTTTGACTACAGGCATAATCCTGGTCTCTTCTGAAAGGTAACCCTTGGGAGTTTGCAGAAAATAATTACATTAGCTAGCTAGTCTATGATACCATTTATTGAGGTCCATTCAAAAATAGGCCTACTTCTTATTTGTAAGCATACAGAATAGTAATAGATATATTTTGAGAATGTATTTAGATGCTCACTAATATAAAATGGGATCACAAAGGAGATAATAACATTCATATATACACAATACCTTTGGCATGTTTATAACACAACAACAAAGATAATTTCTTGGACTACAAATTACAGTGAATTTTGTTTGTATGATCCTAACCGTGATAAAAACACAGACTTTACAGTGATTCATGTCGTCAGTGGATTTCCGAAACACATCTAAAGTGAGGACCCCCCCCCAACTGTGTTTTGCCACCACACATTATCACTAAAACACTGGCACCACAAAATAGTTTATAGAGATTGAACCGTGAGTTTTAACACTTTCAAATGGTATCTTGTGCAACCGGACTGATTGAAAAAAACGGAATGAACGCAAATTAACCCGATATGGCAGTGAAGGGACTAAAGAAGGAAACTGTAACACTTCCTTCGCAGAAGTACAGCAGTATTTTACTTCAGTAAAAATGTCCAGTCGTAAAAAAAATACATGTAATGTTCACAAGCTGTGCATAAGAGCATCTTGTAAATAAGCAGAATAAGAGCTAAATTCGAAATGGTGAGATATCATTCAGTTCTGGAATTCAAGCAGAATCCTCCTTATTATTGCCCAAAACAGTTAAAAGAAAGAGTGCCATTTCAGAGACCAAAATCCAAAAGTAAATACAAATGCTGCCTTGGAGGAAGATCGCTAGACTCTGGACTATGGTCATTTCCTGTGACAGACACGTGCCACTTTATAGAATGCAAGACATTAGGCATTAACTGTCCCAAGCCACACACTCCCCCTTTAAAAATGTTACCCTGTGTTATATTCTTTGAACAAGAAAATTCCTCTAGTATGTATTTACCAGGTAAACACGTGGTAATAATAGCACATAATTGGGTAACTACCACTGGTTAAAAAAAATAAATACTAAGGAACTTAAACACTTCCTCTATTGACTATCAATTCAAGTGACTATTTTAGTTATCGAAGACGTAGCTTGGTCATAACCGAAGTGTAACTGTGTACTTCCTAGGAAATACATAGGGGTGTTTTCAAGAAGGTATTAGCTATTATATAAATTCCTAAGAAGTATAAATTTCACTCATGCTGTAACCAGCCAAAATCTTTCATAACAACAAGGCAGCCATTTGAATTGATAGGCAGCAGAAGATGTCTTTCTAAACATTTCAGATTTAGTTTCTTAGTATTTACCCATCTTATCAGTGGTAATTATTCGGCTATGTGCTGTCCTTACAACGTATTTATCTGACAAATGCGTAGTACTTAGGGGAATGTAAACGGAAGCGTTACCAAAAAAATCTATCTGCAAACACACAAACACCGTTTCTGTTTTCACAGTGTGTTCCAGCCTGAGATTAAATAGCCTGTTTTTACTGTGTGCGACTGCGCATTTCCTCTTAACTGCAGACAGCATCACTGTTTGCAGAGAGGAGTGCCCCTACGCCCGCCCGCCCGCCCGCCACCTTCCACACACAGCTGGCAAGAGGGAAACGTCTCTGGCTGCTGCTTTGCCCATTTTTAATGCTGGGAGGAGCAGCCAGAAGACAGGTCTCGGGGTAAGCGTGTAGCCATCTGGGTGACCATGCCAGGGGAACTCTGCCATGCCAAGGGAAATCTACTATGCCAAGGGAAATCTATCATGCCATGTGAACTCCACAATGTTAGGGGAACTCCACCATGTTAGATCATCTCCACAATGCTAGGGGAAGTCCACCATGTTAGATCATCTCCTCAATGCTAGGGGAAGTCCACCGTGTTAGATGAACTCTACAGTGCTAGGGGAACTCGGACGGAGTGTAGCACAGTGGGTAAGGAACTGGGCTTGTAACCGAAAGGTCACAGGTTCGATTCCCGGGTAGGACACTGCCGTTGTACCCTTGAGCAAGGTACTTAACCGAAATTGCTTCAGTATATATCCAGCTGTATAAATGGATACAATGTAAAATGCTATGTAAAAGTTGTGTAAGTCGCTCTGGATAAGAGCGTCTGCTAAATGCCTGTAATGTAATGTAATGTAATGTAACTCTACAATGCCAGAGGAACTCCACCATGCTAGGGAAACTCTTATGCAGGAAAGAGGACCTTGTCCTAGATCTGGGTCAAGACTAAGGAGTTCAGTCATCACCTCAGTGTTGATGAATCCCAAATGATTACAATTACATGGATGTAATTTTGCTTCTGGAGTTTATAAGAAGGAAAACATATGTACTCTGCAGATCTGTAAGTGACACGTTCACAGAAAAAACACATCCTAGCAGGTCCCATATGCATGTAAATATGTCAAATATCTTTCATCGGTTTTGAAAATAACATTGGCAAACACTTTATTACCAGCATCACATCTGAACAAATTCATTATCATTTCAAATGTTTTTTCCCCACTCTGAGAACAACAAGCTTCTGGATACCGAAGAGTACAGAAATATCTCTTTAGTGTCCTGCATGCCAAGCAATAGATGATAAGGACAAAAATAACCCTTGTACTGGATACCAACAGAGGCTCAATAAAGCGCTCGGCTGGAAATACAGGCTGATTCACATTTGCTTCCAGAGAGCTTCACCAACACCATCAGCGATTCAGCACAGCACCCCAGCACAGTTACACTAGACCCAGTTATACTAGACCAGTCACACTAGCACAGTTACACTAGCACAGTTATACTAGACCAGTCACACTAGCACAGTTACACTAGACCCAGTTATACTAGACCAGTCACACTAGCACAGTTACACTAGACCAGTCACACTAGCACAGTTACACTAGACCCAGTTATACTAGACCAGTCACACTAGCACAGTTACACTAGACCAGTCACACTAGACCCAGTTATACTAGACCAGTTACACTAGCACAGTTACACTAGACCCAGTTATACTAGACCAGTTACACTAGCACAGTTACACTAGACCAGTCACACTAGCACAGTTACACTAGACCCAGTTATACTAGACCAGTCACACTAGCACAGTTACACTAGACCCAGTTATACTAGACCAGTTACACTAGCACAGTTACACTAGACCAGTCACTCTAGCACAGTTACACTAGACCCAGTTATACTAGACCAGTTACACTAGCACAGTTACACTAGACCCAGTTATACTAGACCAGTTACACTAGACCCAGTTATACTAGACCAGTTACACTAGCACAGTTACACTAGACCCAGTTATACTAGACCAGTTACACTAGACCCAGTTATACTAGACCAGTCACACTAGCACAGTTACACTAGACCCAGTTATACTAGACCAGTCACACTAGCACAGTTACACTAGACCCAGTTATACTAGACCCAGTTATACTAGACCAGTTACACTAGCACAGTTACACTAGACCCAGTTATACTAGACCAGTTACAATAGACCCAGTTATACTAGACCAGTTACACTAGTACAGTTATACTAGACCCAGTTATACTAGACCAGTTACACTAGCACAGTTACACTAGACCCAGTTATACTAGACCAGTCACACTAACACAGTTACACTAAACCAGTTACACACAGCCCAGTTACACTGGTACAGTTACACTAGACCAGTTACTGTGGCACAGTTACACTAAACCAGTTACACTGGACCAGTTCACTGGCACAGTTACACAAAACCCAGTTACACTAAACCAGTTACACTGGACCACTCATCAAACTCTGCTCACACTGATGTCCACTTGCAGCGTTGTTTAAAAGCTTTAGCAGTTCTCAGTAGTGTGCTTTGGTAAACTGGGCACATCACACACACACACACACACACACCTTGCGCACGGACACACTTCCACTGAGACTGAGCACATCATGACAGAGAGGTTCAGCAGATCAAACCGATTTGCCTTGGAAATGAGAGGGACTGAAGAATCTAATTTCCCTACAACCGCGTGCAAGCACAACGTGCTCAGTGAGAATCCCCCACTGTGGAAAATGCATTGCATGAAGTGCATGACGCCTGCAGTTTCCAAATGAATAGCAATGCTGAAAAATAGAAAAACACAGTCTCCTAGACAGACAGATTAAAAACACATACACATATACACACACACACATGTACTCACTCTGTAGACAGTGGCACTGCTGGGAGAATCTGTAATAGCTCTTCACCTCCTCCAGAGGAATCCGTACATGCCCCCAGCCACCAGCCATGGGCTGTAAGCACCCCTCATCCCTCCATCTCGTCTCCATTTCTCCACACCTCCCTACTGCGCTCTAACTTTAATTCCCTCTCTCTCTCTGCATCTCTATCTTTCTCTCTCTGCGTCCCGCTGTCCTTCTGTACCTCTACCTCCACCCGTCTCTCTCTCTCTCTCTCTCTCTCTCTATCTCTCTCTCAGCACACAACCTGCTCCTCCTACAACCTGCAGTTTTATCTCCGAGGGATTACTTCCTGTCTAAGGGATCATTTCCTGTTTCTGGCTCAGGTAACGGCTCCTGAGCACAGGTGTGCCCCCCTGTTCCTCTCCCCTCCAGGCAGCCCCCAGCTACCTGCCCACGCTCTCAGGTAACCGGACTCTGCTTCTCCCCCCTGTTTGATCTCATTTACCTGTCAGGCTCCGCAGCTGCCCTGTCTGCCAATCTCCAAAATGAGCACAAAGACACCATTTGTAACCGGGCGTTAAAAAGCAACTTTTCTATCTGATCTTCACCGTAAATGACAGCGCGTTCCTGTGCACCTCTCTCTTTGTTTGGATTCGGCTTGCCTCTCCTCCTCCTCCTCCTCCAATGACCTTTGAGTTCCTGGGGCATGTGCTGATAACGGCCGCTATCGAACCAACCGGCAGCACGTTTGAGGTTATAAACTTGTGGGGTGGGGGGTGGGGGGGTATGGTACTGGCAGTTCACGTGCTCTGTTATTCCAGAAGCAAAATTAGGTGCTCAGTATCTGTGAGTGCAAAAAGCAGGAATGTTCAACCTGACACCTGTCAATATTTTCAGAGTGAAGAGCTTTACAGACCTGTTTAAAAGTCCCCTAATATAGTAACTTTCAGCTATTTTATATTATTCCACGGTCAACAAAAATGTCGATAAGGGTTTTAAAGGGAAAATATGGCAATACAGTTCTTAAATACATAAACCCAGTGAGTTTCTTACACTTCAAGCTGAATAGGCCATTTTGGGAAGGCGTTACACTTCCTTTTATCCCAGCATCCTCTGCTTTGATTGGTTGACTGCATTGATTGGTTAAATTACATAAATGTACCTCCCATCTACTGCTCACACTCTCACGCCTGGAAAAAGCAAACAAACAATTATGGCGTCCGTAAATAAACCAGTACACCGTATTCAGTATATCAGAGTCGGATGGTGAATAATCTACATGACACTATGATCACGATTGTTGATTGTAATCATGATCTACACCCTCCCCAGGCTCAGCTGTGACCTCGTCACCTCCCTCCACTGGCCTCCACGTCAGCTATCATCCGAGTCTAGATCTCGGTGCAAGCCTATTGAATTTAGAAATCAGAAAGCTAACGAGACAGTAGACACACATCTCAGGATCTCCCACACGGATGTGAAGTGTGGCATTGTGCAAAGACACCACTGAGGTCACATGACATCGTGAAACTGTTCGGAAAGGCGAGGGGAAACGCGAGCAAAGACCTGGACCTGGAGCGAGCCTCCCCTCTGCAGCCAGACTGAGAGTAATCGCTCATTAAAGCGATGTCCCACATTCCTCCTATTTTATTTATAGCTCATATCTGAAGGCGGCTGGGAAGCAGACGGGCGGGGGGAGGAGGGGGGGGGGGGCGGATCAGCGCAGCAATGCATTCGTGCAGTAGTGCATCAGGACAGCAGAGCAGCAATGCATCAATGCAGCAAAAGCCAGGGGGCCAGTAGCAAAAAGCGCTTTAGTTTCAGATTTTCCTGAAAATGACTTCCTACATGGCTTTACCTTAAGGAAATATTTACCTTAAGGGTCTTATCCTTAGGAAACATGTTTAAATACTTTTTACAGTTTTACACCTGTAAAAATCTTTTTAATTACCAAGGAACACCTTAAAATCGGTTATGTGTTGCCGAAACAGACTTTGCAAAGAAAAATGAGAAACAATTAAGGTAGCGGTAAAAGCAGCTTTATTTAAGAATTGAGAGTGGTTGAGTTCATATTCACTGAGGAACATTAGAATATCTCGAACTAAAGTATTTGCAACAAAGAAAACCCTATGGGCACTGTAACAAACCCATAGCTAATTAAACATAATAGATTTGACTGGCTTTCCATTTATTCCCTGTCTGACAAACTGGACGTGGATCATTTCCACACAGAACTGCTTCACTCTTATAGCCAATAGAGCACTGACTCCATCCAGCCTTTGATCAGAGAGTTCACAGATCCACAGGGTGGAGAGTTGAGGAACCACGGTGTGGAGAGTTGACAGATTCACGGAGTGGAGAATTCACAGATCCACCGAGTGGAGAATTCACAGATCCACAGTGTGGGGAGTTCACAGATCCACAGAGTTTAAAGTTGACAGATCCACGGTGTGGAGAGATGAGTGATCCACAGAGCGACTTCCTCCAGAGGGATCTGGACGTGCCCCTGAATGTGTGGTGTTATAAATGTGACCCATGTGTATATCCAAGCCCCAGAACACCAGGAGCAGTATGATAACAGGAAAAATGATCACTCCATTAATGTAATTTATTTTCCTAGCCACATCAATTATGCCCACAGAGCACTATGTTTTTGCTAGTGATAGGCTAAATAGACTGATTTATCAGTTCATTAATCAACCTATTCACAGAAGAGGTATAATCACAGCCTAATAATGACCAGGGTGTTTCTTTAGTTTGTTCAATGGCAAAATTGCAAGAGTTTACTGTGTCCTAACTTTTTGCCACATTTTCTGTTTCAGATTGGATGTTATTTTGGGGTTGTATATACTTCGTAAAATATGTTTCCATAGGAAAAACTCGTCTAGGAGGACAAGCTTTTGCTCTTCAGTCCAATTAGGCCCACCGTCGTATATTACTGAGTCGATTTCGATCTGAACTGGACGCAGCCCAGTAGTCTAACTGGACGTTACGTTCAGTCATTCCGTTGCCTCGGCAACAGTCGGTGACACATTCTAATCATGTCCTCGGCTGGGATGTGGCGAATGACTCGAGTATTTTTTCCTTACCAAAGGAATCTATTTGAGAACGTCTGATGCGACGTTCAGAAGCGCGATGCTAAGGGTGAGGGGAAAGTACACATTACAGTAAGATCGCAAGTGGAAGCACTTAATGCGCAATGTTTTTTGGGTGTTTTGTGGAACTGGCCTCGGGCCTCAGAACAAACGCCTTCGCGATCGCATGCGCGCATTTGTCAGCAATGGCAAGAAAGGAAGCAAGACGAGCGTGAGCGTGTGTGTGTGCGTGTGCGTGTGTGTGTCTGTGTGTGTAATTGAACGGTAACTGTGGCAGGAATCAGTTTTTAGATTACTAAAAAACGGGTAAAAGGCCGAGAAGACACGCAGTGGTGAATGTTGGCTTGAAGCACGGACACGGATGCACATCGGCACTGCGCTGCACAGAGGCATCGCTGCAGTGCCGGGACATTTACTGACCAGAGCGCCTCACAAAGCCAGGATCAACCAGCCGCGTCTGTAATTAAACACGCAGCGGGGGGTAATGCCGTGATCCCAGGGCAGGCTGATCACGCTAACGATGCGTCTGAGTTAATTCAGCCGCGGCTTAATTAGGGGAGGGGGGGACTGTGTGTCAACCTGACAGAACAAGACAAATTTGACCCCCTATTTTCTGAATTACAGATTACCCACAGATTACGACCCACGGACCCGCACATTCCGAGGATAAAAATCCCTGACGCATTCAACATTCCCGTCCACCTCAGCGAACATGAAAAAGGCACCGTTAATGTCCCAAAATCAGGATATCAGGCATCGGATGGTTACAGATCAGACGGGCTGCTTAATGACACGGACGGAACCCCTGGCTGGGCGCTTTTTAACGAAATCTAACGGAACCCTGACAGGGTTCTCCTCTAATGAAATCTAATGGAACCCTGGCAGGGTACCTTTCCAAGGGCATGCGGTGCTATAACACGCAGTGTTTTCGTCGCGAGACAAAAAAAAAAGAAAAGGAAAAAAAAAGAAGAAAAAAAAAGCCGGCAGTTCGCCCTACCGACACGGCGGCCGACGATCCCCAGCCTCTGTTTCAGCCGCTCCAGAGACATCTCCTCCGCCCGCGTCCAGAGCATCGTCCTGCAGGGGAGCGAGGAAGAGGAAGGGAGCGACGCCGCTGCCGCTGCCGCTGCTGATACTGCTGCTGCCGTGGCGATGGACGCAGGAACCTCGCTGCTGATGCTGCTGCTGCCTTGGCGACGGACACAGGCACCACACACGGCACTGCAGAGCACTGGCTTCCCGCTGACAGACCGATGTATGGAGGAACAGGAGGAGGAGGAGCAGGAGCAGGAGGAGGAGGAGGTAGCTGCTAACACACGTACAGAGCGCAGACAGTCACACACACACACACACACGCCAGCGTGGACAACTGCACGAATGCACACTCTCCCGGTGAGAAAGGATGAGACAGAGAGAGAGGGAGAGGGAGAGAGAGAGAGACAGAGAGAGAGAGAAAGAGAGAGAGAGAGAGAGAGAGAGAGAGAGAGACAAATGCATATAAAACACACAAGCTCATATTCCACACAGGCGAGGGAGTTTAACGCTGAAGCAGGGTTAAAGTGGGCAATCACACGAGCTTCATTAACCCTAAGCCTCACCACCCAGGCACTGTCAGTCAGGAGGATAAGCTAGTGGCTTGAGGTTAGAGGTCAAGGTTCATTAGAGGACCACACAGCCCCCGGCCTCTTTCAGAGGGCTGGCTCCACACCAAGGCCAGTCCTGTACTCACCCAAATTCAGCCACACCCCCTCTCACCCACGTTTCTGTACCTGTAGTCTGGGGCCACAGGGGAAAGCTCGCTGAGCTCACTGCCTGTCATGCTGCTTCATGTGGGCTGAGGGGGCGTGGTCACCTTGGTGTGTCTCGGAATGGTGAATCAGGATGTTTCCATGGTGACACAGTCCCCGTAATGAAGAGAAGGGCGATGAAAGCTCTTTGTTATTATAGCATCACAGTGAGGAACACCAATAGGATGAAAGCATAATGCATATGTAACCATTTTTTTTATCATTAAAGCATCAGTATAGCCAATTACCATTCATCACTCAATTTCATCCAACAAGCAGGTCTTAAAACACTTCTAACAATTTCTTAAGATGTGAAATTTCATTACAGACATCTTAATTAATACCTAACTCAATTTATGAGGTACAGCATTCAATTACAGGGAAAATACCCATCAGAAGCCTTCAGAAAAAAAATCACACTTACAAACAAAGGCATAATCCATCTGTCCCCTTTTTTCCTTGCCTTGGCCAGTTTCAAACTGAATATTACAGACTGTAAACACTCGGAATGGAGTGTTTACAGTCTGTAATATTCAGTTTGAAACTGGCCAAGGCAAGGAAAAAAGGGGACAGATGGATTATGCCTTTGTTTGTAAGTGTGATTTTTTTTCTGAAGGCTTCTGATGGGTATCGTCTCATCACTGGTACTCCTGGAATTCCTGGAATTCCTGATTTGAATTCCTGATTTGAATTCCTGGAATTCCTGATTTGAAGGTCTCAGTGTCACAATTAAACACTAAATGTTAACAACTACAAGTGCAAATGCAAATCAAGCTATTAAATTACGAGTGATGTAAAGTAACCTAAATAATGTCCACTTCCATTATTGTTCACAGGAGTAATTTCAATGAAAACAGGCCCCACAAGATCCTAGCTGTTCTGAGAACAACACTAACTACAGGGCTGCGTTTCCTGAAGATAATGCAGTGTGACCACTCTGTGTCATCTGACACAGTTTCTAGGCAGTTGCCAGGGGATGAAATTCAACAGATAAATTGCAAATGGCGTGTCTGACAAGCATAGCTTTGTAGCAATCGGCCACACACCTTTGAATTTACAAGCCATTGTGCCATGTGCCACACCCACTTGGAATAATTTCCTCCAAACTATTTCCTAAAATTATGGGCATTAATATGGAGTTGGTCCACCCTTTGCAGCTATAACAACCTACACTCTTCTGGAAAGGCTTTATATTTGATGTTGGAGCATTGATGCAGGGATTTGCTTCTATTCAGCAAGAAGAACAGTCGGGCCTGGTTTGCAGTTGGCTTTGCAACTGATCCCAAAGGTGTTGGATGGGGTTGAGTTCAGGGCTCTGTGCAGGCTAGTCATGTTCTTACACACCAATCTTGACAAAACCATTTTTATAAGGACCTTTGCGGTGTGCCCGGGGGCATTGTCATGGAGAAACAGGACAGGGTCTTCCCAGAACTGTTGCCATAAAGGTGGAAGCACAGAATCGCCTCAAATGTCATTGCATTAAGATTTGCCTTCACGGAAACGAAGGGGCCTAGCCCAAACCATAAAAAACAAGCCCCAGACCAAGGGGTGTCCAGATACCTTTGGTCATATAGTGTATCTATTCCTCCATCAAGTGTAGCTTTTTTTTTTCATTACATTACATTACAGGCATTTAGCAGACGCTCTTATCCAGAGCGACGTACAACAAGTGCATTAGTTCAAGGTGCAGAGGTGCAAAAGAAACACACTAGAGTGAAGTAAAGATCGTAGTGCCAGAAGTGGCCACATAGATCAGGACTCCAACCCTGTAGGGTAACCTGTTCAGCAGACAAACAAACAATCCTGCCAAGTACAAACTAGCACTGAAATCACATTTGCCTAATCAGACAAAAACAATCCTGCCAAATAAAAACTAACGTGATCGCATTAGCCTAACTAGGTACATTGAGCTAAACTATAGGCTAGGGAGGGGTGGGGAGAGGTGCAGCCTGAAGAGATGAGTCTTTAGTCTCGTTTCATTTAGTCTTACAGTTTCTGAGATTTTTTTAGAAATTGTACTTCCCCCAATTGGTCAATTTTGAAATCCCATTAGTTGTAGAGCGGGGAGTCAACCCTCAACATGCATAGTACAGGCCAAAAGCATTAGGCCAAAAACCAGCTAAGCTCAACATCACATTAATTTATTTTGCAGGCACATAGTTCTAGCAGAAAGAGACTGTAATATACATCACTATAAGGGGCTCAGGCCTGCATGGTATATGCATTATGTAAAGTCTCTGGTTATTATGGCAGCTAGGCCTGCGTCAATATATGCAAGAAGTTTCCACGCTTTATTTCAAACACATTTTGGAGTGCAATAAAGGAGTTTAAATGAAATAAAAGCACATATTTCCATTACTATGTAATACCATGTTGCAATAGAAGGCACCCAGTCAGTAATGCATCTCACAAAGTCTTTTCTTATAAACATTTGTATACATATACAAACTATAAACATAAACATTTTATTTTAACTGAATCACTTTTGTATAATTACAAATAGTTTTTGGGGTTTTTTTTTTTTTATAGCATTCTCCCGCATGCCCTCTGTTATCTCTACATTCAGATCTTTCTCCCAGAGAGAAAGAGCTCGTATAGGAATATGTATAAATACAATAAAAATTATAAAAATGATTTTATTTATTTATTTATTTATCTATTAATTGAACATATCCAGCATGGGCTCTACTAAAAGATTCTGGAATTCACAACTGTGCCCATTTGGACTTCAATCGACAGCAATCGCTTAATGTTTTTTGAAAACGTTAAAGATCTGGGCATCGAGAATGTTTTTTTTTTTTTCTATCATCTGATATTGGTTCAGATTAGAGAATAAAGAATAAGTTAATTCTGGGTCACTAGGTTGCTCTGCTTTATGTAGATTTGATCAAAATGATTTAAATGACAATAAATAATTGATGGATCGCGATTACAAAATAGGGGTGAAACATGACACCCCCCACTAAAATAAAGGAAAGGATAGGATAGGGAGGGGGTGGGGGGTTCTGTGCCTACCTCCCAGCCAGGCTGCAATAAAATGGCAGATTCAGTGTAATTACAATCAATGACATTTACAATCATGAATATCCATCCATCCATCCATCCATCCATCCATTATCTATACCTGCTTATCCTGGTCAGGGTTGCGGGGCGGACACAGGGAGAGCTCCACACAGAGGCCCAGGCCGGGATTCAAACCAATGACCTTCGGTGCTCTGAAGAGACAGTGCTACCCCACTGCACCACCGTGCCTCCCCCCTACCCCCCCCCCCAGTCCCGAATATGTAACATGCAAGTTATTTTTAGCAGGTCTCAGGAGAGGTTCCAATTCAGCTGGTGGTGCTACAGGAAGGAGGGAGGACGTCTGCAAACAACGCTATAAAAACATTCATTAGAGATTGTGTAAATATTACCAACGTGCAAATGATATCATATCTGTAGAGAAACCGTGTGTAATAGTGTTCACCCAGTAGTGCACAACCAGGAAATAGTGATTAACACACTGACACGCCTTCAGAATGCAAAGCACGCTCTCCTGATAGCTCGGCGCACTGTGGCTTCGCTGATATTATCCACTTCTGTGACTTTGATGTTTCTCGTTTTCTTTCTTCTTATTATGTCTACCTCCCTGCCCTATCTTGATGTCCTCATTTTTACTACTGTATGTATTTTGTAATCGTGGATCCAGTTTTGCTTGCTTTTGTTTGCTTTCATTCCTGTCCTCATATACGAATCGTTCTGCACTTTGGATTTTCTGAATGAAAGATGTTCTTCTTGTCCCCTTCCAAATGTTCTTCTTACAATTATAGGTCCTTCCCCCGGAAAGAACGTATTGCAAACGGTGCATTTACTTCTGCTGTTGGTGTGCGATTTCACCAGGTAGCTTATATAGGCTATGTGTAATTCAGCTAACTCAAGCTTAAACCTGATCTACAGGTCTGGGCTTAAGACACTGTGGCCTCACTTTGTGAAACTCCAAAAATCCTGGGTTTGTCCCAAAAATGTCAACAAACTAATCAGATTTTCTCCGTTACCCACGTATGTAAAACAGGGTACAGTATGGCCTGCTCTATGCAAACACATAACGATATAACATTAGCCATGAAACAGACAACAAAATTGGTTAAATTGCAATAATAGAACAAAGAACTAGGGGGTGATAAATTCAACAAACACAGAACACAAAACAGTAATAAAAACTGGAGAAAAATGACGACTAAAGACCAAACAACCACAAAACCACCAAGGACAGTATTGCTATACAAACAGTGTCCCATTTCATCTCATCAGTTTCAGTGAAGGTCGACAAGGATAAATGAGAAAACACTGCCACCCTATGGTTACAGAGAGAAGAGCACCCCGTCAAGATGCATTTTTAATCCAAAATACTGTAGACCCATTTCCATTTTTGTTCTTTCAAGGGCTCTATTCTTAAATTCCGCTTTTGAAATAGGCTAACTTACCGTTTAAACTGCTAAAACTCTGACTTATTTGGGCACGAAAAACTCGGCCTACATGGCCTTCCACAGTAGTCTTTTGAAAAATTCTCAAAAATGCGAGCAGGCAATATAACTCTCAGTTACAACACATGATCCTCCCTACCCTCAACAGAAGGCCTGAATGAAACATCCGATCAAGCCATTTAAAATTTTAATAGGTTACATTACATTACAGGCATTTAGCAAACGCTCTTATCCAGAGCGACTTACACAACTTTTTTTACATAGCATTTTACATTGTATCCATTTATACAGCTGGATATATATACTGCAAGCAATTTCGGTAAAGTACCTTGCTCAAGGGTACAACAGCAGTGCCCTACCCGGGAATCAAACCTGCGACCTTTCGGTTACAAGTCCAGTTCCAGGTTAAGGCAATGGCAGGCGATTCCGTGCCTGGAGAGCCGGTGTGCGTGCACGTTTCTGTTTCCACCGATTACCCCGGCTAAATGAGCCGATTCGCTGCATGCAACAGCGCTGGTTCACTCGTAGATCCGATCACAGATACACGTTTCATTCTGGGACACGAGAACAGTGTTCGTCTGTCGTTCCTGCGCTTATCATGACCGTCAGGTGACGTAAAAATGAAGGGCTGATTGAGTAATTAAGGCCAGAGGTTGGCACGAAAACCAGAAACGGATTCGGGCCCTCGTTGCCCACCTCTGGGTTAAGGACTGTCCGAAGCAAAATGGTGTGTGACCTCAATGTCAAAATTCGCCACCTTAAAATGAATTTTGTCGGACCCTCGCATGCCCATGCCACACGTCCACCTGTTTGTGTCCGCTCAGGTCTCCCAGCAACTCAAACCTGTAAGGTCAAAGACCAGCAGCGTCCTAGAAATGAAAGCAACCACGGAAGCAATGGCTGTGTTTTTGAACTATCATGTTTTTTATTGTCCATGCGGCCAAAGTGCAGAGATTATCAGACAGTCGGTCAGTCAGTCAGTCAGTCACACTCACTCAAGCATTTCCCTTCTCAGTTAAGCTTAGGCTTCAACAGTTGAAAATGAACTGAAATTTCTTTCGGTGAAAATACCACAGAGGTGATGAATAAATCACAACTTGGTCCATTTTAACTACAGTTCTTGGCATTTCCAGGGTGTAAAATACTTGTCCAAAAGCATGGCCTTCCCCATCACCCACACACACACACACACATCTCCCAACTTCACCAAAACCCCTTTCAGGACAGACACAAACGCACTTCGCCATTAGCGCACACAAAACAAAGGGCGACGATTCAATTAAATACTTTTACATGATCACATTTTCCACACACTTTTAAAATTATATTAAAATACCGTTATGTACCTTTCACTCAGCCACGCTCAAAATAAACGTACTACGGAAGAAACTGGACAGCACAGATATCAGGTTTAGTGTATGAACGGATCCCCAATCGCACACGGGTGGTCCTCAGCAGGCAGTGAAACCGGAGCCCCTCTTGTGTTCACAGTCGCTTCCTCTCCTCTCTCCAGTTCTCTTCTGCGATTGGGAATATTCTTCATGGAAGGAGGTAAGTTCTATTCTTTATTTATTTATTTTTAAATGCACAGGGGGGGTCAGGAGCACTAACCAGGAAACCGCTGACCCCCCGCCCCCCATTCCCCCCCCCCCCCCCCCCACAATCTTCCTGGAGCCTGCTCACCATTCCTTTAAAAGCGAGCTTTCTTAGTGCAGTGACCCTCTTCAGCAGTAGTCTCACAGTTCCGGACACAACCATCTGTAAGGAGAACAGGGGGGTGGGGTGCAGACGGGGGGGGGGGGGGGGGTCACACTGAAGCATGACGACTCATCAAAGGCCAATCAGCCAAAAAAACAAGCCTGTAGTAAACTGGCCCGCATAACTGCAGGGAATCAAAGGGAATCGAATTGGCTCAAAGGGAAATTCCACCACAAAACTGCTTCAGCCTCATTTGCCAGCTCAAGTCGTAACTGATTAAGTCTCTCTGAGTGGCTGTCCAAAGCTCTGCACAGAAATATCAGCAGCCAAAAGGGGCAAACCTGGTAAGAGGTACACGTCATGATGACGCAGGTGTCTGCTACACACATGAACACTGCTGGCGGCAGTGTAGCACAAAGGGCAAAGAGTTGGTCTCGTGAAGGTCGCAGGTTCGAGTCCCCGCTAGGACACGCTGCCGTTGTACCCTTGAGCAAGGCACTTAACCCGCATTGCTTCAGTATATATCCAGCTGTATAAATGGATGCAATGTCAATGCAGTGTAAAACGCTGTGTCTGGATAAGCGCGTCTGCTATATAAATGCCTGTGATGTAATGTCTTCAGCTGTGTGCAAATGGAGGACATTTAGCATCCCCAGCTGCAGTCAGCTATTATCTTCTCTCACCTCACATCCTGCAGCAGCCGGTAAAAAATGAACACCTTCCCTTTCCTGACGCTAATCCCTTGCAATTTACCACACGACTGCGAAGCAGCATCTTCCCTTCAGTAGAACTTGAGCGTGAATGTAAACTGAACACACACGAACGTGGATTTTCTTTCTTTAGCGGCTAGCTCGCTAGCGAGTTAGAAGAGCGACTTCCGGGACAAGCAGTAACGCCCAGCCCCCCCTCCGTTTGGGTTCAGCAGAAGCGGAAACCTGTGACTGTTGTCATCTGAAATCTGCCCATAGACTGCCCATAAGGGCCCGTCCGGGCGTAGTCCATAGTAAAGCAGGTACCTGGAACATGTGCAGTAGCTTGGGGCTACATCTCTGCACTCACTACAGGTAGAAAGCAGGCAGAGAGCTCATTTTAATCAGCTACTCTTCTACAAACAAAAGAAACACCCACAATGGAATTCCACTTCAACTTCACCTTGATAAGGAAGTTCGTGCAAGTCTGTGCTGTAAACTGTTATCACCAAAGAGCTATCACTGATACTCAACTTTCCTTATCAAGACACCCAACTGGAGAACTCGCATGGAAAGCTACCCAATCCGGGTTTCGGGAAGGAAAGGAATGCTTACTTGATAACGAATGTTTGGGTAGTTCTGAAACATCTCCAGCTTGCGTATTTCTTTGCCACTGGGAGAATAAAAACATTCACTGAGGAGGTGCCAAGGCATCAAGATCAATAACGCAAATTAAATACACAATCAGTTTTTTTCTTCCAGTTCATAATGAATAAGGGGAGGACACGAACAGGAAAAACCTGACTGCAGATCAACAGCCCATGGATAAATACCTTAAATACACACAATATGAAAATGTTTCATCTCTGACTCATGATTATACTCACATGGTTGTAAGAGAAAATGCAAACCTGTCTCTCTACAGACTTCCTGAGGACATGCTTGACTGAATCATTGTATAACGGTTTGTACACAAATTAAAGGCTGGTTTTTGAGAATAATCCAACGAGGTGTGGAAATGTTATTTTTGAACTGAGGTGCACGCGCTCGCGCACACACACTCACACACTCACACACATTCACACACACACACACACACTGACACACTGACACACACACGTTACAGCTGGTGGTTAAAAACCGCAAACTGCACTGTGATTGCTGTGGAACACCAACGCAAAAAGGCGCTAATAAATACTCACTACGAATTTCTGCACCCCCTGGAGGCAGTCAAACTTGAGGTAGGAGATGTCGTGCTTGTCTTTGCCGCTGTCCAGGTCCGTGGTGTACACCTGTTTGATTCCAGCGGCCACTATCAGGGGGACACACTCGTCGCACGGACATTTTGTGACGAACAGCATCGTGTTCTCGTCCTCCTTGATCTCTGCACACCTGGAGACAGAACAGCCCAGGAAGAGACAAGGGGCTAAATGAAACGCAGTCCTGTCAGAACTTTGCAGAGAAAATGCCCCTAAAATGTCCCTGCCCCCGCCCCAGCCCCTGCCCCCACCCCCACCCCCACCCCCGCCGCCGCCCCTGCCCCCTCCCCCACCCCCGCCGCCGCCCCCGCCCCCGCCCAAACTCCGCACCTGAATATGAGCGCGCTCTGCTCCGCGTGGAGGATGTATCTGTACTTCCTTTTCTGACGGTCCTCCTGCGTGGTGTCCATCTGGGGAAATTCGGCGTACTCCGAACCCGCCGGATAGGCGTTGTAGCCGCACCCCACCAGGTACATGCGCCCCGTCCCGTCACAGCGATCCTTAAAACAGCACACACACCCCCCGAGGGGAATCAATGACTCATAGAACCTACCCGTCACCTTAAACGCCACTGAAAAACAATCTGCCACTGAGAACACACACTGCACATAACTATCACATCGTTACAACAGAATGAAAAACATTCAGGAATGTTATTTACGGAAGACAGACAGAGTGGGACGACATCAAGAGAACTGGGGCGACATAGCTCAGGAGGTAGGAGCGGTTGTCTGGCAGTCGGAGGGTCGACCGTTCGATCCCCCGCCCTGGGCATGTCGAAGTGTCCCTGAGCAAGACACCTAACCCCTAATTGCTCCCAACGAGCTGATTGGTACCTTGCATGGCAGCCTTTCACCGTTGGTGTGAGTGTGTGTGTGTGAATGGGTGAATGAGAGGCATCAATTGTAAAGAGCTTTGGATAAAAGCGCTATATAAATGCAGTCCATTTACCATTTACCATAAAAATACTGCTGTGCTTCTGTGAAGGAAGTGTTACAGTGTCTTTCTTTAACTCCTTAAGACACGCCAGCCCTGGATAAAAGCGCTATATAAATGCAGTCCATTTAACTGAACAAAACAAAAATTTAAAAAAATTTTTAAAAATCACTCACAGACTTCCCTTCAGCCCAGATCACAGCACCCACTCCAACTTTCGGGTCCTCTGAAAATGAGAACAAGGTTGAACCATAAATCCACCGTCACAATTTCAAGCATCATGTCAATCATGCCTGCGCGCCGGACATTCCTCAACCCATAGCTCCTTTCCCCCTACTGGTAGGGCCGAGCAGCATTCTAAATGTTTGGGGTCCGGTTCTAAATTTCTATACCAAAACTGTGACACAAAAAAATCATCGTGGTTATAAGCCATTTTGAAAGAAAAACCGAATGAGTAATGCAATAACATTCTTAAAACCAGAGACATCCTCAATTTACTGTTCTGCACATTTTCGGTTTATTTGCCCCAGGAAGGTTCCCTTTGAATATGCTAAATGTCTATATCCAGTTATAGATGCAAATCTCCATTCGGGTACTGTAAGGACATTGTGGTTTTAGGGTCAATGTTGAAGCGACTATGAGTGAGTAACCTGCAGTGCCCTCACCAGCATCATTTATCAAGGGGGGGGGGGGGGGGGGGGGGGGGGGGGGGGGGGGGGGGGGAGTGATGCACTTTGGGAGGGAGCGAAGAGGACACCACCAATGGACAGAGACCGGCTTTTTCAGCTGTCAAATATGGTGGAATCCATTTAATCAATTTGCAAGCGCTTTTACAGACTTACACGTAGGCTAGTTGTTTTACAGCAAGAACTGCGTTTTGTATCACCACTGTCCATTTTGAATAAGTAAAGGCAAAACTTTTGCCGATGCCAAGTAAATCCTGCCTATGATGTGCAGTGCATTCAGGTAGGAGACCCTGTACATGCTGACTTCAAACATTAGACAATTTTATTTCTTCTCACTCAGGAGGCAGACGAAGAACGCATCTGGCTGAAAGCAAAGTAGTTTGCAAATACATTTTCATACAGATTTATTTTTATACACAGAAAGAACCCGATTGACTCTGGCCAATTCTGCAAAGACTTAAGGAACAAAATTTTGGTACCCAGCCCTGCCTACCAGTTTTTACCAAAATTTTAATTCCAAGCCCAGATCCCTAAACATCATACTATACTGCTACCCACTGCAGTACACATTACAATAGACCGCCTACACTCATCTCATCTCCTCAGAGGTTTCCTCTGGACAGACGTCTCAAGGTTCTCATAACTTTATGCTCCGTAACTTCTATGAATGTGAGTTTTCCTGATTAATCAAGAGCATTTTCAGACCCTCATGGTACAATCAAAAGCCAGAGTGCTGGGTGCACACCAATAGGATTTGCACTCTTTGACAGTTAAAGGAGTACCATGGTGGTTGAACGTGACACTTCCCAGTTGTCTTCAGGCAACAACAAAACAAATGTGCATAATTTTTTTATTCTTCAGTCATTTCAATGTACTTTAAAACGTATTTTTCTAAGCCTAAATTTCCCACTATAAAAATTCACCCGAACCGTCTGGGCGTGGTAATGAGAACCGTCAGTTAGCTATGATTGACAGACCGTGCCCCGTTACCATAGCTACCCCCATGATACGCTCTCTCTTTGTGAGACTGAATTTTCACAAGCTAGCTAGCTTAGTAGTATATCAAGTATCGATAGATAGCTAAGGTAAGGACGTTGACTTATATCCAATTATAATTTTTGCTATCTAGCTAGCCAAGTTAAGATAAAAGCACAACTATAACGTCCTCATAAAAGCAAACTAGCAAGCTAACGTTATCGATAACATTGCCTTATGAAAGCAAACCTCCTAGCTAGCTAACGTTAGCTAGCTAGCTAAATGAATATAACCAGAAATAATCTAAAGGCACTCTAATTTAAGTGAACCTAATGTTAGTCAAATATTTGCATTGTCTGAACAGCAGGACGGTGTGTCCTGTCAGATTTCTTTACGGGGCGTAGAAATGGGAGTGGTTACTGTATTCGTGACGTAGAAAAATGACAACTTTCTCAACCGGTTGAAAATAGGACGATGAATTTAAAACGCATATTTCTCAAAAAATACAGAACGGACATATTTAATACTTTGCTCATTGTGTTTCTTCAATGCCTCTTGTGCAAATAGCACATAAAACCGAGAAAGTGTGAAAATCACCATGGTACTCCTTTAAAAACAGGAATAAATATTTAGCGACGAAGACAAATTCTAACGGCAGCACCAGAGACATACAGGGTCTGAAAATCTGCACTTCCAGATTAATCACTTTTTTTAAAAACCCAAATCCCGGCCTCGCACCCATGTGACCTTGCGAAGGGGACGCCAGGCTCACCCGTCCTGTAGGCCAGCAGTCGGGCCTGTACGATGCAGTGCCGGGAGACGTCCTGGGGCAGCCCCAGCCCGGGCCCGGGCCCTTCCGCGCGGTCCCGCGCGTGGAAGCCGTACCCCATCCGGGGGTCCGGGACGCTGGAGGCGACCGAGGCCAGCACCCCGATCAGGTCGCGCATGTGCTGCCGCAGGTTGCTAAAGGAGGGCTCCGTGCAGAAGGTCTCCAGGCCCATGCGCCGCAGGACGCCCCGGTGCAGGCCCTTGTCCGGGACGAAGAAGGCGGCGGTGAGGTCCTCCAGGCGCCGCTCGCGCTGGGCGGCGAACAGCTCCGCCGCGTCCAGCCCGCCGCCGTCCTCCGCCACGCGCTCCAGGAAGTCGCCGCCGGCCGACGTCTCGGCCGCGAACTGCTGCATGTCCCCGGGCAGCGGCTGCAGCAGCACGCACACGTGCGTGCGGCTGTTGGACTTCAGGCGCTCGGCCGCTTTGGCGTCCAGCTCGGCGTCGTCGGGGACGGCCCGCGCCTGCCCGTCGGCCGGGCCGCTCTTGCCGCCGCCGCCGTCGTCGCTAAGCAACAGCAGGCTGAGCTCGGGGTCGCCGGGCCAGTAGGACACCCGGTTCACACCGGCTGGGTAAAGCAAAAAAAAAAAAAGAAAAAAAAAAAGTGTAAAAATAAGACCACATTTCATTTTGAGTGTTGCGCTTAGCATCTTTATTTTAGCATTCCATTAAAAGAGGGATATAGAAACTGTCTTGAAGGAAAACAAAACGGCAATAAAACTAGATCAATTAAAGGCATTAAATAGCTAATTGGAGAACTAATCCTTTCTGGCTGGTCAAAGGCTAAATCCTAAAGGAACTGGTATTGCGCAGTAGGGCCTGTGAAACACACATACACAGAGGCCACTCGGAAATGGTCATAACTGACACGGACAGAAAGAACCTGAGCGTGTGTATTCTGCCAATAAATTTAACTAAACAAAGAATATATAAGATTAAGTTATGAAAGCCTAGAAATCTATGACCGTATCGTGCCGTATTGAGATGCTGAGACAACAAAGGAAAAATCGAAACAAAAACCAAGATAATTGCGATGATGATTCACGACAGCACAACCCAGAACAACCTCAGGACACATACGGCCACTGGACAAGCTGCTCTGCGAATCACCTGGAAGTTTAGTTTCTTGGTTTAGACCACAATCTCAGCAAAGCGAAAGCTCTTTTAGGATGGTCTGTTTTTTTTTTTTGTTTTTTTTTTTAAACAGGTTTGGTGTAGCATGCAGTCACGTTGCAGATGACAGCCATGCTGCCGGACACTTCCCAGGTCCATTACCGTTGACGATCATCTTCAGACAGGTGGCGCAGGGCTTCCTGGAGAAATACAGGTCACAGCCCTTCAGCCTCCGGCCATGTTTGATGACCGCCACCTGCCCCACGTGCAGCTCGGCACTGGAGCAGTGCAGGCCAATCACGTTGCGGTCCTGGACCACCACCAGACCCGTGACTCGTGGCTGGAGGGGGGGAAAAAAAAAAAAAAAAAGAGAACTGAAAATGTCATGGTTACAACAATACGCTAATTTTTATACTACATTTATGTATTTTGCTGACATGTATCGAGAGTGAATTACACAGCTCTCATCTTTTGAAACACACAATATTTTCATACAGATAGAGCAGCTTCGTTGTCAATGGGACAATGGCAGTGCCTCACCTAGAAATTAAACCAGAGATCCTGAACCTAGTGAGTTACAAGCCAAGTTCTCTAACCATTATACTACACTGCCATCGATTACAAACCATGGCCCATGGGAGGAAGAAACTGCAGAATATACAAGTAGGTAGGCAGCCAGGGTAAAACTGACTAAATGAGGCAACCTCAAAGCTACGAAGACACAATACTCTTCGTACATTGATGTCTGTTTAAATGTGGCACCTCGTTACTGAACATAAAAAAATTAGTGGAAAAAGAAGAGCTCAAAAGACAAAGATGAATGATGACAAGCAAACCCTACATTCTGTTATATTGAGCTCAAGGACAAAACCACAGCAGAACTTAAAACGCATGTCTTCAACATCCTTAATTGGTCAAGATTTTGGTTGGAACAAAAACCTGCAACCTCCACACCAAACCTGCCTGAGCAAATTAAAACCATACACTAAAATTTTAATTATATATATTTTTAAAAACTTTTGAAAGTGAACTATCCCTTTAAAACTCCAGAAAAGGAACCCTTTAAAGAATACCACACACTTTCCAAATGATAAATAAGCCTATATAAGCAAGCCATTTTGAAAGAAAAACCAAATTGGTAATGCAATAACATTCTTAAAACCAGAGACGTCCTCAATTTACTCTTCTGCCCATTTTCCGTTTATTCGCCCCAGGAAGGTTCCCTTTGAATATGCTAAATGTCTATATCCAGTTATAGATGTATTGGAGTTTTAGGTAAATCTCCATTCGGGTACTGTAAGGACAGTAGGCTAACTACTCTTTCATGGAGCCCACCTAGACAAAGTTATAGTAAGATTTGCTTTACTTGTGCGGTTGCATTTTTCAGTTGGGGTTTATTCCTGGGGAAAAGTTCCATCCAAAGGCTCAGCAGGGTGAACAGATTGACTTTGGAAAGTCGGGGTCCATGACCTGCAACACGAAAACAAGTCGGAGTAAATTATGTTGCTTTTCACTTCCTTGGACTACGTTGACAGGGGAGACAACCGCTCACTTAAAGACCTTTGAATGAACACAGGATAAGTGACACCAGCGTCATAAAACTTTCCATTGACAAATTTTGAAAAGCAAGCATTTAAAAACAATATTCGGATGCACATACACACGAAATCCAGCACATTTGATTTAGAGCACTAGTACTTTTCCGGTTTTACCAGTAGGCCTATGTATAAATGGCTTTTTACAGCGATGGGAAGTAGTAAATTACACACTAATACGAACGATTAGTCATTAAATAATTATGCAAGGCATACATATGCACGTGACGTTAATGACAATTATGTCATTCTTCATGACCTTCATGTCCCGGTTATAGTAGGTATTCACAAATGTAAAAAAACTCGTGCTGCTCAATCCAAGGCAGCTAGCTAGCCTCTCTCACCTCGTACTTTCGTATCGGTCTGTGTGCTCACATCGCGCCTATCGCATTTGCAAGAACAAACGACGCGACTTTCTTCTCGATTCCTTTTAACCAGCGAAGTGTCTGTTGTTGCCATCTACAGTGTGGCGACCAGCTGTTGTTTCGACTCACGTAGCTAGCTAGAACTGCTGCTATGACGGAGTAGGCAACATTAAATACAGCGAGCAGAGATGCGTGTCCGTAGGGCGGAGCCAATGAGCCTCGAGATCACATTTAGCCTACGTGACTGATAACGTCATCACTGTAACACTTCATGGTCCTCCCTAAACGCAACATGACAATGGAATTTATAACTCGATGGGGCACTGCATTTGTCACTACCAAACCGGCTTCCCTCTGCTATCCATATTGATATTGAAAACGTGGGAGAACCCCCACACATAACGACAGATTTCACCGATGTTGTTGTCTTTCTGTCATCAAAACGCATTCACTAGATGACTTGGCCAAGACAAAGCATCACACACTTCACAATTATGCTCATGATCATTTAGAGCCCCAGAGAACCTGTGATCTTAAAGCAACTTGCGTGATCCAATGTGACTTTCGAACCAAACAAACATGGCAGACAGTCATGGCAAACAGTCACACACAACCTCTAGCGCTTGTTGCGTGTGCATTAAGTAAGCATTAATGCATAAATCATTAATGTTGCCATAATTCTACAGGATTGTCTTCCATCCATTTTTAATGTCCACCTGGCTCTGGAGACAGTAGAAGTCCTCTTTGAATTTGCTGCCATGTTTCTGCAGTTTGTGAGCTCCACAAGTTTCACTTTCCAGCCAGCTCAGCTCTCATTGGCTACTGTGGGTTTCTGTTTGAGATTCCATAGCTGCTCCCCTCAGGACCGCAGGATTTCCAATTAATAAATTTCAAACATATTTGAAATGTATGATACGAAATCTGTCCAACCCCAATCCTGCATAGTATGCCTTCAACAAAAGCTTGCTTCCAGGAAACTGGTGCCTTCCCCAATAGTATTTGCCCGCATGGGCCTCGAGAATACATTTACGTAACCGATAATGTAATTGTAATCACTGTCATCAAGATCCTCCCTAACCAACATGACAATAGAATCTAGAACTAGAAGGGACACTGCAAAACCTGTTGCCCTCTGCAAAAAACGGCTGGTACAGCCATTATAGCATTACAGCCGATACTGAAAATGAGGGAGGCTCCCACACATAACGACAGATTTCACCAATGTTTCCGTCATCAAAACGCACACACACTTGACCAAGACAGAGCATCACACACTTAACAATTATACTCATGATCATTTAGAGCCCCAGAGAACCTGTGATCTTAAAACAATTTGCGTGATCCAATGTGACTTTCGAACCAAACAAACATGGCAGACAGTCATGGCAAACAGTCACACACAACCTCTAGCGCTGGTTGTGTGTGCATTAAGTAAGCATTAATGCATAAATAATTAATGTTGCCATAATTCTACGGGATTGTCTTCCATTTTTACTGTCCACCTGGCTCTGGAGACAGTAGAAGGCCTCTTTGAATTTGCTGCCATGTTTCTGCAGTATGTGAGCTCCATAAGTTTCACTTTCCAGTCAGCTCAGCCCTCTCAGGTTTTTGTTCGAGATTCAATAGCTGCTACCCTCACGCTCCAGGATTTCTGCGTCATTAACATTTCAAACATATTTGAAATTTATCTTGTGAAATCTGTACAACCCCAATCCTGCATAGTTCGCCTTTTAACAAAAACTTGCTTCTAGGAAACTGGTGCCTTACCTTATAATAAAAATGCCTTTAGGCCAACAGGCCCAGCAGGTTTCTTTATCAATTGATGGAAAGTTTGATACGAATTAAGTTCTTATTATGAAAGCTGCAGTAGGTTTTTGGTTTTTTTTTGGGGGGGGGGAGGGGAGCGGGGGATATCGGGGATGATCACGCTTAATTGGTAGCAATCACAGAAAGAGCTACTGTGAAAGAAATCCAGCACCATACACCAAGCTTATACCCTCAAATTCTGCTTTGTAAAACCAGGGGTTCAGCACAATATATTGTTTTCAAAATAAAGTAGCTTACAACATGAACCAAGCCAATAGAGATAGGATGGTTCATGTGGTGAACCAATCAGCAATGAGACTGGCCTTGCACATTCACATAACGGCTAGATGTGTTGTGAAAATTTTTCACCAATAGATCCAGTCGGTGACTACCTGCCCCATGCCAGCACAACCTAATGCCAAAAAGAAAAGGAAATTGGTACTGAATTGAAATTCTACAAGTAGAATTAACTAAAATCTGAGCATTCGCTGCCCCAATGATCTACCGTATAACTGCTTGACTTGGCAGCAAATTTTAAAATGACAATAGCGTGACATGAGGCAATACAAAAAGTAGCCACTGTAGTTCACAACTGACAAAAAATACACAGTCTGCGCAGAGTTTCGGAAACCATTTCTGAAAGCCTCAGGTGTATCGTAGCACCTGCCGGACACGATAGAACCTTTCTGATTGGACGTTTCTGGCAGCAGTCATCTGGGTCAGCCCAGTTTTCAAACTTGGATTTTGAACATGTCAGTCCAAAATGGCTTGATAATACTCAGATTTCACGGCATCATGCGCAAGTTCAAGGTCCCCAGTGCCAACAACTGCAATGCAACTCCACAGCATTATCAAACCCTCTGCCATAATTTGACAGTAGGGAGGGTATTCTTTTCCTTGAAAGCTTCATTTGGTCTTTGGTAAGCATAGCACTGATCCGAGTTGCCAAAGAGCCACAGTTTTGTCTCATCAGTCCGCAGAACATTTTCCCAGAAGGATTTAGGCTTGCGTAGGTAGGTTTTTGCCAAGGTCAATTGGGCTTTCTTAAGTCTCTCCTTTAGTGGTGCAGTTTTCCTGGGCTTCTGACCATATAAGCCTTCTCGATTCAGCGTCTGGCCGACGGTGCGAGGTGAGGCCACTGTTCCAGCCCTCTTCAGGTCAACCTTAAGTTCTTTGGAAGTTGTTCCTTGGAGCTTTTTCAGCCATTCAAACCAACCGCCTACTTTCTTTGATCTTTGGTCAAGTTTTTCTTTTTCGGCCACATCGTCCTGACAGGATGCTAGCAGCACCAATGGGCTGCATACTGGACTGTTGAAACTGGTTTGTTAAGGCTTGTGTAAAGGTCTTATACCCTTGCGAGGTCTTGTGCTTATAAATAAAGATCTTGTGGTCATTAATAATCTTTTTTTTCTGATGTCCAATGCCAGATCTTTTGTTTTTGAGGTTCACTGAGGTATTTTATAACTTTTAGACTCATTGAATGTTGATTTGGTGATTATGCCACCCTGGAACTTAACACAGGTGAGTTGAGGTACACAGGAAATGACAATCAACTTCCTCCAATCAGATTTATTTGAATTACTCTGAGGGCTGCCAATCATTTTTCTTTATTTTTTTTTAGTAGAAATGCTAAATTTAGGTTTAAAAGTTTTTTTTTCTTTCTGTAGTTTGAAAAAGCCAACAAAGGTTTCTAGATCAAAACTTTTCTCAAGTGCAACTTATTTTAGGTGAAAAAAGTGAAAAATTCTATTTTTTTGCCATTTCTCCCATTTGTAGTCGTTATACCAATGTGTGAATGTGTGTTATACCTGTGTGAATCACAGTCCTGGTCGATGCGCTATCCTCTGTTGGTCTGGGGGGGTGTAGACTACCACATGCCTCCTCTGATACATGTGGAGCCGCCAGCCACTTCTTTTCACGTGACAGCAAAAAGTCCCCTCCCTGCTGAACAGGCCCCCCGCCAACCAGTAGGAGTCGCTAATGCAAAGATCAGGACTCATACGCTCACCGGCTTCCCACCGCGAACACTGTCAGGAACGTGCCCAAGCCGGAAGTACCGCTGCCGGGAAATACACTACCCAGACGGCCCAGAGTGCCAATCACTGTAATGGATTCCACGTGGAATTATCCTGCGCCACGTTATCCATCCGTTCTTGCTTAAAACAAATACCGACCCGTAGTTGTAAGATGGAGGACGTGCCCTGTCTAACTAGAGCACCAGCGTAACATTACCGCAGCCAGAATGGTCTTTGGTTCTGTTAGCAGTAATCTTTGCTTACATTTTTCTAAATGACAACTTCTGCCTCAAGATACACGGCAGTATAAACACAACACTTCATGTGACGAGAAAATCCGGATGGCAAAAATTTCAGTATAACGTTGCATTCAACTGCTGTCGAAAATATCGAATATTACGAGTTGTGTGGACCTGAACGAGCCAACAAAGTCGTAATTACCAGTGGGAAACTCGAGTTTTTCGGGACTTGTGGCGTTAGGTCGTGTCAGTTTAAGAGTAAGAATCATATGTTATGTTAGTTTTTAGTATTCTTTGTTAGTATCTAGTATTACTATTTTAGCGTGTTAGTATTTTTAATATATTTTAGTTGACACGCGCTTTTGTGCGTGCACGCCTGATATCTCTTGCAAACTACGAAGCCAGTGGCTAGCCTGCTACTGGAAAAAAATGTGTGCAGTGCCGCTTGCTTTCGTAAATACTAGCCACAAAAAAACCTGCTCCCACAGTGCGTTCATGCATTTTTTATTCCCGATCAAGAGCACTTCGAGTGCGTGACTCCGAAGTGGGAGCTAACGACTCTGAGCACATGGGCAGCAGTTTTGGAGCTACAAAAATTGGACACGAACATTTCTGTAAAACGCTTTAAATCACAGTTCCCATTCCAATTTTTCCAGTGTTTGCTTTCAGACGCATTAAAACTTATGGGGTCATTTATGTTCCTGAGATTGGATGGTTTCTTACAACATTTACTCTACGGATGACCGGACCGCACCAAATCAGTGTCAGATTCTGTGCATAGTTCGCTTATTTATTGTAAGCAATCATATGTTACTGCAGCCTCGGATTTATTTCCGATTATGGGAACTAATAGGCCTACTGTAACGCATATAGTTTACGCATCGATAATGACAAACCATATTAAGGACGGGGCGGTGTCTGCAAAGGAAATCGAAACTTAACTTCGAATAATAACACAATAGCCTAGTTCCAACAAGGAAGCGTGTTACCGCATATACCCAAAGCAGAATTATAGACATCCGGCCCAGCATCTCTGAACCAAATCTTCGGAGCGACAAGCGGTCCTCATTGTGAGCAAAATGAAGCGGCACAGGTTATTTTGCGGATTTTGTCATTCTTCCGAAGAGTCAGAGATCACGGGACCACTTCTAAACAAAGACGACGTAGCGGCCCATCGAAATTGCCTGGTAAGACATATGCAGTAAACTGCATGGAGATTATTTGCTGCTTTACCAATGTTGGGTACACGCTGCCGAAGGAAGTGTCAGATCATAGCAAACAATTTATACTTGCTGCTAGGATTAGCCTACAGTGTAGCACAGGCTATAAGGCAACGGAGGACCAAAAATAAACTAATAAAAATAATAATAACGATAATAAAATAATTAAATGACACAATAAATAAATGAATAAATAAGAAAAAGGTTCAATTAATGTACACAGAAATAAATTGACAAAATCTGACACGAGTATTTCTGCAGTTATCTGCCTGTTTATTTCCTATCTAGGGAGGATAAGGGAAATAGCAAACTATTTTCTTATTTGGCTCAATTCTGAAAATATTTCAGATTCATCCAGATTAAACATAAATTTCCAATATATCAAAGACCTCCCTGGAGACTCCTGTCAATACTTCTCATTTTACTTCTCATGCAAACAAATACAAAGACAACTGCTTTGTTTGAGCCGTCTATTCTGTAATCTGTAGCTGCATTTTTGTATGTCTTCATATTTTGTCACTGTAGGCTATTATGTGCATTGTACTGTATGTCGTTGCTTAACAAATGTCATCATGGAGTCTATTAAAAACACCCTAGCTTAGGCCTACCATATTGGCTGCATACAAACTTAGTAGTAGCACACACTCTGCTTTCCATCACTGACTGCATGAAACACTGCGTTAGGTTTTAACCAGAGGTGGGTAACCCGGCTTCAAAGAGTAAAAAGACTGACCATGTATTTGCTCCACCAACATGCACTAAACCAGCTGATTCTAATTAGCATAACTCTTCAGCATGATAGGAGAACTAATTATTGTAATCAGCTGGTTTAGTGCATGTTGGTGGAGCAAATACATGGTCAGTCTTTTTACTCTTTGAAGCCGGGTTACCCACCACCTCTGGTTTTAACCCACCTGCTGTGTATCTGCACTGCATAGTAACTTCAGTTTAAACTACAGTATGAACTTCGCAGTGGCTGTAGTAATTTGGTTTGTAATGGGAAGTCTGTCCTGTGTTCAACAGTTCTACTCATCCAATATCGTAAACAAAAATACGCCTGACGACGACGATCTGTTTGGATTCCTCCCCGAAGACGTGAAGGAGGAAATCAAGAGGGGATGCAGACTGGTAAGCAGATCATGGGTCAAATACGCATTCGTTTTGGATTCAGACACTTTCCTGTGCTCTGTTGATCTTGCCTGGTTGTGACTGAGCCTGCCAATATGACGAGCAGGCGGGGTTCAAACTTTTTTTGAGAGCGTTTCATTGGTTCCAGTTACACCGGACAAGATCAGTAAAGCGTAGAAAAGTGTTTGAATCCAAAACAAGTACGCACTTGACCCAGGTCTGCTGGTAAGTATAGGCAGGCCACCTGTACCAGGCCATGCACGGACCTTAAGAGGCTGAGGCTCAGTTTGAAACAAAGGGCACCCCAATGCACACCTTCACACACCGGACCATCTCTTCAAATTCCATTTCACCATGGACATCTCCCCCCCCCCCCCCCCCCCCTCCTGGTATTTTATGCAGGACACTACTGAAAATGGGGAATTTGGAGAAGTCTCTGCAGGGAGGGGGGGGGGGGGGGGGGGGGGAGACCACAACCTGGGAAGAACATTAGCAGCTGTACAGCATATTATAACCTGCCCCCCCACACCCCCCCTGCCCCGCCTTTTTGGGAGACTGTCTATAGACACACAGAAGCCTGTAGTACACCTGACTCTCTAAAATTGGTTCCTTGCAGAAATGTGCCAGGTGCAAGAGAACTGGGGCCACTGTTGGTTGTGAGGTGAAGAGGTGCAAAAAGAGTTACCATTACCCCTGTGCTGTGGTGGACGATGCGAAAAACATTGAGGATGATGACAATGGCATTTTTAAGTGCGTATGACGGCAGTTTTAAAAAAAATTTTAAATTCTGGACAGTATTTAGTTTTACACTATTACTTATTTACACTAAATTTAATGTACGTTCTTTTTTCAGGATATATTGTAAAGTGCACAAGGAAAATTCAGACACACGAAAGGATGAGAGTGAGAGTGAGTGTGTTGTGAAGGTGTGTATTGTACAACAAATATTACTGTAAATAGAAGTGGATTGAACTCTTACAGTATTTCAGTCAAAACTGAGATGGGTAGATCAAAATAACTGAAATTCTGCTAGCTTGTTAAAAATCTACTTGCTACATCTGTATTATAAAATAATAATAATACTTTATATTTATATAGTGCTTTTCTTAATACTCAAAGCACTTTTTACTGTGATGATGGGGAAACTCACCTCAGCCACCACCAATGTGTAGCACCCTCCTGGGTGATGCACGGTAGCCATTTTGCACGAGAATGCTCACCACATATCAGCTAAGGTGGAGAGGAAGAGAGCAATTTTTACCAACAAAATACAAAAGTTTAACTGGCAAGATTCCTGCGTATCTGATTCTGTCTTCTTGAGACTTATGGTCTGTGTGTTTTTTTTAAACTAGTAAATGGCAGACATTAATGTGCAAATAATACCGTTGGCCCAGATTGTAATTTTTTGTTTCCTAATGCAGAGAAAAAGACCTCGTCCCTCCCCTGGGTAAGACGACTGCCATTTTTCATTGCCCGATGTGCATTTTTACATTTAAACTGGCACTAGCATGTCTTAGACCATCGCATTGGGCCTCATGTCTGTAATGTAATGTCCAGCTCAACATCGTCTCTTCCTGGACAGGGCTACTGCACGGAGGATTCTGGATGACGACAGTTCTGCCACAGGTCTCTCTGGAGTTTTACTTCAAATGCAAATGTATTTAGCAATGGAAGTGTGTGTGCGCGCATGTGCTTGTGCGTGCATAGGTGTGTGTGTGTGTGCTTGTGCATGTGTGTGCATAGGTGTGTGTGTGTGTGTACTTGTGCGCGCGTGTGTGCATGTGTGTGCTTGCGGATGTGTGCGCGCATGCGTGCATTAGCTGTGCATGCATGGACTGCTGTAGACAGAACAGAGGGTTGCTTTTTATTTGTGATCAACTGAAACTGCTGTTGACAGAAAGTGGGTTGCTTTTAATTTGTGATCAAAGTGTAGCTGACCGGCCGATCTGATGGGTTTTTTCCCCCCATTGCTGTGTCTGTCTGCGTTTCAGATGACAGCCTGAAAGGCATAGACCCTGAGCTGGGACCACTAGAGTCTGACCTGGAGGACAGTAGAGAGTTGAGACAAAATGTAAGCTCTACTATACCATCATGATCTCTCGGGGCAGGGGGGGTGTTCACAGAAAACTAATCCCAGAATAGGCACCCTACTCACTGGCCCTGAAAACAGTGGCCCGCAGAGAGAGATTCCCATGCCTTTTATACATGATGCCCTAGGACAGCGGAGTAGTGCCTTATGTTTTTATAATTAATATACTTTTTTTTTTTTTTTTTTTTTTACAGTCACCAATCCCAGATGAACCTGGAAGGTAATTCAAGTATTTTCTTTTTTTAATTTACTACAGTTTAGAATGGACAGTAATTATTTCTAGAGCATTATGACTATGCATAACCCAATGTAGTTCAATGTAGTATTATTTAGTACATGAAAACCACATGATTAATACTGGACAATTGGAATTTTGAGATCCGAAAGCAGAATTATTATTGGTCAGAGACAGTCTTTCCAGTTATAACAAAAATACTAACCTCGGGTTTACTGGTTTTTACCAGATGAATTGTTTTCTTTCTTTGGTTAAAAACAGAAATAACTGAAGCAGAAAAGTTTATATTTTTCCCACACATTACCCCCGTATATTTTTGTAGCCATGTAAGCCATGATGTTTCTGCGATTTGGCTCTTTGGCCTGACGCTTGCAACTGAAACATTTTCGGTTTGTCCACAGAGACGTGTCAGAAGAACCAAAGCCCTCCACATCAGGTAAATTTTCAGGTGTTTACCAAAGACACATACAGTGGTGTGCCACCATGATGCACTTAGAACATAGCCAGTGGGGTTTCAGTGGAATTTCCATTGTACTCAATATGTTGGTCACAGCAGTTCTAGGGCTGCTGGGTGGTTCATCCGTTAAGGCAGCGTTGTCCTCGCACACGGACGGGCCCCCTGTGCTGCTCTCGCTCGCCGACGGAGGGCCCCCGATGAGCAACGTAGCCACAAATTAGATGCTGATTGTGGGCCGCAACAGCACGGACTGGCGTTTAAAGAAGTGTTTAAATTTATACAGGCACGTTTCAGCACGGTGACGCAGAACCGCCGGCTGTCGCAAAGGATAAGGCAGATAATAGCGGTCCTGACCGGCAGGAGAGGACGGACAGGACCGAGCTCACAAAGAATCGAGAACCAAGTAAGGAAGTGCGCCTTACATTACTGCTGCCGTTACTCAGAGAGGGGGAAAACATCAGGTGTTAAAACATAAAAGTATACTTTTTTTTTTGTAGAACCGCAAAATTCTAAAGTATCATTACATTTACATTACATTCATTTAGCAGACGCTTTTATCCAAAGCGACGTACAAAAAGTGCATTTTCATGATCGTAGACAACTGCTGAACACGGGTTCAGTAAGGTACAATTACTTATTTTGTAAAGCTATTTCTAGCCGAGAACAAAGAACACTATCCTGGTCTAACATCTGCGAAGCCAAACTAGGCAGAAGAATAAGCTAGAGTATTAGGACAAATACAATTTACCAAGAAGTGCAGGGATATCAGCAGTAAGCCTACAAAATAGATGGTTAAAGAGGGTAAAATGGGGGCGGGGGGAAGTCTGAAGAGGTGGGTCTTAAGTACGTCTTTTTTCATCATTGCGCTGTATATTTCTTTGTTTAACTGATAACTTCTATTTTACAGAAGTACACCTAGTACACCTTCGCAATGGGGATGCAGACGATACGGATATAGACTCTGTGAGTTGGCCATGCCCGGAGAAGGTACTGGGTAAAAGGGCGTGGGGAAACATAGTTCCTGAAGGGCTGGTGTGTCTGCAGGTCTTCCGTTTAGTTATTAGCCCTGTACACCAATGGCAGTTCACCTGTTACATTAGGCCACAGTACGATGTTTCCTACTGGGAGTCATTTATGAGCTTAGAGAGCAGCAACCACCATGAAATTCAGACAGGGATACAGCCCTGCAGGAACATAGTTTCCCCCCTCCCTGAGGAGGAAGTGCTCTTCTTCTGGTACAACAGCAGTGCATTGTGGGACTCTGGGAGTCTTCTCTTTCCACACAGGACCAAGAGTCCCAGTCCATCCTGCCACTGAATATCACTGAAGTGGTGCCAATCACCCCAGATCATTCAGGTACCTCTGACCATGACCAACAGTCAAACCTGCCCAACCCGCTACACCCAGTCCCCCAGGGCCAGGGTCTGCAGTTTTTTTGTGGTTTCAGCCAACAGCCACTTTAGCCCTTGGAAACGAGGCGTGTGGGCACTTCAGCCAATCAGCGAATTAAATTCAATACTGAAGTGCTGAAGACACACCAAAAACCAGCAGATGCTGTAGCCTTCAAGAGGTTTAAAATTCCTGATGTCCGTCTCACATAATTATTTGTTATATGAAGTGGTACTACCTGAATGTTGCCTGTTAGATGTGGCATTTGAATGAAGAAAGATTGCCCTTGTCCATCTTGTTTGACCGTTCCCATCCAGCCTCAGTGAGCAGCCTCGAGTCTGGGGCCGGGGGCACCTCCGAGGCGGTCCAGTTCTGGAGGAGGTGCCGTGAAGCAGGCTGTGTGGAGACCATCTTCCGCACCTTCATTTTCGCCATGAACACCGTTTCGGAAAAGATCCTGTCGGAGCACGCCAGCGAGGAAGGCAAGGGGGGGGGGACGCGGGGGGCATGTCTGCCTCTTACTGCTTCTACTTTACTAAAACCCTGTAAAAACATTTCAACATTTTCTTATTTTTAAAAGGCTATTCACATGTAGGCTTACCTCCACCTTAGAGATCCCTTTTAAAAGTCGTGTGTAAAAATAATATTAAGCACACATGCATGACCACTGAAAATCAAGATGGCCCCAGAAAACAAAGAAATGGGCAGACCCATCATCAACAGAAACTGACAGATTTGAACCAATCGGTGCGTTTCGCCGTGCGCGGCAACCCCTACTGATTGGCTCAAACATGGTCAATGCCCAGCATTGCAGGACTCTGACTCTGCCTGTCACTTTCAGAATGTGCCCTCTCGCTCCGAGTGCTGGAAGCTTCCGGAATGCTACCAGAAATATTTGCACAGATAGACAGAGGTAAGACTGTATACACACATACTGTAACCCAGTAACACGGTGATACTGTAACCCAGCGACCCTGTAACCCAGTGACACTGTAACCCAGTAACCCTGTAACACGGTGATACTGTAACAGTGATACTGTAACCCAGTGATACTGTAACACAGTGATACTGTAACCCAGCGACCCGGTAACACAGTGATACTGTAACACAGACCCTGCAACACAGTGATACTGTAACCCAGTGACCCTAACGCAGCGATCTTTCCATAACATCTTTTCCTGCCCAGAATACGACGACAGGCTGCTCAGCCTCCAGAGGGAAATGGAGGCGGTGAGGAAGACAAGGTCAGCAGCGAAGAGCGCTGCCCAAATGAAGAGTCTGAACTGATGGATCCTAAAGGCATTCTGGGTACGCGTGCGGGAGAAAAGCAGGTTCTGCCAAGAGTACGTCATTGTGGCGTATTGTTCATTTTGGTGATCGATTAATCACGTCTGAATGTTACTTTTTTTTTTAAAACAGTTAAGCAGTGAAAAGGGGTCAGGCTTTAAATCCAGTCTGCATTTATGAACTGAAGCACACTTTAGACTGAATAGTCATGCAAAGCATTAGCACGTACGTACAAACAAATTAATATTTGTTCAGATGGTAGAGACACCATTTCGTTCCTGTATGACTTTTGTGAATATGCACATATCTAAGAGTGATTTTATATGTCTCAATTCAACGTGCTAATACCTGAAGTATTGTCTTGACATTACTTCCCCCAACATTTTATTTTTACGGTAGTTTTTTGAGTTTTGTAAAAAAAAAAAATATTTTAAAATCAGTGTTGAAATGTAACAAGATGATGCATTTTCTATAAAAATCAATTAAAAGTAAGGAAGCTAATTGGATAGTGCACTTTTTATTTGTCAGTCATTTTTGTATAATTCAAAGATGGAAAAATTGCAACAAAAGGAAATTAATGCTAGGGGATTTAGCATTTGAAAACTCAGCTCAAAACCCCCCAGTATGATAAAGATCAAAGCAAAATACATATTTATATTCCTGAATATCTTATTTGTAAACCATTTTATCGTAACAAAATGAACTCTGAAATCAGCATTACCGCTAATGACACTATTCATTCTACCCAGTCAGTGGAAGCTACGGCAAGACCCGCAATTACCTTTATTCACCATTTTATATTTAAACTGTCTGCGATTGTCAGGTGTAGTGCTGGACTAGTGTAGTGCTGGACTAAGGGCCAAGAATGGAACACAGCCCTCACACGGCGAGTCATTTTGGCAGGACCAATCACGGGACAGCGTTAGAGTCAGTGCTGCATTGGCTATGACTGTTTCCACAGACTGAAAAACAGGTCGACACTGTCGCCTGGTCTTCACATCAACAGCATAAATGCATGAATGTCAATGAAAGCTGAGGGAACACGCAGTAAAGTAATACTATTGGGCCTGCCGTGTGCGAATGAACACTTGTAACGCATAACTGCTGGAGCTTCACTGGTACACCCTTCTCTCTGCCTTCACCATGAACAAGCGTATGCTTAAAAATGTATATTTATTTAAAAAGTAGTCGCTCATTTAAAAAAATATATATGCAGGCCAAGATCTTGCCAGTAAACTACCCCCCAAAAATTCTCAGCACTAAGACCCCAGTCATTCCATATGTGGTTCCTGGTCCTACACAGTCCCATTTACAGAACAATTCCCAAAACTAAGCCACAGCACGTTCAGTGCTTCTATAACAAAACTGATCCTTCCACCTGTGTGTTGTAGTGCGTCTTCAGTTACAGGTGGAGTCTAGACTGGGGCTTCCCAGAAGCCCCTGCAGCCATGGCCAATGACACTGCACATTAGTGGAGGGCAGGGTCAGTCCTCAAATCCTTAATACTTCAGCGGTTTAAGGTGGAACAACACTGTCATGTGATAGATGGGAGGGGAAGGCTGGGACCATAGAAAGACTGATCCATGAAGGAAACCCCATTTTACAAAGCATCTCCAACGCAATCAGGGCAGGAAATGGAGCCCCTGGCCTTCCCTTCGGATCCCAGATGCGGGGGTTGGTCGGGCGCAGATGCCCAGCAGTCACACTTCTGGCCTCATCGCAGGTCGTGTCCGGGAACTACGACCGCAGCCCACAGCGCCCCCTGTGTGCGTGGAGGTCTTCAGTAAGTCTCTCTCTGGGGAGCTCAGTTCTTGAAGGCGCCGCAGCGGCTGGCCCTGCAGATGAACTCTTTCAGCATGTTCCCGTCGATCTGCCAGAACGCCGCCGTCTGCGTCACCTCCGTCAGGTGGTTCACGCAGAACTTGAAGCAGAACTCCTCCAGGTCCTGCGTGTACAAACGGAACGAGGATGCAGGAAAGGAGAGGGGGTGTATCTCTTAGTACAGGGATCCCGAACAGGTTAGCAGGCTCTGCTGTGTGTAGCAGGTTAGCGAGCTGCTCGGTGTGTAGCAGGTTAGCGGGTGTGGAAGTATGGGTTTTCTTCATTCTTTTAATGTTTTTACATTTCTTCTTATTAAAGATTGTACTGATCAAGAATATATTTAAATGTATGTGATTATGGGATGATCTCTGAAGAACAATAGGTATTCTGTGTTATGTCTAAGAATTTGTAACTAAGGAAAGAGAGTGGTCTCCTTGTACACTGATGCATACTACCTACGGAATCTTTGAACCCCAGTTGCAGGAGGGAAAATTGTAAACATTTACTTAGTGGAATTTTGAAGTAACTTCTGTTGGGAAACAGTCTTGTGCAGAAGACCTTTGAGTTGTAAGAAAAGAGAAAGGATACTGACCTAGAAAGAACTGATTTGCTATATCTAGTAAATGTATAGATTATATTCTATTAAAATGAATGAATGAAAATCAAAGTAACCACGGCAACGGTAATGATATAAACATAGTTTGTTAGAACATGGTGGTGTGTATATGAGTCAATATTTCATTTGGATTACAGCATGTAGTGAATGCATGTAAAGTGCATGTACTTTGGAACTGGAAGATGGAACAATTGTTAACCATGAGGACAAATACTTGTTATTCAAGTCATGCATATACATTCCTCTGTAAGTGTGTGCAGTGAAATATTTGTTATTGATTAAAATGGAAGATTAGGCTGCTCGGTGTGTAGCAGGTTAGCGGGCTGCGCTGTGTGTAGCAGGTTAGCGGGCTGCGCTGTGTGTAGCAGGTTAGCGGGCTGCGCTGTGTGTAGCAGGTTAGCGGGCTGCGCTGTGTGTAGCAGGTTAGCGGGCTGGTGTGTGTGTAGCAGGTTAGCGGGCTGCGCTGTGTGCAGCAGGTTAGCGGGCTGCGCTGTGTGTAGCAGGTAGGCGGGCTGCGCTGTGTGTAGCAGGTTAGCGGGCTGCGTTGTGTGTAGCAGGTTAGCGGGCTGCGTTGTGTGTAGCAGGTTAGCGGGCTTCGCTGTGTGTAGCAGGTTAGCGAGCTGCGCTGTGTGTAGCAGGTTAGCGGGCTGCGCTGTGTGTAGCAGGTTAGCGGGCTGCGCTGTGTGTAGCAGGTTAGCGGGCTGCGCTGTGTGTAGCAGGTTAGCGGGCTGCGCTGTGTGTAGCAGGTTAGCGGGCTGCGCTGTGTGTAGCAGGTTAGCGAGCAGCGCTGTGTGTAGCAGGTTAGCGGGCTCACCTCAGCATCGTAGCGCACAGCCGCGGACAGCAGGGCGAACGCGTTCTCCACGGTGATGCCTCTCTTTATGATGTGCTGGCAGAGGCGTTTCAGGCGGTTCTCGCAGTACGAGGTGGCCAGATCCAGCAGACCTGCCGGTGACAGCTCACTGAGAGACCAAAAAACGCCACCTGCCCTCCTCATAACCAGCCGCCAGACGCTAAGCAGGCGTGTGCGCTTTCTTAGGACTCGGGCGGGTCATAAAACTGCGACCTTCCAGTCTGCCAGCCGGAATGGTCCAGAGTTATAAGCGAAAGCCAAGCAAAAAAAACAGGGCGACATTAATTCACTGAGCAGCCTTATCTAGAGCAGCTTACAGTGGTCAGCATCAGTGTCAGCCTCAAGAATACAACAGTGTGATATCACATAGACACAGAATGCCCATTAATTATCAATATTAAGTACATAACTGTATAGGGCAGCTGTATCTATAGCAGCCCAATCCCACAAAGAAATCCAAAAAGGAAGAGGACATTGAAAGAGCCTCAGGACAGCCATGGTGCAGTCTGCGAAAGCAGGTCTTCAGTCAGTCTCGGAAGATGGGCAGGGTTTCTACTCTCCTGACAACGGTGGGGAAGCTCGCCTCCACCAGATAGAACAGACCGCACGTCTATGGTGTGGTGGGCGGAGCCTGGCGGGGGCAGTACCTATGGCGTCCTCCGGGGGCAGATCCACGCTGTCCGTGTAGAGGAACTCCAGAAAGGACCGGTAGACCGGATAGGAGAACTGGTCGATCTCGATCACCTCCTTCATGTCCTCATTCCAGTGGGACTGGAACATGGACCGAAAGTGTTCGCACCTGCAAGGACACGTCGGCATGACAACAGAAACAAGTGCATAAACATGCATGTATGCCTCCGTGCATATTATTGCTGACACTCATTGGCTTTGATTAATCACCCACCGAGTCATAGTAAATAGCTTGAAATTGACGTAATTCCACAGGATTCTAATGCATACCTTCCACTCAACTCCACTGGCTTTTCCATTCACTGTAAAGGTTCTCTGTAATTCCCATCACTATGACTTTCCACAGTAAAGGTTTTTTTCAAAAGGACAGTGGGAATCTTGCCATGCAGACCCCAGCGATGAGAAGAGCTTGCCTGCCCTCCAGAAGAAAGCATCACCTGATCTTCAGGATGGCCTTGTGGACGTGTATGTACTTCCCGTCCACGCAGAACTTGAGGTCTGACGTCTCCGGGCTGTCGAACTCTTTCTTCAACGACTGAGCCACGGTCAGGAAGTCATCGTGCTCTGGACACAGACAAAAAAAAAGAAGAAGAAACACAGTCACAAATATGCGCTTCGTGCTAGCAATCGAGACTCTCTTTAGATAAAGCACTATGATTGGCTAAAACCAGTGAGTCACCAGTGGCAATCAGCAGCACCACTTTGACTCATCTTGGGTAGGGATGCACCGAAATGAAAACTCTTAGCCGAAACCGAAAATAAGGAAACACTTGGCCGAATACAGGGTACCGGTATTTTTTCATTTATTTGCCCATTTGTACCGCTGCATAAATTAAATCAATTTTGCTTTTGATTTATGTTTTTCAATGACAAAATTAAATTACAAAACGACATGGTGATGAAAAAACTTTTATTAGTCTATTGAACATTCAGTCCTTTTCAGCAGCCATACAAAAAAAAGGCACAGTAACTGGGGTAATGAACATAGAGGGCAGGGATTGTTTCACAGAAAGCTGATATGCTAGTATAATATTCAGTAAAAAAATCTTTTTGGGAGGTAATTCAAGATCTTTATTATTTTCCTTTGTACAATACAAGAATACAATAACTAAAAAAAAAAAAAACAAATAAACAGAAAACACACATCATTCAACTAACATGATTTCCAACCACAAATGTTCACCTGTAGCCTAAGGGTGGCAGATATTTCATTTCTACCGAACGTAATTTCAAAAGATAAGTCAGTGCCGATTGTTGACTTATCAAGGGAAATGTAAAATACGTAATAACTGTACAAATAGGCTACTAGCTGCACTCGTGCGAGTATTGGCCGTTCTAAATGCACACGAAAAGGCGCTGTTTGAAATGAGTCGAAACGCGAGACGCTGACGTGTGGAGATAGGCCTGGCTATGCGAGACTACGCGTGCGCGGACAGGGGAACCGGTTCGCTTCGAGGATACTGAATTCGCCACAACACCGGCACTGTTTGAATGCGTCATCAATAGCCGCAGGAGAGCAACAAAACAGTGTCACATTTATTTCTATACCTTTGTTGTAAAAAAAAAAAAAAAAAAAGGAAAAAGAAAAAACACGCACACATTTGGTCGAAATATTCGGCATTTTCACACTTTTTTTTGTTATTTTATTTTTTGCTATTTTCGGTGAACGAAATTTCGGTGCATCCCTAATCTTGGGGGTTCGTGAACCCTCACCTTGATCCTGAGCAAACAAAATTCAAAAGCAAACAGTAAACTCCATGTCACATTACATTACAGGCTCTTATCCAGAGTGACATACACAATTTTTTACACTGCATTTACACCGAATCCATTTACACAGCTGGATATATACTGAAGCAATGCAGGTCAGGCACCTTGCTCAAGGGTGCGACGGCAGTGTCCTACCCGGGAATCGAACCTGCGACCTTCAGGCCACGAGATCGGCTCCTTACCCGTTATACTACACCGCCGCCCCGATACACGCTTGGGAAGGGAGCGGAGAGAGGGCCTCACCCATGGACAGCAGCCGCCACATGACGGAGGGGGTGGCGAAGCAGGCGAAGACGTCGTCGGTGCAGGTGAGGTGCGTGAGGTGGGGCAGCACGATGGCCTGCCCCCGGCACTGCCCCCACATGTACACCTGCCCGCTCTGCGTCCTGGCCGCGGACGTGTGGGTGGAGTGGCAGGCAGCGATCTCCACAATCCTGCTGGGGGGCGGGGAAGGAGGGGGGGGGGGCACACCGCATCAGCTGTTGCCATGTGAACCTAGCAACCACACCTCTTCTCAACAAGCAATGAGAACTTTAATGGTAATAAAATACTCACTGACAAATTTGAAAAATCATTTGTGTGTTTGAGATTTAAAATGCTGGTAAATGAGTATTTTATTGAAAATGACTGACCCGCGCCCCAGAATCAAACTAAATAAATCCAATTACGCAGTGTGTAGGCTGCTCAAAGTGGCTACAGGACAAGAAAAACAGGACCCTGCACTCAAAATTAAAAATATATAATATCTAGGTAACAGCCCTTAATTATGGATATTGGAGTCCATTATCAGAGTTTTAAATGTCAAAAAAACAAACTAGTATCCACATATTCTCATATTAATTTAAGTCTCTAATTTGTGTACAAAGTCTCAGTGCAATTCTGCAGAGGATCCTGGGCAAACAGGGCTTTGTTTTATTGATAATCTCATTACATGGTTGCTGGAGAACCGAAATCCAGGGTCCTAGAACTGCACTGGCACACAAAGAGCCACAGAAATACATAAAAGGCAGAACGAATCGGATGAGTCGGCACACACACATGCCCAGCTACCCACACCACAAAACCCTGCTGTTATTCTGGATCACTGGCAATTCATTCTCTTGTAATACCAAGCAGCTTTAAAAATAAAAAAAATAAAAAAAGTAAATAAGCAAATAAAAAGAACACATATTTCCTGCTATCCGGTCCTGCAGCCCACCCCGACCTCCCCTTAAATTGCTACATTCCTGCTAAACACCTCCATCCTGTGTGAAAGGGAAACTGAACTGAACATGACTTAGACCGTCCTGCAGCCTGCAAACATTCTGGCAGCTGTCATGGAGACCATGATGCCCATGTGACATAGCCAGGTGACATAACCGCGTGACACAGCTCTTAAACCCTCTATTCGCTACACGGGAAGATCAGAGGAGGAGCGTTCGGTTGCTCGGCTGGTCGCCGTGGCGCGCGGGGCGTTTCCACGGAGTCGCCACGGCGACGACAGCTTACCTCTCCTTCTCCGCCATGATCTGAATGGGGCTGAGCTGGTTGCTCTTGTTGCCCGTGCCCAGCTGCCCGTAGGTGTTAGCCCCCCAGGCGTACAGCAAGCCCTCGTCTGTTAGTGCTAGTGAGTGAGCGTAGCCCGAGGCAATCTGCAAGGACCAGAGCACAGCCATTACACCGTCCACAGGGACAGAGAGAGACAGAGGGGGGGGGGGGGGGAGAGAGAGACAGAGAGAGAGAGAGAGAGGGGGAGGTGGGGGGGGGGGAGAGCAAGAGAGAGAGGGGGGGAGGTGGGGGGAGAGAGAGGGAGAGGGAGAGGGGGGGAGAGAGAGAGAGAGAGAGAGAGGGAAGGAGGGAGGGAGGGAGAGAAGGAAAGAGAGACAGAGAGGAGGAGAGGGGGGGAGAGGGAGGGAGAGAAAAAGAGGGGGGGAGAGAGAGACAGAGAGGGGGAGAGAGAGAGATAGAGAGAGAGGGAGGGGGAGAGAGAGACACATAGACAGAGAATATCTCTGTCTGAATCTGCCCCAGGTCTTCAGGGTCTGGGTGCGATTCACTCTGGTCAGTAGAATTATTTAATTAGGAAGAGTCTGCACAGTGGTCATTAAGTGACTAGTGGCTCAAAGTGTTATAACCGCACACTCAAACAACTCAGCCACTTCCCTACGTCCTCTCCCGCTACAGCGCTGTAACATCCCTGAAGACAATGTTCAAATGGAGAGGTCCAAGGCCTTAAATTTAAAGCGAATTTAGAGGAAGAAAATCTGGGTTGATCCTGAGTGTGAGGCATAGGATTTGAACACATTCATTAGGCACAAAACTTAACTAGTCTCAGGATAAGTTTGTTTAAATTTTGAGTTAGTTTCACAGTTAAGTTAGTTCCATTTAATTTACCTGCAGAGCACTAAGACCTAATGAAATGTAATTCTTTTCAGTAATTACCACACATGCCAATATGCCTTTGTCAGTGGCTACAAATTCATTTTAAAAATGCAGAGCAAGAAACAAAAAATAACATTTCTGACACAGGCTAGTCAGCTTTGATCATCTTTCACAAAGCTGCAGGGCACTGCATGGGGTCACGGGATTGGCTGTCCCTGGGAATTATGGGAGTTTCCCATGAAGGGGGCGGAGTCCCGTCCTTACCTGCAGCACGCATAGTCCCTGGAGAGCTGTGAGGCGGCATGGAATCAGCTGGTTCCCGTTGTTGCCCAGTCCGAGCTGTCCGTTACCATTATAGCCCCACCCATAGACCTGAAACACAGTGGCACAGTACACCTCACTCAGCAGGACACCTCACTCAGCAGGACACCTCACCCAGTACGACACCTCACCCAGTACGACACCTCACCCAGTACGACACCTCACCCAGCAGGACACCTCACCCAGCAGGACACCTCACCCAGCAGGACACCTCACCCAGCAGGACACCTCACCCAGCAGGACACCTCACCCAGTACACCTCACCCAGCAGGACAGCCACAGGAAGTGACACAGACTGGCAGACAGAGACAGACACCAAGACGAGCAGAGACATACATAGACAGACACAGACAGGCAGACAGAGACAGACTCACATACGAGCAGAGACAGACACACAGCGACACACAGACGAGCAGAGACAGACAGACAGAGACACACAGACGAGCAGAGAGAGACAGACAGACAGAGACAGACTCCTCCACGCACCTCCCCATTGTCCACCACCGCCATGGAGGAGGTCTGGCCGCACGCGATGCTGACCACCGCCTTGTTCTGCAGGCAGTTGGAGACCTTGCGCGGGGCGGGCTGGTTGGCTGTGGACCCCGAGCCCACCTGGCCACAGTTATTATAGCCCCAGGCAAACACCTGCAAACACACACAGTTATTATAGTCACAGGTGTGCACCTGCAAACACAGATATTTACTACAGACCCAGGCAAACACCTGCAAACATTTATTATAGTTACAGGTGTACACCTGCAAACTCAGATTTTTACTATAGACCCAGGCATACACCTGCAAATATAGACAAGGGACACTAAACGCAACCACACACACACTCACTACACTCACTCACACACGCACGCATGCACACACACCCGTTTCACCTCACCTCTCCCTCGTGCGTCATTGCCATGGAATGGTGGGATCCACAGGCCACGCCCACCACCTTCTTGTTCATCAGGTTGGCAGAAATCACGACAGGCGACACTCCCTGATTGGTGGTCCCGTTGCCCAGCTGACTGTAGCCGTTGTGTCCCCAGGCATAGAGCTCCCCCTCTGCAAGGCAGACATTTTACTGCTTAGCACAGGCCCCCAGCCCATTAACACAGCTGCATATTTAGTGAAGCTAAATTCAGGCCATTCAAGTCATTTAATCAAAAGAAGTGTAGTGTCAGTACTGCACCAGGGATTTGAAACTGTGAGCTGAAACTTTGGATATGAATGCATGACCAAAGTGATAAATAGAACATCCAATTTTGCAATACCACGATGAAAAGTTCTGAAAAACAGCACACACGCACACAATCACTCACACATGCAGCACACATGCACACAATCACTCACACATGCAGCACACACGCACACAATCACTCACACATGCAGCACACATGCACACAATCACTCACACATGCAGCACACACGCACACAATCACTCACACATGCAGCACACATGCACACAATCACTCATATTACACACACACCAAATCACTCTTACATGCAGCAAACCTGCACACAAACACTCACACATGCAGCACACACGCACACAATCACTCACACACGCAGCACACACGCACACAATCACTCACACATACAGCACACACGCACACAAACACTCGTACATACAGCACGCACACACAGGGAAATTACAGCAGCACAAGAACAAACTGCTGTTTTATTAGGAGCCATTCAAGCCCAACAAACAACACCAAAATCTATCTACATCCCCTGCATCAAAGTCCATGAGAATAAACCGTCTGGTTAGCTAGCTACACGGACTAGCCCAGCAGAAGTTTCAGATTCAGTGGACACGAAATGAGGTCATTATGGGATATAAAACAGCCTTTTCTGACCTAATTTTGCTTGATAAAGCGGCCTTAACCTCATTAAGCTCATTTTTTAAAAAGTACACGCTGAGGGGAAGCTGGAACACATTACAGAAAGGCTTCCGATTCCTGCAACCCTAATCCACGATTTCAAAAAAACTGCTTTTCACTGCATCCTATGAAAACAGAACTGAAGCTCCGCACCAATTATAACTTTGCAGTATCTTTATTGGGAGGCACAAGTGCATGGTATAATGAAAACAATACTGAAAATACACACTTTCTGGGTTTTTTTTGCTTTGTTTTAAATATCATTTCACCTTTAGTGCCTGTTTTTAATGGGCTCAAAACAGTTTATGTGCAATGAAGGACCTTTTTGATATTTACAGAAGTTCCTGACAATCGGCTGGGTTCACAATGGTGGTATCGGGGCGTTCAGCTTCTGCGGTCTACACTTCAGGTAACTCCAAAGCAGCCTGTAACCGCATACGTTTCCAGATAACTGCATAGTGTTTATTCACAATTACGAACATACACGTCGGTTTTTTATACCATTCCGGTACTTTCTTTCCTGCTCTGCTCACGAGCGGCGTGAACCCTTCCTTCCAAAGGACCCGTGTCCCAATGCCGGGCTTCCTGCTCCGTTTCCTGGAGGAGGGCCTTCCTTCCGAAGGACCCGTGTCCCAATGCCGGGGCTTCCTGCTCTGTTTCCTGGAGGAGAGTCTTCCTTCCAAAGGACCCGTGTCCCAATGCCGGGCTTCTTGCTCTGTTTCGTGGAGGAGGGCCTTCCTTCCAAAGGACCCGTGTCCCAATGCCGGGCTTCCTGCCCTGTTTCCTGGAGGAGGGCCTTCCTTCCAAAGGACCCGTGTCCCAATGCCGGGCTTCCTGCTCTGTTTCCTGGAGGAGAGCCTTCCTTCCAAAGGACCCGTGTCCCAATGCCGGGCTTCCTGCTCTGTTTCCTGGAGGAGAGCCTTCCTTCCAAAGGACCCGTGTCCCAATGCCGGGCTTCCTTCTCTGTTTCCTGGAGGAGGGCCTTCCTTCCAAAGGACCCGTGTCCCAATGCCGGGCTTCCTGCCCTGTTTCCTGGAGGAGGGCCTTCCTTCCAAAGGACCCGTGTCCCAATGCCGGGCTTCCTGCCCTGTTTCCTGGAGGAGGGCCTTCCTTCCAAAGGACCCGTGTCCCAATGCCGGGCTTCCTGCTCCGTTTCCTGGAGGAGGGCCTTCCTTCCAAAGGACCCGTGTCCCAATGCCGGGCTTCCTGCTCTGTTTCCTGGAGGAGGGCGGCCTCAGGCTTCAGTGACGTCAGCCTGCCCGCCGTGAACGCTGGGCTTGAGTTAACGCCATTTTGATTTGGAGCCCCGTGATAATACCGGTCCCATTAAGTCTCACTCCAGCACTGAATTTTTTGTTTCATTGCCCAGGAATAATTTTGAGGTAATTTCTAATCATTCGATGGCAGGCCGGCAGATTTACGGAGGTGCTGGTGTTACTGTTCCTCCAGCATACCAGCTCCATTTCGGGATGATCTCCATCCTCCACTGTCCTTGGCATCATCACTCTCACATCTCATCGAAACTGAGCCGTAGTATAAATTTTTTTAAATTAAAAGAATAAGAGCACCTCTCAGGGGGGGACTATGAAAAGGAGTCGGCGTCTGTGGGGGCAGTACCTTCAGTGGCCAGCAGGACGTGGGGCCCACTTCCGTAGCTCAGACTCACGACCTTCCTCCCACTCAGGACGTCCAGCTTCTTGGGCGCGATGGTGCTCTGATTGTCTCCCGTGCCCAGGCAGTTACTGCAGTTCAGCCCAAACACAAACACCTGTGGAGGGAGGGGGGAGGAGGGGGTCCCCAAACACACCATGGATCAGGGAGATTATTATCAGCATTATTATTTTTAAAATACCTTCGCACAAAATAGAAAATACCAAAATGACCCATCTCTCAATTAATTTTATCCATAAACTATACTCAAAAAGTGGAGGCCAAGGTTACTTTGCCGGCAAGGCGGCATAAATCACACAGGAAAAGTGAGTGAATAGCATCACACATGAAATGAAATGAAAATTCATATCTCAGATACTGCTCGTGATGAAGACTCCTCTGAACACAGTGTTGTCAGAGTGTCTGGATTGTGGGGGAACCCACTACAGCCCCCCCCCCCCCCACCTCACCTCGTCGTCGTGGGTGATGTAGATGGCCTCGTTGGCGGAGGTGCCGAAGATGCAAGCCTGCCGGATGGAGGCGATGTCCTGGGGCCCCAGCAGGGTGAAGAGGGGCCACTTGCTCACGTCCACCATGGCCGAGCCTCTCACTCGCTGCCGAGTGGGAGCCGGCTTGGGGGGGGGGGGGGGGGGGGGGACTGGCTGGATAGAGGCTGGCGGGCCTGGCTGGGTTGGGGCTGGCGGCGGGCTGGCGGGCGGGGGAGTTGACTGGGGCACAGCTGGAGACAGGGACAGAGCTGTTGAAGGGGCCAGTTGCAGCTGCTTCTGCTGCTGCTTCTGTTGCGGGCCATAATACATGCCAACGAGAGAAAACGCAGTTTTAAAAAAGGCACAAAATTGTGCAACCTGCAACCGGAACACTGTGGGTTCAAATCCCAGGAATTTGTATGCAATGCAAATAATGAACAGTTACCATTTAAGCGCAGACATAAACAGCAAGCTGTGTTGCAAGGAATGAGAAAAGACGAACAAGAACAAGGTTTCTCGGTAGAATTCTACACAGGTCATCTGCCGCGGAACATCTATGCCACTCGTCCTGAGAAAACGTACAGTACAGTTAGCGCCCTATACCCACTGAAAAATTACATGGTACCACTGTGGTTGTCCACAGTGCCCCACGCCTGCATTCCTTACCTACCATCGACTACGAGTGTTCCCTTGAAAGCTAGATTGCACATCCCGCCCTTGCTCAAATCCTCGTAGTTTCAAACTGGTTTTTAAAAAATCATCTGTACCGATATTTAGTCGACATTAATTAATGAATTCCCTCCTCACAATTTCTCCGACCAATATTCACCGAGCATCTTTTCCTACAGGACTGGCAACGGATTAAACTCGAAAGAAGTGCACAGTAGTGAAGTTTATTCTGCAAGCTAAGCACCAATGTAAGCAGATGGCTTTCTGGCACGTGACTTACGTATTTACAGGTAAGTCCCACGCTGGCTGACTAAGGTTTGGCTCACGAGATAAGACTGGTCCCGCGATATTACTTCAGCTACTTAAACGGCTAATGACTTCGAAACATTTAGGTTAATAGTTAGCAGGTAACTACTGTAACGATGTTAGGTCTCTATTTGCATTTAATGCATTTCACAAACAAGCCAACTTCTTATTTGCATATTACGCTATTCTCGCAAACTGTTCACTTTAAAAGTTTAAAAAGAATAATTTGCTAATAGATGGAACATAGCCGTCTAGTTAGTACGTAGAATCGTTAATCTGGTGATTGGCTGACAATTGCGCGTGCAATCTATACAGCTATTCATGTAAAATGTATTTTATTCTTAACTATCCATTCTTCTTTTCTTTTAGTGGTTAAAGCTGCGTCTCATTGTACCGTTAATATTGAAAAAACGGACAGCGAGCTAGAAGCATACGTTACTTTAGAGGGATTTGCTGACCTGGCATTGCTAGAAATCTCTGAACAATCAGCACACACAGCTAAATAAGCTGGCTATGACAAAACGGTTCCAGAATATCCCGAACCACAGTCAGTTGGCGTCCAACGACTTCCGAATTAAGTGGTTCGTTAGCCAGGTATCCTATCTAAATGTTTTCTTTAAAGATCCAGGGAGCTACGGCGGGCTTGACCTATCTGGTAAAGGAAGCCACCACTGCACTGTGGACTCACCGAGATAGCAACAACCAAACAGGGCACGGATAAGACCTAACCAGATGGCCAGTGCTAGGCTAGCAGAGACAGGCAATGTGACCAAAGGCTAACGTTTGATACTGGCTAGCACGACACAGCATCTCTCGGACCTCCAACTACGCTCCACTGACACCAGACAAAGACTGAAAAATTAACAAAAATTAATTATTTTACTCAGAAACAGAGAATAGCCACAAACATACCTATCAGAAAGTGAGACAGGACTGTGAGTACAAAACACCGCTTGGCCGCCAGACCGCTCGCGCTCTTGTTGATACTTTTATGTCCGGAAGTGAAATAGAAACAAGCTAGTCACGTGACGGATAGAATAGACCAATCAAACCCAGAGATAAATGTTCCTTCGCGATAAAGTAGGGCTGAGCGTCACTTAAAGCGCAAGTTTTTGGAAATACAGTAGTCTTTGCCAACATGACAGCGCTCTCACCCCTAGTTTTACATTTTATTAGCGGTATGATATTCTATCATTTGTGGTACAGCACAGAAAATTACCATTCTTTGTATAAGTCAAATTAATTCTGCTCCCAAAAAGATTTGGTCAGAATGAAAAGTACTACAGAAGTATGGTTTATTTAAAAACGAGAACACTGTTCTACACGGTTAATAAAAACATTTAATGAAAAAAAGATGAAGCAAATTTTTTTTTGTTAGCAGCAACATCTGTTGGGCAAGTGGGTGACGGCACACAGACGGCTGCTGGGCAGGTACCAGCACGTATCGTATCGTGTCCTCCTGAATTGACAGTGGGGGTAGCAGCATATGTATAATCAATAGTGCCATATTGGGGGGGGGGGGGGGGGTTGGATGATTCCAAAGGCCCTAACTGACAGGGCCCACAGTGAATAATTATTCCAGTGTAACTAACCAATAGGACAGCGTGTTATAAGTACATCAGAGATGAGCGGTAAAATATTTATACCTAGACAAAGTCTAAATGCCACATTGCAGTGATTTCAATCCATCAATAAATGTGACACGTTCAGATTCTGGGGTTCCGACAGGACATTCTCCAGCAGAGCGATAGACAGTGTCTATTGTGCCGAACAATTGTGCGTTTCTTTTTATTTTTTCTTTGTTATGGCTGAAAAAACAAGATCACTGAGTCCTAACATTTCCGTTGCTGTAGTTTTGCATTTAATGTAAATATTACCCAGGGGTTCTTCTTCACGGAAATAAAAAATAAAATAGACGAGCGAGCTAATATCTGCGTGGTGCGACCATTTTCTTTCTTGCTTTTAGGTGCGTTTCGTATATGATACCAATCGCAATGTTTCACAAACACACTGTGCAAAGCTCGTGCTTGGAACTTGCGAGATAAATCGGTCGCTCGGAAACCATCTGCATCCCCCTGCCTCCCGCTGCTTCAGTGGCAGCGCGTGTACAACTGAACATTCCGCGCACAGATAATACGCCTTCACTGGTGAACATACCAAACAAACAAACAAAAAAATCGTCTTGTATTGCAATTTTAACAGAACTGTTTCCGAACTCAGTTTTTTATTTCATAAGGAGACTTCAAAATGGTAAGACCTCCTTACATCAAACAACGCGAGTGTGATCACTCGTTTTCTCCTCACAAGCAACAGTAACACCAGATTTGCGCGAGGAAGGTGGGTTTGCGGTCTAGCTTGCGAGCAACATCGAAACGTGTTGTGGAAAAATAAAATACAGGTACCTGCATCGAAAGTCGCTTATCATTTAATACACTTGTAGGAATTCTCTCAAATTGGTTGCAATAAGATCACTAAAGTACATTTCCCCTCCAAGTCACTGATATTTTTTTTGTTGATTCGCAGGCAAGGGCACGTTTGTTTTGAGTTAGAGACAGTTGCGACATAAATAGACCCAAGAGGTCGATATTAATAACAGGCGCAAAAAGGCATTACCACCAAAAAAAGACAGTGGTTATTGCAGTCTTCCTTATTTTACAAAAATATGAAAACAAAATTGAATACCAGAAAAAAGTAGTTCAAGGAATCCATTTGGTTCTACGTACCAAAACTCCACAGTTCTAAATTCACGTCTGATTTCACTTCACAGAGTTGCAAAAAATAAATAAAAGCTCTCAATTTCCACTCGCTATAACTTAGATGACTCCGATTTGAATACTTCAATTAACAGCAGAAGCGGCGACCATCGACCAATATTACGTACGGGTGTGATCCGAAGTAGGAAGTCACGGTCAGCTGTTCGCCATTAAAGCAGTTTCAGTTAGCTGCTGTGCCGAATTCCCAGAGTCATGCAAATAAGGAAAGGAAAACGCATTTAAAATGTCATATTAAACGTTAATATCATGAAAACGCAGTCAAAAACAGAACAAACACATTTCACATTACTCAATTAGAAAAAAAAAGCACAGTGAAGTAATCAGCTCTAATCAAAGTCTTAATTCTGTTGCAATTAAGAATCACGTGGGTGACAGGTGAGGGAGGATTAACAGGACCAAACAGGTCTGTAACCTCACTCCCATACAAATATGTGGAAGAACCAGTTTGACCACTGTCATGTGACCGAGACCCTGCAGGTTTCATTATTTCTCTCACCTGCCTACACTGCGGCACAGGGAGCTTCACTTCGTACGTGGTTTACCGAGCACCTTCTGCGCAACAAAAAAACATAAAAAAAGACATTAAAAATTAAAGGATTTCATTTAACATCACAAAAGGGACGTGTTATCCTGCTGTGGGTGGAAGAGACAGCACCTTCCCTGGGGACTTGTCTGGAAAAACGCAGGTCAGCGCACCTTTTGTGAAAGACTGAGCGTTCTGGGAGAGACTGAGCCTGTGCCTCTCCGTTCGGCAGCTGACGAGCGGAACTGCCTGGCCTGGCGCCAGACTGCAACCCCACGCTCTGTGAAGACAGCGCGCGGAGCCAAGTCATGGGAAAGCTCCTGTCCAGACAGACCGAGAGGCCGCCCCAGGTGGTCCTGATGGGCCTGGACGGGGCGGGGAAGTCGACGCTCCTCTCCAGGCTCCAGTGGGGGGAGAAGATGGAGACCTCCCCGACCGTGGGCTTCAACGTGGGAACGCTGGAGGTGGAGAAGGGCGTGACCCTGACCGTCTGGGACGTGGGGGGCCAGGGCGAGATGCGGGCCAACTGGAAGTACTACCTGGACGACTGCCAGGCGCTGGTGTTCGTGGTGGACGGCGTGGACCGGGAACGCCTGGGGGAGGCGCAGAAGGCCCTGCGGAGGGTCCTGAGAGAGGAGGCCCTGAAGGAGGTCCCCCTAATGGTGCTGGTCAACAAGAAGGACCTCCCCAACTCCATGACCATCCGCGAGGTGTCCAACCAGCTGGATCTGCCAAACAACAAGGGTCGGGACTGGCAGATCCAGGCCTGCAGCGCCTACACAGGCCTGGGGCTTCAGCAGGCCTTCCTGTCCGTGGCCAAACTCATCAAACAGCACCAATGAGAGGCCAGATTCATCAAAAACCACCAATGGGAGGCCACACTCATCAAACAGCACCAATGAGAGGCCAAACTCATCAAACACCACCACCGAGAGGCCAAACTCATCAAACACCCCCAAACTCAGCAAACATCACCACCGAGAGGCCAAAGTCATCAAATGCCATCGAGAGATTGAGCAGCTGGTCCCTCACCAATGACAGGGGGTCAACTGGCCCCAATGCACGGACACACACAAGTTATATTTGGGGAGGTTCACCATCTAGAAGCATAGGAAATCAGCAATATTTAAAGTGGCATGTACACAGAAAGGGGATGTTTTGGGATTACCAGGGCCCAGGTATTATTTGAGTTGAAAACCTATTCGCAACAAGCTGAAATTTACATCATTTCAGTCACATGACCTGCTTGGTTCCAGAAATTATCTAACTGAGCATCTGGACACCACTCTGTAGAAGCAGGACAGGTGAGTAGCTTCATGTTTGGAGCTTTTTTTGGGGGAAAAGACTATTTACACCTGTACCAATTCAAATATTTTGTAGTATTTCAGTGATAGAGCTTAGAGCTATTGGCCTGAAATAGTTGTGGGTTATTGTTTTGTTTTAGTTACACACCCTTGCTGTACCAAACCACCACTGTACCTGTATGTAGATGTGTAAGGAACGCTGGTTTCAGTTTGTGACTCACTATGATTTGACACAATTATGTGGCAGAATGTAATGGTGTGCGTTTGTTATGGTAGCTTCTACAGTGTGAAAAGTGAGAAGTTGTTTAGCCTGGTAAGTTAAGAAAAACCCTTATGAGCTCATCAGCCTGAATTTTTAAGCAAAGCTCTTCAGTATGAGGTCCCGTTGAATCGGAGAGCCATGCTAACAGTGGGCAGTGGAGGGTTCTGATTAAATGAAACATTAAAAAAATTTTTTTAAAGCCCTTTAGCAGGGTGAACACTGCAGATTCTTTAGACCCACCAGATACTGGGCTCCTGTAGACTCTCTGTCCTCTCCTACAGGAATACCGGAGGTTCTGCTTTGTTTCTCCTGCTGTTACAGACCCGAATGTCCACAGCCAGTCTTTGGTCACGCCCCTTAAGTCAGTCGCAGTGACAAATTCAGTTCAGCTTTCACCTCTGCACATCTGGTGCATCTGGAGTACCTGTTTTGGTATATGTGAATTAAGAATGTGATGCTGCGTACCCCTGCAGTCCAGCACGCTGCCAGTGACGGGGGGGGGACTTAAGCCTCACTCTTTATGCTCAGGATGTTAGTAATGGGCATTCCTAACTGGGACAGATAGCGAATAAAATAACATTTGAAGAGTTGAAGCTTTTAGTGGGGTTTTTATTTCTCACACACTTCCATGTTAATTTCATCACGTGTTCATATTTTGATCTTGTTTCCACTGGTTTCATCAATTGCATGGTCCTTGTCAAGACAGGCGGCAAACAGTCTTCAAATGACCCTCTCGTAACTGGAACTCAGAATCAAAGTTGTCTGAATAAACATTGACCAGTTGTTACTGCCGTTTATATTGCAGGACAGAGAGAGAGAGAGGGGGACAGACACCAGAAATTGTAGTTAAAGAATCACATGCTTCTGGGTGAGCTGGAGATTTGAGCAGACTTTATGAAAAAAGTTCATGAACTCAGTTACACTGTATGAAGAAATGACAGAGAATGTCAAATCTATACTGAAATTATGCATTTAACCCCCTCCCAGACCCCTGCAATAACAGCTCAAATAACCAAAATCCTAACCTAAACCCCACTCATTATGTATAAAACAACTGCAATGATTCAGAATCAGTGTTTAGGCACAAAATCCTACCTACATTTGGTCAAATTAGGAGTCAGTACGAGGCTCCATGTCTACTGGGCCTTCCTCTCACACACGGCTGACTGTGATTGGTAGGTTCTCTTGAGTGACAGCCAGGACTGCCACAGCAGCAGTCCGGGCACCAGTACCCACACCCCGTTGAAGAAGACGAGGTAGACCCAGAGGTACAGCCAGCTGCCGGTGTTGAGGCTGGGGCTCCCCAGCAACCAGTCGGGGCAGAAGGTCATCCAGCCGCCATACAGCTCGCACACACACAGCGTGATCTGGACAAAGTGCCTGTGGGAAGGGGCAGGCAGGTGGGCGGGGGGAGGATTTTAATGTAAGCAGGAAATAAGGGGTCAAAGGTCATTCTATCCTATCACGCTGCATGCCCATGGATAGTGTGCGGCTTCCCGAAGCACAAGATGGGTGAAACAGTGGGTTTTTCCCCAAAAACGGGCGTTTTGCTGTGAACTGCAAAGCCTTCGGACCGGTTCAAACCAGCCAGCATCTGGAAACATGGGATAATTCCTCTCACAATGGAGTTTCTGAAGCCTGTCTCCCACTACTACAGCTCACAGCTGCATATCCAAGCTATGAAAATTTAAATTACATAATATGGAAACAAGTCCCTGTTTTTTCCCCCCCCGTACTGCAGTTATGTGACTGAGCGGTCTTCTTTCTGGTTTCACGTTGCATCACAGCTCACTTGTACATTTGCAGGGCATTCGAGATGAAAAAGGTTTTGCTGAAGTTTGACTTGACTGCTACATTCACATAACCATTAGCAACATCAATCATTTTTGAAACATATTCGCTCCTGTTTAGTAGGCGGTTTAGGTGGACCGGGGGGTACTCCGGTGTAACTAGAAGCCGCGAGGGACATATTTAAGGACTGGTGTCACACCATGCACAGCTCTCTGGTCACATGACATCTGAACACCACCCTGCAAATGGACATTCGGTCCACGCTGATACACTTTGCAAATCTGTTAGTGTTGCTTTTGTCACCTTGAACGCAGCCCAGATGATCACAGGAATGAGTAAGGGGAGGGGGGCAGGGAGTCAGCTTGAGATGATCACAGGAATTAATAATCTGGGGGGGTCAACCCTGATAATCACAGGAATCAATAATCTGGGGGGGTCAACCCTGATAATCACAGGAATCAATAATCTGGGGGGGGGTCAACCCTGATAATCACAAGAATTAATAATCTGGGGGGGTCAACCCTGATAATCACAGGAATCAATAATCTGGGGGGGTCAACCCTGATAATCACAAGAATCAATAATGTTGGGGGGTAGGGGGTCAGCCTTGACAATCACAGGAACGAGTAAGGGAGGGGGGGAGGGGGGGTTACCTGTAGTATTTATCCTTGACAACTGCATAAATGAGCACCAGAGCCAGGAACCCATCCAGGACGACAGTGAGCAGCTCCAGGGCCACGATGGTGGGGTCCGAGTGTAGCCAACGTGTGTCTGCCTTCCCGTACTCTTTCCCTACAACCAAAACCACGTTACACCCCGCCCCAACAACCAAAACCACATTACACCCCGTCCCCTACAACCAAAACCACATTACACCCCGCCCCAACAACCAAAACCACGTTACACCCCGTCCCAACAACCAAAACCACATTACACTCCGTCCCAACAACCAAAATCACATTACACCCCGCCCCTACAACCAAAACCACATTACACCCCGCCCCAACAACCAAAACCACATTACACCCCGTCCCAACAACCAAAATAACATTACACCCCGCCCCTACAACCAAAACCACATTACACCCCGCCCCTACAACCAAAACCACATTACACCCCGCCCCAACAACCAAAACCACATTACACCCCGCCCCAACAACCAAAACCACATTACACCCCGCCCCAACAACCAAAAACCATATTACACCCCGTCCCCAACAACTAAAACCACATTACACCCCGACCCAACAACTAAAACCACATTACACCCCGCCCCTACTATCAAAGCCACACTATACTCCTTCCCTACTATCAAAGCCACAGTACACTCCTTTGCTACAATCAAAATAATATTACACTCCTTCCCTACAATCAGAACCACACTATACTCCTTCCCTACAATCAAACCACACTATACTCCTTCCCTACAACCAAAACCACATTATCCCCCATCCAACAATCAGAACCACATTACACTCCTTCCCTACAATCAAAATATTATACTCCTGCAAAACAATCAAAACTATGTTATACTCTGTCCCTACAATCAAAATATTATCCTCTTTCCAAACAATCAAAACATTATACTCTTTCCCTACAACCAAAACCACATTATACTCTTTCTCTACAATCAAAACCACATTATACTCTGACCCTACAATCAAACCAACAATGCATTACTTCCCCACAATCAAAACAATATTTAAAATTTTTTTTACCCATTTTCTACCAGTCTGGAAGACCCTATTTGTATACATTCATACTCATGGCACTTTCAGTTCAGGAGTGTGTTAGTGTTAGACCCTGCAGTGCCGAGCCCTGATAGAGACAGCATCATCTACCTGCTGTGCACTGCACAATTTCCACAGTCAAAATTCCACAGGTTTGAAGGGACCATTGTAGCACTACAATTTACCACCACAAGGTGTCACCATATCACTAGAAAAGATCCTATTTTTTTAATTAACCCATTCAAAATAAACCTTGATATATTTCCAGACTTCATAAAATAATTTAAACTGAAAATTATGAGCCCAAAAATACAACAAGCTCCATAAAGTTTGGGACAAAGACATGTTTTTTTTCTTTTTTTTTTTTGTTTGATTTGGCTGTGTACTACACAATTTTACATTTGTAACCAAACAATTCATGTGTTGATAAAGTGCCAATTCTCAGCTTCTCAGGACAGTAGTCACTGACACATTCACATCCGCGTCATGAAGAGTGTTTCTGATCTGTTGGACAGTTTTTCTTCATTACGGTCAGAATTCTTCAGTCATCAGAGGTCTTCCTTGGCCTACCAGGCACTTTGCGATTACTGAGCTCTCCAGTGCTCTTTCTGCTTTATGATGTTCCAAACAGTTGGTTTTGTTAAGTCTAAGGTTTGCCCTGTGTCTCTGACTGTCCCCACCCCACATTGCTCAGTCTCATAATGGCTTCCTTGACCTTCAATGGTCAATTCTGGTCATCATGTTGAAAAACACTAACAACAGACTCCAAAGGCAATCGAAAGCCTAGAATCAAGAATAGATACTGGTATAAGAGAGCTTTCAGTATCTAAGGAAGCAATCGAACACACCTGACTCAACAGAAACACCAGTGAAGCCATTTGTCCCAAACAGTATGGTGCCCTGAAATGGGGGGACCATGTATAAAAAGTGCTGTAATTGTTACATTGTGAAACTAAAATGTATTTTAAAAAATACCCTGTAATAAAAGCTGAGAAACAATCACGTGAATTGTTGGCGACAAATTTAAAATTTTGAAGCAAAGCCAATTCGAGAAAAAAAAGTCTTTGTCCCAAACACTATGCAGCTCACCGTATGCTTGGATAATTTGTTATAAAGCATACGAAGCTACAGTAATGACAAGTACACACTTACATAGTTCAGCAAAGATGTTGTCTGAGGTTGCAACCGTTCCAAATAGTGACATATATACAAACGGACCCTCCTTGAAGTAAAAAAAAAAAAAGACAAAACCAGTTATCAATATCAGTTAATCGAACAAACCTGCAATGAAAGCACCTGCAAACCACGCAACATTATCAGATTCAGGGGTGCATTCGATATAATATAAACGTTACAAACTTTTTTTTACCAAGTAAAACGGTATTGTGTTAGAGCTCGGATTACAGAGCTTTACGTAGTGCTGTAACCTGACCTTCAACACAATGCCGTTTTACTTGATAAAACAGTTTGCAACGTTCTTATCATTTTGAATTTTGAAAGGACGGAGTGTGGCGCAGTGGGTAAGGAACTGCGCTTGTAACCGAAAGGTCGCAGGTTCGAATCCCGGGTAAGGACACTGCCGTTGTACCCTTGAGCAAGGTACTTAACCTGCATTGCTTCAGTATATATCCAGCTGTATAAATGGATACAATGTAAAGTGCTAAGTAAAAGTTGTGTAAGTCGCTCTGGATAAGAGCGTCTGCTAAATGCCTATAATGTAATGTAATGTAATGTAATGAATTAATAACTGAACCCCCGTTAGAGAGCTTTACATGGTACCGTACATGCCGGTAAGTCATTCATTGCCCGTGACTACACAATACCCCCGCCCCCCGCCCCCCGCCCCCCAAACATACCCTAAGCATTGCCTCAAATCATTGTAAACCTTTACAATTAGTGTAGCGAGGGAAAAAATCGAATTCTGAAAGTGACATCTAGCACAACGTAAATGCAAAATACGTCACAACTTTGTACCACGAAGTTAACCTTCGACCCACTGTTGCAAAACTCAACCCCTGGTCTCTCGGAGAAGTGAAGTTTCCATGTAGACGAAGATAAACACACTCTGGGTTTTCAATGGACTCGTCGCCGTTTACTTTCGAGAGAGAGACTAAAGAGGCCAGGGAGATTTACATTTCTTTTTGCGCGCAGGACGCACATTTGCAAAGGCATCATGCGCATTTTCGCCTTTAGCAACCCATAACTTACCAATGTAATGTGGACAATAGCATCATAAAACAGCCACACTAGAACCCATCTGTCCGTTCCAGTGCACTTTTTTCCCCATAGCTGCGCGAGGAAGTAGCCCACCGCTAACTGTGCACCGCAAGCGAGAAGTGAATACACGGTTGTGGACGTGAACAAAGCTGTGGGCGCCTCCGACGGTGCTGACATTCTGCTTTTTCAAAAAATGTGTTGAATTCTAAGTAGTATTAAAAACTAAACCTGTACAAGCGAACTGGGTTTATCGCCCCGCCCACCACAAGTTTTACAGTCGGCCATTGGCTGCCGAGCACATCTCTCCACTTTCACGCCTAGTATCAGTATCTGGAGACCGGAGTGTTGAAAGCAAGGAGTGTGTAATTCGGTGGAAAGCAAAAGGGGCGTGTCGGAAGCTTTATTCTATTGGTCAATAATTCGCTATGCTATGCTATCCAATCCAAAGCAGTCTCCAGAAGTAGACGTATCAAAAGAAATCTTTCTGTGCATGTGCGTCTCAAAACCTGTGCAGTCGCAGGGAATCACTACATTCATATCAAACAAATGCTGCTTAGACATACAAACCGTCGGCCATCAATAACTTAAATTCGTGGAAGCCCAGTAGGCCCACTCGAAAAAATAAGTGCGGTAGCCTACTCATGTGGAAAAACTTCTGGACAGCCTTTTAAGCGTTTTACTTGTGTTTGATATCAATAATTCAAATCTAACTAGTTATAATTTGAATTATTGATGTCAGAAATTAAATTTTAACTAGTTATGAACTTTTGACACGCCCCTTTTGCTTTTGACACGCCCCATAATCCGGTCTACAGAACTCCCGACTCCTTTCACGTCCTACCACGCGAGAGAAGGTGGAGTGGGTATGTGGCGCGTGGGCGTTGATGTGTTGTACGCGCTGTGAGAGAGACCACTTACTTCTCGCTTAAATAATAAACAGAGAAAACGATGGACTTATTGTTTTTAAATTTCTTAGTTTTCCTGTCAACCAATAGTTCGGATCACATTCTCTTAAAGACTGAAACTCGTCAATGCACGGAAACTGCCACAAACAAAGTATTTCAGCAATAAAAATGGAGAACTGCAATATTTCTTCACATTGGGAAGGCTAAGTAAAACAGTCCACGCGCAAGCACCGGCAGACTCACCAACCGTGAGTTACGGGACCAATCACTACAACTCATTATCAGATATTGAGCACATAAAAACAAATGACACTCACCGGTTTGCACGTGGTCTGATCGCTAAATTCACGTCCTTCCAGAGCCCGTCCCTCTCTCCGACGTCAACACTGCAAAGTAGTGGAAAGGCCCACGTGACAGCAATGTCAATCACACGTTCAGCCATGCCAAAGCTTGGCTGGGCTGACCTGCTTTCAGGACCCTGGACAGCAGAATTAAATAAATCATGTGAATGGAGTAGGTACACCTGACCTTGATTCCCAATCTGGCTGGAGGATGCCTGGGAATCCTGGGGAATTACATTGCTACATCACTCCATATCTACTCTATGGAAATGTCAAATGTCTCATGGTGGATCTCAGCTAAAAGAATTTCTGGTTATTATATCAGTACCTGTATGGTCTCAGTGTTGTGGTACACAGACACGCGCACGCACACACACGCACACACACACACACACAGCCCTTATTCGCTGTACCGTGGTGCAGGCATTCACCAAAGACATGGCTCTTCAGACAAACGAGAAAACTCAAGTACTGGAAGTCGCAGAAATAAAAGGCACAGTCGTGAGAGAGCAACACAAAGGGGACAAGCCCCCCCACAGTGACTCATCACAGGGATGGCCCTCCCCTCAGTGACTCATCCCAGGGAGCCCGCCACCCCCACCCAACCCTGCCATCCTGCTGCCCGCCTGCACCATGCAAGCTGAAGCCACCACCAGACACGGCAGGGTTCGACACAGAAAGGGGTCAGAGAGCATTTTTAAAGCAAAACAGCGCAGTGACAGAATGGACTCAACGGAAACGGGCCGCTGTAACAAATTATACATGGACCAGACAAGACCCGGGACACAGCCAGGAGACACATTCACAGACCTGATAAAACCCAGCAGCACCACGCCAAGGAACACTGACGAGAAGTGCTCAAAGGCAACACACCAAACACAAGACAGCAGCACAGATCGTTCAAATGAAAAACTGTGCATCACAGTTTAAACACACGACTGTGCAGCACAGACCGTTTAAACACACGACTGTGCAGCACAGACCGTTTAAGCACACGACTGTGCAGCACAGACCATTTAAACACACGACTGCAGCACAGACTGTTTAAACACACGACTGCAGCACAGACCGTTTAAACACACGACTGTGCAGCACAGACCGTTTAAACACAAGACTGCAGCACAGACCGTTTAAACACACGACTGCACCACAGACCACTTAAACACAAGACTGCTTAACAGACCGTTAGAACACAAGACTGCAGCAGACTGTTTAAACACAAGACTGTGCAGCACAGACCACTTAAACAAGACTGTGCAGCACAGACCACTTAAACAAGACTGCATCACAGACTGTTTAAACAAAAGACAGTGCGGCAGATTTTTTTAATAAGACTCACTTAAAATTGACTAGAATCTCACCCACACACTCATTCTCTCTCTCCCTCTTTCTCACTCACACACGCGCATGCACGCACGCACGCACGCACACACACGCACAAATGCACACACACACACAAATGCACACACACACTCATACAAAAGGCACTGAAGGGTGTCAATTAGGACACTCAGAGCAGTAGAGAGCCAATGGCTAACAGCAGGTTTATTTTGGTTAGGATCATTAATACAGAGACCATGTCCTGAGGGAGTGATGAGAGGGATGACATCATGTTGCCATGGAGTCTCAGAATCCACCCGATTGGTGAAAAATGTGTGAAGTTGCGGTGATGGTCATGGGTAGGGAGTGGGGAGGTGATGTCAAGTGGAATACAACGGTCAGCCAATAGAACGAATAGAACAATCTGGCCTCCCAGCACAGAAAAGCCGCTCTGAATTGTCCCACAGTGCACTGCAGCAATGGGGGAATGCCTCACTCGGATAAAATGTCCCACAATGCACCGCAGCGATGGGGGAATGCCTCGCTCGGTTAAACCCCGTTTCTCAAACACCTCGGTTGCTAAGCACTCTTTTTTTTAGTTGTTTTTTAAGAAACTCTTTTTGTTGCTTAGAAATGAAAAACAAAAGGCACAATGAATTTCAACTCATTCTTCTCTTTAATATGCACAAGAGCTGAAAGAAACGGTGAGCCACCTTAAAGAGAAATTCAATCTAAAATTTATAAAAAGATACAAACAATCAGAGGCCAAAATGCGATTCTACCGCTTTTTTTCTCATTTAAAACAAGTTTTCTTCAGCAAGTAAAAATCTTGCAATGAACATACGCTTGTATCGGTTTATGATACAAGACAAAAAATTCTAATCTTTAAAGTGGCTCTGTCTAAGTGTCTAAATAGGTCATGACTGTACACCTGCAAAAGTATTGTTCCTCAGTAATAAACGGCTAGTCCAGAACGCTCTGGCTGCTTGCCCCTGATCTCCCACATCGTTCAATAGTTGGCAGCCAGAACGTTAACTACATTAGTCCAAATGCAATTTTTTTTTTTTTTTTTTTTTTTTTTAGTTTCAAATCCCGTTACAAAGTAAATGCACAGGGAAACGAAGACCATGTCCAGTCACAACAGCAAGAAAACCCATCTGCAATAAACAGAGTCCTCTGTCATCACAATGTATGCATGTTTAAAAAAAAAAAAAAAAAAAAAAAAAAAAAACAGAAAATCCCTGTTATTTTTTAAAGATTTTTTTTTTTCCAACAGTAAATGCAATGCTATTTTTCTGCAGTATCCCAGCAAGGAAGAGACAGCTACTGCAGCTTTTATACAGGCCTGAAATATGAGACGTGGGAAAGATCTAGATTAATTTTTACAGTTAGGCTTGTAGCATGTGACCATTGGGAAAAAAAACAAAGATAAACGGAACAAAAAGCAGAGAGTTGTAAAGGTCTCCACTGTTTGTTATCGTTTTCCATTTAAGCAGTTTGCCACCTTCCACAGACAGTTAAGTACAAGGTGCTACTTGCAAGTATGAATAAGACTGAGAAACCGCAAAGACGTGGAAGCTCCACAGATTAAACAAGAACAAATTTTAATTTTTCTTTATGTTGTCTTCAAATTCAAACTAAAAAATATGCAATAAATCCTGGAAAATAGGAAATAGAAATCATAAAATTAATTAAAACAATAAAACAAAACAGAAAAAAAAAAACAGCCCAAAAGCATGCCGGGTAGTCAGAGGTTTGCGTTTTCTTCAGAAGAGAAACCAGATCGGAATCACCGCACAGAAGAGTTTCAGATCTGACCTCCAGCCACTAGCTAGAGACAGGACACCGGGTCTCCCCCATACAGTGTGCATGCCTACGGCCTATCCAATGAGCAGGGAGGCAGGCTGTGACATCACAACTGCCAATTTAATAAGCTGGGAGGGCAGGCTGTGATGTCACAATACAAGGACACAGGCAGTGACATCATTAGTGCAGCATGGCTTCAGTCTTCCAGAATAACAGTAATTCCTTTCAGCTCAAGTCTCAGCTCCAGCAGAGTTGTATCTCCACACAAAATGGCTCTTTTCTTTTTTAATTCCTGGTTTCTGGACCTACAAAAGATCAATGCTACAAAGTTTTTTTTTGTTTTCCTTCTCCTTTGCAGAATTTATGTAAAACAAATCATCTTTTTTCCATGAAACCAGTTTAGTTTTTTTTATGCGCATGTTGTTCACAGTCATTTTTTTGTAATTAGTTTTTTTTTTTCTCCCCCCCAACATAGAAATTCATTCTTCCATGATGATCGAAGAGAAGACGAAACAAAAACAAACAAAAAAAAAAAGCAAGGAAAAAACAAAACAAAACAAAAAAAAAAACCCCAGAGAAAACCTAAACGAAATTAGTGGCGACAGATGAGTTCTGTCAGTAAACTACAACCTCTCCTTCCCCTCTCCGAATTTCAGGGGCCTTCCACGGCATGGCAGACATCATGGTGCCACGCCCCTTAGCTCTGAGGTTAAACTTCTTCAATTGGGGTGGCTGATGTGCTCAGAGCTCGATTGAGTGAGACTGGAGTGATTGGGGGGGGGGGGGGGGGGGGGGGGCTGGAGGGAAGCCACATACCCCCACCCCCATGTGGATTTTTTTCTCTCCTTTTTCCTTCTCTTCACCTGGACTGATTTGACAGCTCATGCAGAAGTGTTCTGTACGTCTGTGAGGAAGGTGAGGAAGGAGAGGAAGAGTGACTTGGCAACTGCAGTGATGGGAAGTGGGTTTTTACATTTTTTTTGTAGTTTTTTTTTTTTTGCTTTTCTGTAATTTTCTGAAGCATCGCTGAGGCGGGCGGGGGGGGGGGGTGGAAGGGTTGTGGGTTGTTTTTGATTTTTTTTTTGTTTTTCAAAGGGGGGAGGGGAGGGGGTGTGATGCCTGCAGTAGTCTTTGCTCCTTCAGTGCATGGCTGCTGTGTGGGGTTTGGGGTTTGTGTGGGTCTGTAGGGTGAAATCTGTTGTGATGTTCTGACGGTAACCGGAACAGGTGCGGAGCAGCGAGTCGACCCCCTTGTGGGGGGGCGGGGCGAGGGCGGGAGGACGGGCGGGGGCGGATGGGTGGTTTTTAGAACTTGAACTCCTTGGTCTGCAGGTTGGAGGCGGGGTCAAAGTTGAAGGTTCCGCCCTGCGTGGCCTCTGGGATGAGGCTGGGATCCTCGTCGATCTGCGGGAGACAGGAACAGGAAGTAGATTAACGCGCCGCTCCGCCTCCCACTGCTACGCCCGAGAGCGGACGCTTCACTCGTACGCATTCACACGTCAATTCTCTAAAGTCAGCACATTTTCACACCCGGGCCCCCCTATTCATAAAGCATCTCACAGTGATTCATAAAGCATCTCACAGTGATTCATAAAGCATCTCACAGTGATTCATAAAGCATCTCACAGTGATTCATAAAGCATCTCACACTGATTCATAAAGCATCTCACAGCGATTCATAAAGCATCTCACAGTGATTCATAAAGCATCTCACAGCGATTCATAAAGCATCTCACAGTGATTCATAAAGCATCTCACAATGAGACATAAAGCATCTCACAGTGATTAATAAAGCATCTCACACTGATCTCCCCCTTGGCTCACAAAGGATAAAGCCAGGGCACAGACAGGGCTAACAGGAGTAGGGTATACGGCAAGGGCGTAAGTAGCGCAAGTAGCATTATATGTTTAGCACACCCCTAAGTGTCTCTGCTACACCCCGAGCATCCCTGCTACACCCACATGCATTCAGGCACAAATTCCTGCTAGTCATAACGTTTTCACGCATGGTGAAGTTGTCTTCTGGGTTTTCTGAAGACTATCAGCATGAAGAATATCATTCATCAAATGATTTAAAAGCACTTCTACACACTGCTTCTGGCAATGTAGCACATACCATATTTAAAGCGAAACTAAAACAAACGAAAAAGCTTTATTTTCAAGTTCAATTTTACTAAACTTCACAGAAAACCATGTTTAATAATAGAAAATGGCTGCGGAGGTAAATATTAGAAAAGAGCTGCCATTTTAATATTAAAGGGTTGCACAAACTGATGAATGACTCAGTCTGATGCAGCATGACTCAGTGTAAATGAGTCGGTGTGACTGTGACTCAGTGCGGCTGAGCGTAATTTGTGACTCAGTGTGACTGGATGTGACTCAGTGTGACTCATGACTTGGTGTAAATATGACTCAGCCTCACTCAGTGAGACCACCCAGACACCGGGCCCCTCTCTCAGCAGATACTCACATCGTCCCCTGAAAAGTACTGATCGATGATTTCAAACGCCAGCTTGTAGATATCCTCGTTTTCGTGCTGCTGAAGGTTTTCTATTTTCTCCAGACCTGTGAGCAGGTAAAGCAGGAATGTTAAGAGGCGCAGACAAAGCCATCCCAGGCCCAACATTATAAAACCGAAACCACAAATACCCTAAATTACACCCCCACCCCCTCCACACACACACACACACCCCCACTCACCTCCGCACTCCTCGATGATTTCGGCGATAGTGCTGGCCTCCTCGCCCGCCATGATCAGGATGTTTTTCAGCCCGTCCAGGACCACCTGGACCACCTGAGAGTCTTTGACTGACAGCAGGTTGCAGAAGGGCGGGATGACGTTCTGCTGAACCAGGTACTCCACCTGCAGAGACCGGGTCAGATCACCAGATCACATCACACCAACTCACATCACATCACACCAAATCACACCAGATGACATCGAATCACAACAAATCACATCAAATCACACCAAATCTCATCACACCAACTCACATCACATCACACCAAATCACACCAGATCACATCACACCAACTCACATCACACCAAATCACACCAGGTCACACCAAATCACAACAAATCACATCACATCACATCAGCCCCATCACTGGGTAGCTGAAGCACCTAAAAAAACCTGCCACACGCTCACCTGGTCTTTCCTCCCACTTATTGTCAAGTTACTGATGGCCCAAGCAGCTTCTTTCTGCGTACCAAAGTCCCCCTAGAGAGAGAGAGAGAGAGAGAGAGCATAAATCCATTGCAACCAGTATCAGCAGCACTGGAGAACACTGTGTATGAAAAGGGGAAGGAGTTCAGGTACAAAGGTGTGAAGGTGTGTTAATGAGCCAGGGGGGTGTCTGGAGGACATTCAGGTACAGATGTGTTAACGAGTCAGAGGTATAGGAGTGTTAATGAGTCACAGGGGTGTCTGGGGGACACTCAGGTACAGGTGTAAAGGTGTACTCTCTCACCTTGGCTAACTGATGGATGACCATAGGGATGAGTCCTGCATCAATCACAGCCTGGACCTGCTGCTGGTTCCCTGCAGTGATATTGGAGAGGAACCACACCGCCTCCTGCAGGAAAATCAGGTGAACTGCGGTCATTGTGGTGCAGTGCTGCAGTAATCTCACATGCCAAACCCCCGATGAGTCATGATCTCACTCAGGTGGGGCTCCAACTGCAGGCGGGGATTCAAGCCAACTCCACCACTGACCTATAGCACATGCTGGCTAAAATTAGCTAGAGCCAATCAGATGACAGGACACTAATCTCACAAACTGTGTACTGCCTTTTCAGAAGCTTCGTGAATAACTGGGGTTGAGAGGAGTGTTGCTGGGAGCTGCACAAAACACACAGAACACAACACAAATAGTGCTACCTCAACCTCAGACTGACTTGCACAAGCACACGCATGCATGCATACACGCGCACATGCACACACGGGATGCAACGGTTCATGTAAAAAAATGTTTTTAAAACTGTTCCGTTCACCACCCGCGGTCCAGTCCCCACAAAAATCCTCAAGTCTAGCTATGTTTTCAAAAGAGGCCCTCACAGCTTTTGGCTTTTTTAAATAATTATTTTTCTCTTTGATCTACAGTACAGGAAGTAGAACGTTCCCTCTGATCTACAGTACAGGAAGTAGTGCATTCTCTCTGATCTACAGTACAGGAAGTAGTGCGTTCTCTCTGATCTACAGTACAGGAAGTAGAGCGTTCAATCTGATCTACAGTACAGGAAGCAGAGCGTGACTCCACAGCCCCAAGGGACTAGCTTTCAGATGGACAACCAAACCTGACCACACCACACCTTCCTTAATTTACAGCGGTACCACAAATTTTCTTAAAAATACAGCGTGACATGTTACAGCAACACCATGAGCTGGCAGAGGGAGAACAGGCCGAGCAGTGCTAATGACCTCCACCAGGGGGCGCTGTTGGAGAGGAGTAACATGCAGGTAGACACAGGACTGCCGTTCGGGCAGTGCGCTGCAGTATACACCCCAGAGTCTCATTATGAATTCCCTAAGACATGAGCTTCACACAGACATTTGTCTCACCGCTCTGATTGGTAACACACACGCACGTACACACACACACACACACACACACACACGGTAAACGCGCCGCACCTTGTTGATCTTCTCCTTGGGGTGTGTGAGCAGGTTGGGGAAGTGGGACAGGACGTCGCAGTTCAGCACCACCTGCGTCTGCTCGTCCGTCCCCGTCACAATGTTACCTACCGCCCGCAGAGCAGCCGTCTGAAACAGGAAGTGGCACGTCACCATCAACAGCCAATAAATTAACATTTCAAACGTTCAGATTTCAGACAAAAAATGACAAAATGCCAAAAACACAGAGAAGCATTTACAAGTAAAGTGAATATTTTACAGCAAGCAATGTCACAAGACAAGCTACAAGTACAGATATGCTTGCCAATGAAGTCCAACAGCAGGTTTGGAGAGTTGTGGACAGATTGGGGATAATGGTCAGTGAAATAAAAAAATGTGAAGCAAGCCTGGTGCGTCACGTACCTGAACTTTGACCTCTTGGTGACTGAGCAGAGGAACAAGGAAGGGGACCACGCCCGAGTCGATGACCATCTGGATCTGCTCGTTCCCTCCGTCCGTCAGGTACGAGAGAGCCCACACTGTATCCACCAAGATCTGCCCAGGACCAGAACGTGTGTGAGCCCGCGTGCACCCCAAAACAGGACCACAGTCACTGTGGCACCCCAAAACAGGACCGCAGTCACTGTGGGACCCCAAAACAGGACCGCAGTCACTGTGGGACCCCAAAACAGGACCGCAGTCACTGTGGCACCCCGAAACAGGACCGCAGTCACTGTGGGACCCCAAAACAGGACCGCAGTCACTGTGGGACCCCAAAACAGGACCGCAGTCACTGTGGGACCCCAAAACAGGACCGCAGTCACTGTGGGACCCCAAAACAGGACTGCAGTCACTGAGGGACCCCAAAACAGTGATGTAACTGCAGGCATTACTGATGTCTCCTTCCCTCTGTGACGTGGAAGTGACCCCGTAGCAGTCTTCCCTTCACAAAGGGCAACTTAAATACATTAAAGGAAAGTGGTAATTTCGCAGGGGTGACCGCTGTGACATCACCAAAGGAGCTGGACCAATCGCAGTGCAAGTTAACAACAGCACCTCTGTGAGGCGCTAAAACACAGAAGAGCTATTTTGACGAGGCTCCCTGAGACTCAGAGATCAGCCGCGGGTCTCTGCGGGTCTGCAGGAGGGACGCAGGCCAAACGCACGCGTCCCACTGGCACACTCCGTTTGGGAAAAGAAATACGGGATCAGACCAAAGTGCTATCACGCTGAACCGCTACAGCACAACGGAGGGCTCAGTCTGTGGCCACGGGCAGCACGTTCAACCCCTGCCAGGCACACGGTCAGGACTGCTGTCGCTAACGCGTTTCCTTTGCCCGTCACACTTCAGACAAACGGCACATCACGCCAGCCTCCCGCCTGTGGTGCTAATGTAGCGCGCTCGCTAGCTGGGAAAGAGAGTGCTAGCGCACAGAGGTCATTAGCATTACCACAGACACCAGCAGAGGCGGACAAACGGTTTAAAGAATCACATTCTGCAAACTTACATTGATATCAGTGTGGTATATGAGCACACACAGGGCTGGCAGGATCTGAGAGAGAGAGAGAGGGGGGGGGGAGGGAGAGGGAGAGAGAGAGAGAGGAGGGGGGAGGGCGGGAGAGAGAAAGAGAGGGAGAAACATAGTTAGAAACATAAGTGTAGACAGGTGCTAAAACAGTAATTGATTACCTCCACAGTAGACAGGCGGCCTTATCGGGAGTTTAGCATAGCACACATGCTTTCAGAATGTGGAGAGTAAACAGGGTAACACCCCAACACAGCCACATCCCAAAGAGCCCCACCCTAACACAGCCACATCCCCACACAACCTCACACCAAAGAGCCCCACCCCCACACAACCACACCCCATAGAGCCAAACCCCCACACAACCACACCCCAAAGAGCCACACCCCCACACAACCACACCCCAAAGAGCCACACCCCCACACAGCCAAACCCCCACACAACCACACCCCAAAGAGCCACACCCCCACACAACCACACCGCCCCGCCCCCAAACCGAGCCTCACCTCCTGCACAGTTTCCATGGGTGGGGGCGGGTCTTTGTTCCTGCACAGGTTGACGATGACCCAGGTGACATTGCGGAGGAAGGTGATGGGAATGGAGGGATTGATGAAGGACAGCAGGGGTTTGACCACGCCCAGGGAGATGACATAATCTCGGCACTGCGGCCCGTCGCCTGGGAGACGAGGACAGAACCATCAGACCGGGCTTTGGCTCCAGGCCCTGCCCCCCCCCCTCAGAGCGGCACGCCTCCCCCCCGCTCGGTCTGGTGTACTTACCGATAATGTTGCCCAGGGCCCACACAGCCTGTTCACACACATTCTGATGTGGAGAGTGAAGCAGCCGCAGGAACAAAGGAACAGCATCTGCAGCAACACACACACACAACACACACACAACCATGAATAGAACACACTCACACACACAACCATGAATATAACACTCTCACACACACACACACAGCCATGAATAACACACACACAACCATGAATATAACACTCACACACAGCCGTGAATGTAACACACACAACCATGAGTATAACACACACACACACCCATGAATATACACACACACACACACACACACACGAATATAACAAACACACACGCACACACACACACACACACACAAAACCATGAAATATAACATGCAAACACACAGACAGCCATGAATATACACACACAACCATGAATATAACACCCCCACACACACACACACACACACACACACACACCAGTGAACCTCACAGTCAGTGGACTTACTGGATTTAACCACAGCCTGAGTTTGTGCAGAGGTCCCGGACGCAATGTTGGTCAGTGCCCAGGCAGCTTCAAACTGCAAGGAAGGACTGCAAAAGAAGGGGGGGGGGGCACAGCGTTAGTGCCTGAAACTCTAGACTCCCCAAAGTCATGTGACTCAGAGGCAGAGAGTCACAGTGCCAGACCACAGGGGTCACAGTTTGGCTTATTATTAGAAACCACAAGATAGCTATACAGAACCAGTACTCCAAACCCCAGCATCCTCTACTCTACATAACTCAGCTCAGTATCCCAGCATCCTCCACTCTACATAACTCAGCTCAGCATCCCAGCATCCTCCACTCTACATAACTCAAGTATACCAGCATCCTCCACTCTACATAATTTAGCTCAGTATCCCAGCATCCTCCACTCTACATAATATCAGCTCAGGATCCCAGCATCCTCCACTCTACATAACTCAGCTCAGTATCCCAGCATCCTCCACTCTACATAATTTAGCTCAGTATCCCAGCATCCTCCACTCTACATAATATCAGCTCAGTATCCTAGCAACCTCCACTCTACATAACTCAGCTCAGTATCCCAGCATCCTCCAATATACATAACTCAGCTCAGTATCCCAGCATCCTCCACTCCAAACAATTAATTTCCATATCCCAGCATCCTCCACTCCACCATACAATTCACCTTCATATCCCAGCATCCTCCGCTCCACACAATTAATTTCCATATCCCAGCATCCTCCACTCTATAATCAATTTATTCATTGGCACCAAAGCATTCCAATTGCATGTATCTTCTGAATATTCATTGCAGCTTGGTTCACACTTGCTGATAATTCCAGATTTTCTGCAGCCAGTTGGGCCACCGGTCGGCACCAATTTGCCTGGCATATGAAAGGGCTCAAAAAAAAAGTGAAAAGTAACAAGTGAGTATTGGTCAGACTGAAACTTGACACCAAGTTCAAGAGGAAGACAAACAGCGCAGGCAGGAAGCGAACTCTATGCAACAACAACCACAATATGTTTTGAGTAGTCATGTTTTTGGTTTTTTTTTTTTCCCCCCCAAACTTTTGAGAAGGTTTGAGACACGAATCAGCCCAGCGAATCTTCATGTGAAACCCTCAATCTGTTTCCAGTGGTGTGGTGTGAGCGCCATCACAAAGGCGAGGCCAGACCAATCACCAGCTCCGGTCGTTAAGACAGAACTGCCGTCGTCATCATGACTGGATCAGTCAGTCAAGTGTTAACCCAGCCTGAGTAACACACAGGTGCAGCAGACGTTCAGAAACACCGGGAAAGCTCCCGTTGTTAAAAACGGAACGATGGAAGGAGCGGATGTGCGTGCGATCACTGCCCAGATGGGGAGGCTTAATTACCCACAGGGAACACCTGACGTCAGAGTCTCAGCCACGGCTGTCAGACTGGGGAACTCTCAGGGCTCGCTGAGGCGGGAGGGGAAGACTCAGAGCTGGGGGGGGGGGGGGGCAGTCTCAGCATAGGGAGAAAGGCCGGGGAGCCGGGGAGCAGTGAGGTGCAGCACAGGTGGCTGTACTGTACAGTTACCAGTCCATTAAACAGCCCAGTTCCTCAGAACCCCACCCGCCCCCCACCCCGCCCCCCCGCCCCCCATGAAACACGTCAGGCAGGCTTACTTGTCATCCCTCTCCAGGCATTTCACCAGGATGGGGAGGATCCCAGACTTTATCAAGTCATCGATGGGGGGGTTTCTGTCACTGGAGAGTAATTTTCTGCAAGAGAAGACGAGAGAGTCAGCCGGACAGAAAACCTGGAACCGGAGTAGCTGTCTGAATCCGGCTTTGAGACACAACAGAAATTACACACCCCAACTTCATCTGTACTGAAGCACTGTTACACACACACACACACACACACACACGCACAAACGCACACACACGCACGCACACACACGCACGCACGCACACGCACACACACACACGCACGCACACACACACTTCACTGAACATAATTCATCTCACGTGCACCTCACCTGGCAGCCTGCACTGCACTGAGCTGCACCACTGCATTGTCACTGGTGGCGTTCTTAAAAGACAAGAGGACAAAACCCAAATTCAGCAGAACTATTTCCACAGAGGCCAGAACACAGTCCCGTAATAACCCAGAACACTGTCCCGTAATAAGCCAAGACTGGTAATAACCCAAAACAGTCCCGTAGGCAGGCCCCCAAGGGCCCAAAGAGGACAGACCCCAGGGACTGAGGGGCTGAGATTTAGCATGGGTCAAAAAATTTTTGAAATTGGTTAACCCTTTAGATATCAGGAAAATTTCTGCAACAAGTGACAATTTTATAAGGAACATTTTCTGATAAATTCGTTGATTGATGCAGTTGTACGTTTTAACTAATTTAAATCTCAAATTCTCAGGGATCTGACTGAACAGTTTAAAGTATTGTCTGGTCTGCCGCTAGGATCCCCATTAAGGCCAGAACAGAAACCCTTTATCTTCACTTTCAGGCACCAACGCCACCACTTCATGGAGACGAAACGTACCTGTAAGATTGCATCTAGTGTTACGTTTTGCTGGGGGAAAAAAGAGAGAAAAATGTCAGGCAAGTGCAAGAACAATAATAATACAAACATGATATTTTGTGGATCAAATAACAGGCTATAAAGGGACACCACACAGAAAATGGAAGAATTTGAAAATCACGGTCCCAGGCATTTCAGGGTTTTTTTTAAGGACAATCCATCATGTGAGCGAGAACTCCCAGCTTGCATTGCTCCACACTCCTGGTGTATTACGCTAGACATCCAAACATGGAGCAGGACCCCTTCAGCCCCGGGATGGGGCAAGAGGCTTTCAGCACAGGCCCTGTTTACGGCTTCATCAGTGCAGCAGGCTTTAATATCACAGCAGGAGTCTGAAGGACAGACAGACACCCAGGACAGAAATAGATGCGCTAAGTGGTCGAGGGGGGGGGCGGCAAATGTGACAGCAGCTCTCGGGTTACAGAGCGCGCAGGCACGCACACGCACACAGACGTGGGGGAGAACAACGCAAACAGACACACCGAGGAGCACGCCTATCCCAGCTCTGGCCAGCAGGGGGCGCTCAGCAGACTCACCCCTTTGAAATCAGCGTCTACATCAGAGTCTTCCAGGCTCTCCTCCTGGGGTACGTTGCGCTTCTTCAGTAGGTGCTCATCTCTCTTGTTCTGCGGGCAAAAGCACACATCAGGCTTACTGCTGCAAAGCATTCTGGGCCAGAGAGAGAGAAAACCCATAATAGCGAACAGCGGAAAGAGCTCCATACTTCAGGGCAAACTGAAATCTGCACACATGTAATGCCCTGGGATTCAAGGACACAAAGAAACTGAACCAGACCAACACAACGGACTCTCTCCACTGACTATAAAGAACACAAATTCAATCGTTCAGTCGAACACATTTTCGCGTACACGCAGTTGAACACGTTTTCACATTTTACAAACAGGACAAACAAGGCCTATGCCATGCAGACCGCTGTACTATTTAGGACAGCATATATATTTCCCCCCCAATTCTGGCACTTACAATGTGTAACTCTTCAAAAATTTTAATTGTTCTAATAATTCATTTCTGCCACACATTTAATTTTTTTATGGCCTACATCAATGCATTGTGGTGGTCCCCTGAAGACTTTTTACAGAATTTGCATTCCAAATGTAGCTAAATAAAGGGAGACAGCGGCAGCAAAGCCAGACTGACTGCAGTCGCTGTGATGCAAAGTCACAGCCTAAGCCCTATTTTGAGCCAGGAAACAAAACCTGCATTAATACAAGCTGAGAATCAACCATTTAACCACACGTTAAATATTTGATTACAAATCTGAAATTGTAGAGTACAGATTAAAATTGTTTGTGTGTGTGTGTGTGCTGTGTGGGTGTGTATGTGTGTGTTTGTGTGTTGTACGTGTGTGTGTGTGCATGCATGTGTGTATGTGCTGTGTGTGTACATGTGTGCGTGTGTGAGTGCATGAGTGTGTATATGTGTGTTTGCGTGTGTTTGTGTGTGTGAGTGTGCATGTGTGTGTGTGCGTGCTGTATGATGTGTTTGTGTGTGCGTGTGTGTGTGCTGTATGTGTGCATGTGTGTGTGTGAGTGTGTGCTCTATGTGTGTGTGTACGTGTGTGTACGTGTATGTGTGTTTGTGTTGTGTGTGTGTGCTGTATGTGTGCATGTGTGTGTGTGAGTGTGTGCTGTATGTGTACTGTATGTGTGCATGTGTGTGTGTGTGTGTGTATGCGTACATATAAAATATAGATTTGTGGTGGTGGTGGCACCTGAGTGACCTCAGCACACCCCCACTCGGCCACATCACCTCACGCAGTCACGCTCGCGGCTTAACTTAACGCCAGACTCCGCGTTCAGGCGCTTTAGAATGGGGCCCCACAGCCTGGCCGGTCAACTGTAAGCTGAGGAGGAGTGCCCGGGGGCGCGGGGGGGCGCGGGGGGGTTCTGGGTCTGGGGGTGTTTGGCCTTTCTAATTTCAGCTCCTGGAAGGTGGAGAACCCACCCCCACAGTCAGGAACAACGACCCAGGGACCAGACACTGAGTGGGCCAAGCTAGCCTGTACACTGACACACCGCATGGTATATATACGCTGGACTGACAGACACACAGACACAGTGGTATATATATATATATATAAGCTGCACTGACACACAGACACAGATTGCTTGGTATATATATGCAGTACTAACAGACACACAGACTGCATGGTATATTTATGCAGTACTGACAGAGATATAAACACAGATTGCGTGGTATATATACGCAGTACTGACAAACACACAGACACATTGCAGGGCACATATATGCTGGACTGACAGAAACACAGACACTTTGACACGCCACACTGACATGCATACAGATGTACATAGACAGCATGGTGTGAACACACTTGACGGACAGACACACAGCCAGACATTGCGGTGTACATCCTCCTAAGACCCGACAATTCATTTTTGTGCCCTGTTGAGCACATGGGTCTCTGGTCTTTATCTCAAGACTCCCTTATTCTGTTTTGCTGAAACCTACACAAGGCACATTCAATAAGTATAAATAGCCTAATATTTTTTTTAATATTTTTCTCTGCCAGGTCACAGGAGGATATGTGCTGGACTGACAGGACAGACACAGACCGTGTGATATACACATGCTGTACACAGAGACAGACAGACAGACAGACCCAGCCCATGAGTTATAGTCAATCTGCTCCTTCACTGAGGAAAGGGGTAACTTGGAGTCAACATGCATGCATCCGTTAAAACCAACCCAAGACGGGGATTGGGCCAAACCCCCTCAACTGTTCTGGGATCAGCCGAAACTGAAAGTAAAGACTTATTCTCAGAGCGGCCTTGCCACAAGGCAAATAGAACTGTTCCAGGATCAGTTTAAGAGACGGCGCAGTGCTTACCTTCCTCAGCTCTACAGTCACTTCATTCCGATGTCTTCTCATAGTCTGAGGGGGAGAAGGGAGAAGACTCGGTCAGCTTATTTTTTTCATCACATGAACATTCATCACAGTTCAGGAAAGATGGTGCAGAATGAGGGATGATCCGTTCCGGGATTTCATTTCAGCCCTACAGGTCTGGAGAACCACAGCAGCCCTACAGGTCTGGAGGACACACAGCAGCCCTACAGGTCTGGAGACTCACAGCAGCCCTACACGTCTGGAGAACCACAGCAGCCCTACAGGTCTGGAGACACAGAGCAACCCTACAGGTCTGGAGAATCACAGCAACCCTACAGGTCTGGAGACACAGAGCAGCCCTACAGGTCTGGAGAATCACAGCAACCCTACAGGTCTGGAGAATCACAGCAACCCGACAGGTCTGGAGAACCACAGCAACCCTACAGGTCTGGAGACACAGAGCAGCCCTACAGGTCTGGAGAATCACAGCAACCCTACAGGTCTGGAGACACAGAGCAGCCCTACAGGTCTGGAGAATCACAGCAACCCTACAGGTCTGGAGACACAGAGCAGCCCTACAGGTCTAGAGACACACAGCAGCCCTACAGGTCTGGACAATCACAGCAACCCTACAGGTCTGGAGGACACAGAGCAGCCCTACAGGTCTGGAGACACAGAGCAGCCCTTCAGGTCTGGAGACACACAGCAGCCCTACAGGTCTGGAGACACACAGCAGCCCTACAGGTCTGGAGACACACAGCAGCCCTACAGGTCTGGAGAGTCACAGCAGCCCTACAGGTCTGGAGAGTCACAGCAGCCCTACAGGTCTGGAGACACACAGCAGCCCTACAGGTCTGGAGAGTCACAGCAGCCCTACAGGTCTGGAGACACACAGCAGTCCTACAGGTCTGGAGACACAGAGCAGCCCTACAGGTCTGGAGACACACAGAAGCCCTACAGGTCTGGAGAATCACAGCAGCCCTACAGGTCTGGAGACACACAGCAGCCCTACAGGTCTGGAGAATCACAGCAGCCCTTCAGGTCTGGAGAATCACAGCAGCCCTACAGGTCTGGAGACACAGCTCCGTTACCCATGAGCACTCCAGCAGGAAGTCACGTGTAGTCATTACCAAGATGATATGGAAATTTGTGGGCATATGCGTGTGTTTTACCGAAGTTTCTGTTCGATAAAAAACAGTTCAGGACAGGACATGACAGGGAGAGGGGAGAGAGCTGTAGCTCCTGCCCAGGAGAAGAGCACTCTGGTGGCAAAGCGTAGCGCAGCGTGGCCACACCACTATAACAGCTCGCTGGTCCTCAGCATCACAGTGACGGATCACGCTGGGATGCTGACGTAGCCATGACGATCACTCCTGAAACACCAGGTCACAGTGGTGGGGTGGTGGGGGGCGGGGGGTGTCTCATGTGTCCAACGCAGTCTTGGCATTAGATGGCGTTAGACCTTGTGATTGCAGGTCTAGGCTCGTGTTACCATCGCAAATAGATGCTTACGTAACCAGTACTACCGTCACTGCTCACACTAACTGCACAGGATGCCGAAGGCCTTCCATTTTACTGCTTTTGCGCCCCAATGTTTTTATTTTGTCCAAAAAAGGAGGAAAGGCACTGGGATTTGGGACACTTTCTCTGTACGGGCCAAAATAGTGGATATGCTAAACATACAGGGGTCCTGTGGACACTCACAGTGCATTTACACTGAGAGTGCAAAACATTAGGAGGACACCTACTCTGACTGACCAGGCAACTCCAGGTGAAAGCCCCATTCTTGACTTCACCTTTTAAATCCACTTCAGTGTAGATGATGGGGACCAGACAGGCTGAAGGAGGATTACATTACATTACTTCATATTCATTTGGGCAGGCACTTATCCAAAGCGAAGTACATACCGAAGGCCATTGGAAAACACAGGTCAGATTAAGTACAGTTCTATCATAACGTAGCAGCTACCCACAGCATGAACATCAAGTCTAGTTCACACAGTTAAGCTTTGGCTAAGTGTTAAGAGTAAATTAGCAAAGCTGAAGCTATGTGTTAAGGCTAAATCAGTAATGCTGTGACTACGTGTTAAGGCTAAATGAGTAGCTGTGGCTAAGCGTTAAGGCTAAATGAGTAAAGCTGTGGCTAAGTGTTAAGGCTAAATCAGTAATGCTGTGACTACGTGTTAAGGCTAAATGAGTAAAGCTGTGGCTAAGTGTTAAAGCAAAATCAGTAATGCTGTGACTACGTGTTAAGGCTAAACGAGTAAAGCTGTGGCTAAGTGTTAAAGCTAAATCAGTAATGCTGTGACTACGTGTTAAGGCTAAATGAGTAGCTGTGGCTAAGCATTAAGGCTAAATGAGTAATGCTGTGGCTAAGTCTTAAGGCTAAATGAGTAAAGCTGTGGCTAAGTGTTAAGGCTAAATGAGTAATGCTGTGGCTAAGCATTAAGGCTAAATGAGTAATGCTGTGGCTAAGTCTTAAGGCTAAATGAGTAAAGCTGTGGCTATGTGCTAAAGCTAAATGAGTGAATCTGTGGCAAAGTGTTAAGACAGAAGCGAGGCATGATTCCGAGACACATTAAAACAACAACAACATCAAGTTCAGGACACAAGTGCTACATGGAAGTGCTATTTGACTGGTGGGCAGCCATGCTGAGGAGAGCAAAGGAGGATTTGGAAGGATATAAGGAGTTTATTTCCTGTTCCTGTCAGTCCAGGAACACGGACAGTAATCTCATATGAAAGCAGCTGCGGGAGTGTTGCTCCTCCTGCACAGACACCACCTCTACCACTCTGAGACTAAAGCTTTAGGGCTTTACCCCCAGCGCAGCCTGGAGCTGTGCGTGTGTGTCTGTGTGCGTGCGTGACTCAGTCTTGCAAACGGATGTAGTGCGTGATGAGTGCTTGTGGGTGCAGCTTCACAATGCAAATGAAACTGTGGGCGGGGCTTCAAACTGCTAGTGAACCCTTAGGTGGGGCTTCACACAGCTGACGAACCTGTGGGCGGGGCTTCACACAGCTGATGAACCCTTGGGCGGGGCTTCACACAGCTGATGAACCTGTGGGCGGGGCGTCACACTGCTAATGAAACTGTAGGTGGGACTTCACACAGCTAATGAACCTTTAGGTGGGGCTTCACACAGCTGATGAATCTGTGGGCGGGGCTTCATACTGCTAATGAAACTGTGGGCGGGGCTTCATACTGCTAATGAACCTGTGGGCGGGGCTTCACACTGCCAATGAACCTGTGGGCGGGGCTTCACACTGCTAATGAACCAGTGGCCAGGGCCTTCCCTCTACCTCACATAGAAATGTGCAGAGTAACCTGGCAGCACTAAAAAATGTGGCCATGTGCCAGCACAGCTCATGTGCCACAGTCCACAGGAAAGCCCCATCTCAGCTACATGCGATTTGATCCCTGCTATGGCACCTTTTCAGCTGGGGTCCCTTCTGTCCGTTGCCCCCCCCCTGCTCTCCACCTGCATTAATACAGCACAAAAATACTAAAGGAGGGTGGGACTGTCCCGCTCTGCTTTAAAATAAAAAAATAATAAAATATATTTAAAAATTTTAAGCTCCTGCGTGAAGACTGAGGCCCACAAAGCAATATGCGGAGCAGTGCTGAGTGTGTAAAGAGAACACACACTCAATGCTCTATTCTAACCATATGACATTAGAGGTGCTGAACCATTTAGGTTTGATTCTACAACCCACACACACACACAAATAAACACAGACAGACAGACACACACAGACACACACACACAATGGGCACAGTTGCCAAGACGCTGAACCAGTGTGTGACACCAACCAACAGCAAAATAACAGCTCAAGTCACAACGGAGATCTTAAGGCTTCCACAAACATGCTCGGTGCTCAGAAGGGGAGACACCCAATCCTGCCCCTTGGAATGCCTATTTAACCACGTGTGAGTCACACCCCTCAGCTTCAAAACAACCCTCAGCCACACACACACACCTCACAGGTTTCTCTTTGGCCTGCTTCAGATTTGTATTCATTCTGTGAAGATATTCATTTTGTATACATCGCTCTCCACGGTTAATGACTCATAATCAATCATTAACAGCTCATAAGGGTGGAAGGAGGCTTGGGCATGACATGTCTGTGTTACCAAACAAAAGCATTTCTCAATGAAAGCACAGAGCTGTGACCTACCAACGCTGGCCTGGAAGGACTTTTATCCGAATGCACCACGTCCACTTTAACGGCAAAATCAGTAATCTGCTGTTACAACCGTGATGTAAAAGCAAATACCCTCAAATTAAAGCTGAGAGTCTGCTTTTCAATCTCATACTCACGGTTTAATTTCGAATCCAATGTGCAGGAGAACAGAGCCAAAACAGCAAAAATGGTATCACTGTCCAAACACTCACTGGATGCACTACACACATATAAACACATATACACACACACATATATATATACGCAACATTGGGCGATTAGGCCTGGCTCGCAGTCGGCGTTCCATTTAATACCAAAGCTGTTTGATGGGGTTGAGATCAGGGCTCTGCGCAGCCTAGTCAAGTTCTTCTACACCAAACTGGGCAAAGCATTTCATTATGGACCTTGCTTCGTGCATGGGGATATTGTCATGCTGAAAAAGGAAAGGGCCTACTCCAAACAGCTGCCATAACGTTGGAAGCCCACAATTCCCTAGAATGTCAATTTATGCTGTAGTATTAACATTTCCCTGGAACTAAGGGCCTAGCCCAAACAATGAAAAACAGCCCCAGACCATTATTCCTCCTCCACCAAACATGACAGTTGGCACTATGCATTCGGGCAGGTAGTGTTCTCCTGACATTCACCAAACCCAGATTCGTCTGTCAAACTGGCAGACAGTGAAGCGTGATTCATCACTCCAGAGAGCGTGCTTCCACTGCTCCAGAGTCCAATGGCGGTGTGCTTTACACCACTCCAGCCAAAGCTTGGCGTTACACAGGATGATCTTAGGCTTGAGTATGGCTGCTCGGCCATGGAAATCCATTTCATGGAGCTCCAGACGGACGGTTCCGCTTCCCAATAACGGTACCGACAGTTGACCAGGACAGAAATCTGACAAACCGCCTTGTTGGAAAGGTGGCATCCAATGACAGCGCCACGCTGAAAGTCACTGAGCTCCACAGTGCAACCCATTCTACTGCCAATGTTTGTCTATGGGGATGCCTGGCTGTATGCTTGATTTAATCCACGGGTTAGTAATGGGTGTGGTTGAAGTAGCCGAAACCCACTAATTGGTAGGGTTGTCCTCATACTTTCGGCCATGTAGTGTATATTTTAGATAAATATGTTACAATGAATAAACTGGGGTACAATGTATAAAATAATGTATAAAATCTGTATGAAGCTTGCTTTCAAAGACTCTGAATAAGCCATATTCAAGGGGCACAAGATTCTTACTGGTACAACATTTCTGAATTTTAAAGGCAGCATAGTTTAAAAAATAAATAAATACATTAAAATATATATATATATATATATATATATATACATATATAACTTTTAAACTTTTTGGAACATTCCAAAATCCCCTTTTTATTATAATACTGGCTGGATAACCACAGCTCTGTCACAGGCTGAGCTTCAGGGGATGATATTCTCTGCAGGAACGACCCACACGGCAGCTGGAGGCCTTAGCACTGACTAGCACTGTGTCACCTGCTCACCGCAGTAACTTGCCTTAGCACTGTGTCACCTGGTTACCTCAGTAACCTGCCTTAGCACTGTGTCACCTGGTTACCTCAGTAGCCTGCCTTAGCACAGTGTCACCTGCTCACCTCTGTGACCTGCCTTAGCACTGTGTCACCTGGTTACCATAGTAACCTGCCATAGCACTGTGTCACCTGGTTACCACAGTAACCTGCCGTAGCACTGACCAGCACTTCGGCAGCCAGCATCTCTTTTCCTTACATCCACTCTTCCCCAGCTACATCAAAACATAAACCTCACTCATAATAACGCTACATATTTTCATAGCAGTGATATTTCCAACATACTCATCTGTGAAAAATGGGACTGCAATGTCACTCACACTAGCTTAATGGGTGTGGCCATAGCGAATGCTAAGATTTACTTAAAGCACTAACAGTACTAACATTATCTTCGTAATTGTTTTTTTTTTTTTTTAAGGAGGCGACGTACACAAGCCAGTATAGACAAGCTTAATCCCCGACGGCCACTGTAGGCCCGTGCACACACCCTTCACACCGCATGCTGTTTAGGGATCGGTCCGCGTGCCATCACACCATCGTGAAAGTGTGTGGGAGTCAATAACACAGGTATCAGACGTGCACAATGACAATCAGACCCTGTCTACTTGGACAGATACGTGGAGGAGCTCCTGCAGATCTGCATGGCCGGCGTTAAACACGAGGGGACGTGAATCGAACTCTAGTGGTTCTGACAGGATCAGACCAGAGCAGAACAAACATACTTCAGCAGGAGGGTTTGCAGTGCCCAGGTAAAACAAGCCGGCAAGCTGCACAGTGTGTGTGATTGTGCGGGAAAAGATCAGAGTTCATGAATCACTTTCTTAATCTAGTCAGAGCCGTATAAATAAATGGAACTAGCTTCACGGGTACAAAAACCATCGGTGACCAAGCAGCAGCTGTGAGTAAATGGAGACCGAGGGGACAGATGTGTGCACGAACAAAGGCGACAGACGCCGCTTAACAGAATGAAGCTAACCGGTCAAGTGAGGAAGTGGTGAGCCACACAGATCAAAGTCAGATATCTCGAAATATGCAATACACCGCAATCAACACCCATGCAGCCCACCCCAAGGAGCCTTCTCGCTCGTGCAATTGGTACGTAGCCACACAATCGGCCATGGATGGAGGCGTGTAACAGCGTATAAACACGTATCCTCCTGGGACAGATCAGCTGCGTTCAGTCCTAAAAATCTGGAAGGATCGTTCGTGCTGACCACTAGTGCTGAAAATGGAGAGCGAGTTTGGTACTCGCAAAAGCAAACTAACTGCTGGTTTTACATTATGTTTAAGCGTCGTGTCAGACACAGCGAGCATGCATATGCATATGCATATGTATGTATATATATATATATATATATATATATATATATATATCCATCCCATCAAAGCATCAAAGCCAGCACTACGGCTACAGTTTCATGAATTGTCAATTTTCTGTGACACAGCAGCGTTGGCCATTTTCCCCTCGTACAATCGTAGCTACAATATGCCGGTTGTAGATTAAAAATGAATGCGGTATTAGTGATCTCGACTAGCAAGCACTAAATCTGAAACTGTCGTTTAATTTGTCGTGTTTATCCTAGATTGTACGTATGAATAGCAAAACGCTGATATTAAATGACATAAGCTGTTAAATGCCTGTTATTCTTAGGCTACGACGACATAATACCGCACGGTAGCCATGCTAGCCAGTTAGCCTGCTGAAAAGATAACTTGCGCTGAAAGAGAAGCGAAAGGCCGTTTCATAAACCAGCTGAGACGGAAAGCGAATAAACAGAATCACCAAACCAGGCAAGGCAGATGGGCCGTGGGGCAGTAGCTTCAAACAACACCCATAGATTTCAGACCGCCTGTCTGCACAACATATCCAACACACGCCCGCTAACCTCTCAGCTCACTTGCTAGCAAACATGCTAAGCTAGCTACGAACAGCTTCAACATGGAAATGATTAATTCTCGATTTTTAAAAAACACCAGTATGAGTTTGGCCTTAATTCAAGGCCACTGTCAACTGTAAAAGCCAAATGCTGTAACGTTATTTAGTTATCAAAGTGCTTTTATGGTTAGTTCGTGTCCGTAGTTGCTTCTGTGTGGCGGCGCTAGCCCAGCCGCTAGCTTGTTAATCGCAGCTCGGCCTGGGTCGGTGTGACTATGGGAACCGTGGTGCGACTCTTTCAGATGTGGAATTCGGGATTTAGCGCAACTGCCAGCCGTCTAGGACTCTACTCACAGCCGGCGCCAATCTGGGGAATCTGGTTTTACAGCGCGGCCTGGAGGCCTCTCCCTAGGCCGCGCCCGCCCCGCATGGTGACGGGGCTATTGGCTTACTAGCCCGCCTGGTTAACGGTATAGTAATGTCTGGCGAGGGTGGAGGGTTTTCCGGAATACACGCTCCTCATGCCCAGCGCATCCAACCCCCCATCCCCCAGGCTTGTCACAAAGGCCGGGGCACATCTGCCCGTTACCCGCTTCTCATAGCTCCTCAAGACGCTAGACGACGAGTAACAACGACGATCATCCGACCTGCACTTACCTCGACATCGCGCCCCTTGTTTTTAAAGCTCTTGATGCGATGGTTCTCCAAGCCGGCGCTTTCTGCCATGGCTGTGTACTCGGTAAGGGTTATCCGGCGCTCGGAGCTCAGTGAAAGAGAAGAGACGGTCCGCGGCTGAGCCGAGAGGGGGCGGCCAGACGCAGCGCGGCGCGGGGAGGAGGAGCCACGTTCAGGGGGGCCCTCACTACCTAACACTGATATAAAGAGACAATGCAGCTAAAATGCCTCATGTAATAGGAAAATAAAGTGGTTTATTCAGTTTTTTTGTACGAATACATCGGTGTGCCCAACACCCAGTCCGCTGATTATTCTAAAGAGCACTACTTAGAGAAAACTTGCTTATTTGAGTTTGTAGTTACTGCCTGTTTGGACTTGAGTAAAGTTGCGTCATTCTACGTTTTACGCTCATGGACTGCGCAGGTTCAAGATGTACCGGCTTTTCAAGGGAAGATCGTCCCTCGGGGTGTCATGTTGCATACATTCTGCGTAGATTTGGACATTGTTTTTGCAGAATAAGCATTGCTCATCCCACAATCTGAGCCAACCGTAGCTGTCAGAGCGTCTGCGAACATGCGCATCGTTTTTCGTAACACTACGCCCGGACGACAATTAGTTTCTTTTTAAGGGCAGAATAAAGTTTAACTAACATAACATATGGAAACGAAGACTTTCCCGTTTTAATGTGTTATTATAGGTGTTCGCTTTCACCGAGTGTGAATTCATAAAATCTCCTGCTGAAAGAGAAGGCACTCTTCCTTTCATTTGTACTCAGAAAACCCAATACTGCAGTGTCAAGGAATACAAAGTTCGATTTGTTCAGATTTGTTGTATTCTTGCACTTATGCGCTTAAATTAAGTCACCCATTGGCTATAGAGTCTGACCACCTTGTTTTCAAGGCCTAAATTAGTTGCTTACTGAAAGTATATCATAAAAACCACCAGAGACTGTCTGCAGCCCTCCAGAACTGGACTTTGAGACCGTGCACTTGTCTTGAATTTACCCCAGAGAACAGCATAACAGTGACACATCTGTGCTGGTTGCATGCTGGGAAATGTAGGAATGGAATAAAAGGTGGCAGGAGCAATGAAAGCGGTTTATGCACTACAATAATTGAAACGTGCATGTAACACTCTTTGCTACGCTGAGAGGACTTAAAATGCCTGACAGCACTGTATCCATAGTCTGAACTTTCCCATCTGGCATGTTCCTTGGCAGGCACAGATACAGGTTAGTCAAATACTCTGCAGATAAGCAACTTGAAATGCTATGCTAAGACTAATTTAAACTGTTACCATTTCTGTAAGTTTCTGTAAGAATTGTTCTAAAACTTTCTATTTTTTTTATTTCATTTTTTCCCATTCACAATCATAAAAATATAATGTTAAGAAATTAAACTGATTATTACATACAAGTGCATCCCGGTGAAAACCAGTCCATATTTTCTCACCCCAAAAATTTATATCATCAGTATTTAGTGGACACTTGGAAAATGAGATTAGAGGGAAAAATTAGCATTAAAGGGGAAAAACATTTGTTTAGCACCATAAACCATGCATTTTAATATACATGCCAACACACTGAAAGATAAATAACAGTGCAAGAGTTAGCTAGATCGTAGCGATCTTATTATTTATTTGTTAGCGTACAATCGATCAGACTGCATGGTCTAAGTCAGAGTTAACCCTGTTCCTAGAGATCTACTGTCCCATAGGTTTTCACTCCAACCCTAACAAAGAACACCTCATTCAGTACCCCATTGATCTGCTAATTAATAGAGTCAGGTGTGCCAAATTAGGGTTGAAACGAAAATCTCCGAGGAGTAATCTCCAGGAACAGGGTTGGGCAGCCCTGGGGGGGGGTATTTCATCGAGCAGGATGGCCAAGTTAGCTGGATAATTGCGCTGAGTAAAACCCGGAACAGCTCTTTTTACTTCAGTCCATGTTCCAGATTTGGGAGGGCTCCGGGTTTTATTCAGTGCAGTTCTCCATCCAAATCAGCACTCCGTCTTCCTGAAACAGGGCCCCGAACTAACCAAATCCAATCGCTTATTTTATCCGTCCTCGTCTCCTCGGTCCTCGCCAGACATGGAAATCAACGGTCGGACAACCTTTAAGAACATTACAATTTGTTAAATGGTCCTTGGAGGAGGTCATGGACGAGGAGGCTCCTGGAGGATGCTTCAGAGAAGATACACAAGTGCAGCCTTTGTGGAAGTCTTTTTTTCCTTCACGCATGACGTATAAATGATCCATCTGGGGATCCACCTCTCCACATCTGCCATGTCTGTGACTGACATCGCTTCAAACCGACACTTGACTGAGCAAGGACGTCCCACTTGCCTAATTCACGTTGCCCGGATTCCTCCGTCCTTGTATCTCAGTGGTGTCAAACTCGTTGCCATGGAGGGCCGTGTGTATGCAGGTTTTCATTCCAGCCTCAGATCTTGATTATATAATTAGTTAAATTATTTGCTGAATTAGGGATGCAGGTTTGTGCACAATGGTGACCCGACGTCTATGGTGACCCGCATTGTCTAAATAAAAATTTTCTTATATTCTGTGCTTCAATGCAGTTAAACGCATATGGCTGAATGAGTAATTGGACTCAATTAAGACAGAATTAATTGGTTGGAATGAAAACCTGCATACACACGGCCCTCCATGGCAACGAGTTTGACACCACTGTTGTATCTCATCCATGCATCTCTTCCTCGTGTCCTCCGTTGGGTGGAGCTAAGGAGCGAGGAAAGGACGTGAGGAGGAGATGCAAGGAGCAAAGAGAAGCGACAGGAATAAACCCATGGACATCACCACGTTCATGACGTGATCCTTTGAGACGCTCTGCCAAGCTTTTACTCGCTGCCTCTTTTAGTTGCCACGTGTTTGCTGGGGTATCAGACTTCAGTTTCCTTTTGAGCAAGTGAAAAGCATGTTCTGTGGGGTTCAAATCTGGTGACTGACTGGGCCACTTCAAACACTTTAACCTTTTCTTCCCGATAGGATCCCCTGGTTAAGTCTTCTGTATGCTCTGGGTCGCTGTCTTACTGGAAAATACACTTCTGTCCAATGAGTTTGATGCCATTTCTCAGAATATCGGTGGAAAATGTGTGTTTCTGTACTCTGTCAGCTGTCATTCTGTTGCTGCCGTAACTGGTTACATCATCAGTAAAGACCACTTGAAATGGAGCCAGATGCAGCCATACAGGCCCAGGCCATCGCACTGCCCCCACCATGTTTGACAGACGTAGTAGCATGCCGAGGGCCAGATCAGTCCCTCTCTGTCTCCACACTTTCAGGTTTCCATCACTCTGGGAGTGGTTTATCTTCGTATCCTCAGTCCCTAAGACTTGTTTCCTAATCTCAACGGTCCCATCTTTGAATTTTCACATGAAACAAATGCAGACATAGGGAATTTTGCCTAATAGTCATCATTTGATTTGAAAACACAAATTTGATTAGTACAGAGGAAAAAAAACAACCAATTTAATACAGCGATCTCTATACTTCTGCATTTAACTGTATGTAAACAGTCTGCATCATCTCCCAAAAGGATGGAGTTGAAATATCTGACACAAACAGAAACTCATACTGTGAGAGCTACTGGTATCGCAAAAGATGGAGCCCAATTCTTTTCTTTTTTTTTGGTTCTGCATTCTGATTGGTTCCTTCTGTTCTGCTGTTTTTCCCCCTCAATGATGGGAGTGTCAGTGTTACTGCAAAAAGAGCCAGCAGCCATATCACCACCACACAGACCTTTTCTCCTGTACGACGGCTTCAGCTGGGCAAGGGCAGAACTCAGCGCTGGGACGGCAGATCTGGGAAAACGAGTCATTTTCATGGGCCAGAAGGGGGCAGACTTCTCCTCTTTCAACCAAACAGGAAAGCCAATAGGAGACCAACAGTCTTTGGAAAGATGAGGAGTTTCACTGAAGCGCTGGCTCACTGTAGTCATTAAAAATGCTTATAAGAAGCATGATGATCCCCAGTGTCCTTGTCAAATTCAGAACTAGACTCTTAATCTGTTCAAAATTTTCATAAAAGCTAGCAAACATTTTCCATGTATACGAAAGTCAGTCGCGAGTTAACATTTGCTCCTGGTCAACACAAAATCCAGAGACAAGTAATTTTATTTTAGTGCAGAAACAAAAAACAATCAAGAATAGCTTTCCCCCCAATATTCAACATTTCATCTGTACAAACAAAACACTGGCAACTGCAACACTTAATTCTGGTCTGAGGTTAAATAACATGTCATAAGATAGAGGACATTTGTTCAATAAACTCGTTCAAATTCTTATAGGTCCCTGAATTCATAAAATCAAACAGTGAACAGCGAATTTGCAAACATTTGACCGTTACTGCTAGGCTGTATTTTTGCAAACATACAAATATAGTCATTAAGTAGCGTTTTGGTTTAAAAATTATGCCACAAAGAAAGTCAGCTCAATCAAAAATTAATTTATACATGATATAACGTATACTATAAATATATAATTACATTTAATAAACTGCCTACAATTTTTATATTAAATACCCAAGGACAGCACATCACATGGCAGAATTTAGCATTTCCAAAATGCACTTTAGCCAAATAGTGTTTTAAGACTAGTGTACACCCACATTTGTTTGGGTGGGGGGGAAATGACTCTGAAGTTTTACAATGCATTCAAGCTGCATCTGCAGCATATATTATGTGTTTTCAGGGGAAAGTAAAAAAAAAAAACGGGGGGGGGGGGGGGGGAAACTGGCCTTCAGTGCAAGATCAATAAAAGGGACGATTCCCGTTCCTAGACACACACAAAGTGATGTCACCGTAGCCTTAAAGAAGCTTCTGAGTGTTTTACACACCAGCTGCAGCTCTCACTACCTTTTTTTCCCCAAAATAAAGCGATGGGGGGAAAAAAAGAAAAAAAAGAAGGTGCAGAGGGAGGTGGGTAACGGCGAAAGCAATACCGGTTTTTTTGCTCTCCAGCTGGAAACGGACACGCGCACTCACGGAAAAGAACACTCGGACTAGAACCAGACGAGCCGGCGGGGGCCACAACACTGCAGGGTCCGGGTGAGCGGGAATAGCGGGGTGCTGAGGGGGGGGGGCGAGGGGGGGGGCTCAGCACTCCCTGGGCAGCAGGGGGAGCCGCTCAGAAGATCTGCTGCTCAAACAGGATCTTCTCGAAGCCCGGCGGCGCTGTGTGGTAGAAGTCAGAGAACTGGCAGTCCAGTATGGCGCTGTCGTCCACTGGAAGAGACGGGACAGAAGAGGTTAACTCGCCACAACGTCCTGCGGGTACCCTTCTATTCATAAATTTAATTTAAAAATTATTTTCTGAGAACTGCCAAAACAGAAAGAGAACTACACTCAACCATGCTGGGTATAAACATGTAATGCTCAGTAAAGACTGCTGAGTATAAGCATGTAATGCTCAGTAAAGACTGCTGAGTATAAGCATGTAGTGCTCAGTAAATACTGCTGGCTATAAGCATGTAGTGCTCAGTAAAGACTGCTGAGTGTAAGCATGCAGTGCTCAGTAAAGACTGTTGGCTATAAGCACATATTGCTCAGTAAAGACTGTTGGCTATAAGCACATAGTGCTCAGTAAAGACTGCTAAGTGTAAGCATGTAATGCTCAGTAAAGACTGCTGAGTATAAGCATGTAATGCTCAGTAAAGACTGCTGAGTATAAGCATGTAATGCTCAGTAAAGACTGCTGAGTATAAGCATGTAATGCTCAGTAAAGACTGAGGGGAGTAAGCACATAGTGCTCAGTAAAGACTGCTGAGTATAAGCATGTAATGCTCAGTAAAGACTGTTGGCTATAAGCAGGTAGTGCTCAGTAAAGACTGCGGGGAGTAAGCATGTAGTGCTCAGTAAAGACTGTTGGCTATAAGCATGTAGTGCTCAGTAAAGACTGCTGTATCAAAAGCATCCTTACCCAGCCCCATTCAAACCCAGCCTCAGACGTGGCAGTAACACAAATGACTGAACATAAAAACTATTAAAGTGTCCCCCCTGGTCTCCCAATAAAACTGGATTAACACAGTAATGTGCCCCATATAAACAGAGCTGCTGTCACTGGGCAAGTCTGGCAAACCCATGAGAGCTTGTTACAAAAATGTTTTAAAATGTACCCCAGCCCACTCCCCACGCAGTGGAGGGCAGTTAATCTGACCCCCTCGCCCCCTAGTGGCTGTAATCTGCTACTGTCAAAGGAATCTGTTTACGCTGGAGTGGCAACATCTTCAGGTCGACAAACAGCAACAGGAAGATCAGAATCTCTTTTTTTTTTTTTTTTTTTTTTTTCTTTACGATGAATAAAAAGATACAGTTCCATTCTCACCATATACCACGGGGAGAACAGTTCCCCGGATTCCTGAGGCGGGGCAGAGCATGTTCTTCCCGTTTAAATACAAGTTCATCTCCACGTGGTCGTATGTGATGCCCTGAAAACATAAATTAAAGGGAAAAGAAAAAAAAAAAAAAAGAGATGAATCAAGGTCAAATTAAAACACTCAGCAGTACATGGGTGAACAGAAATAATTTTATATTAGAGGCATCACATAGCAAGGGCTCTTCAAAGCAGTGAGTGCAAAGTATTCTTCAGTCTGATTCTGAGACCCGATAACGTGCGAGAGCCCATCCAGATAATTTCTCTGCATTCTTCTCCTGACACGCATGAAGCGTTTTCCTCCGACTCGTGTCACTGCGAGCCTGACGCGCCAGCAGCGGAGCGATAAGCGGCCTCTCGAGTCACGTGCTTCTGAGAGTGCACGCAAGCCTGCGCTCGCCAGAGCTTTCCAGCGCTCGCCTGCGCTCTCCTGCGTTTTCCTGCGCTTGCCTGCGTTTTCCTGTGCTCGCCTGCGCTTTCCTGTGCTCGCCTGCGCTTTCCTGTGCTCGCCTGAACTTTCCTGTGCTCGCCTGAACTTTCCTGCGCTCGCCTGTGCTTTCCTGCACTCGCCTGCGTTTTCTTGCGCTCGCCTGCGTTTTCCTGCGCTCGCCTGCGTTTTCCTGTGCTCGCCTGAACTTTCCTGTGCTTCCCTGTGCTCGCCTGCGCTTTCCTGTGCTTGTCTGTGCTTTCCTGTGCTTGCCTGTGCTCGCCTGAACTTTCCTGTGCTTCCCTGTGCTCGCCTGGGCTTTCCTGTGCTTGTCTGTGCTTTCCTGTGCTCGCCTGTGCTCGCCTGAACTTTCCTGTGCACGTCTGCGCTTTCCGAAAGCAACGACTAAAGGGCGCAGAGAGCACCGCGGCAGCGTGAGCGCGGCTCTGGGCCAACAGCGGGAAAAAAGTGGGAAACAATGCGACTCAGCTGACAGCTTGTGAAATACTCTGACAATCTTCATGGCAATAAAGTTTTTTTTTAAATGTTTGTTTTTTTTTAAAAAATCCAGCACGACAGCCCAGCCCATTCCCCCTGCTTGAGCCAATCAGAAGTGCCGCCAGCCCCAGCCCCTCACCACTATATCGCCCTCCTGTGGCAGGCTGTTGGCGGGCAGGCGGTTCTTCTCCTCGTTGTTGTGGTACACAGACCCGTCGTGCCTCAGCACCAGGCTGTGCATGTCCCGGCCCATGGGGATCTGGTTCAGGTTTGCCTTCTGAGTGGCCACGCCCACACCCCACACACCTGGGACAGAGGCAAAATACACACACATGCGCGTGAGACAGGAAAACACGCTTGCGCGCGCACACACACACACACACGAGACAGGCAACACACACACACACACACGCGCGCGCGTGTGTGTGAGACAGGCAAATAAACAAACACACACACACGAGACAGAGGCAAAACACACATACACACACGTGAGACAGGCATATAAACACACATGGGTGAAACAGGCAAGTGCACACACACATAAGACAAGAAAACACACACGTGAGGTAGACAAGTACACACACACGCGCACGCGAGACAGGCAAGCACACAGACTCTAATAGTTTGTAACTTCACCTGACCTTGTGTCTCTCACTGACTACAAGCCATAAATATTTAACTGACTATCTGTTACAGACACCCAACTGGTGTCTGTAGAGCAGCGTTTGGGGAGAATGGAGCCCAGCTGTACAGCAGCGCTGGGGGGAACAGAGTCCAGCTGTACAGCAGCGCTGGGGGAACAGAGTCTAGCTGTACAGCTGCACTGGGGGAACAGAGTCCAGCTGTACAGCAGCGCTGGGGGGAACAGAGCCCAGCTGTACAGCAGCGCTGGGGGGAACTGAGCCCGGCTGTACAGCAGCACTGGGGAGAATGGAGCCCAGCTGTACAGCAGCGCTGGGGGAACAGAGTCCAGCTGTACAGCAGCGCAGGGGGGAACTGAGCCCGGCCGTACAGCAGCGCTGGGGGGGAACTGAGCCCGGCTGTACAGCAGCACTGGGGGAACAGAGTCCAGCTGTACAGCAGCGCTGGGGGGAACAGAGCCCGGCTGTACAGCAGCGCTGGGGGAACAGAGTCCGGCTGTACAGCAGCGCTGGGGGAACAGAGTCCAGCTGTACAGCAGCACTGGGGGAACAGAGTCCAGCTGTACAGCAGCGCTGGGGGGAACAGAGCCCAGCTGTACAGCAGTGCTGGGGGAACAGAGTCCAGCTGTACAGCAGCACTGGGGGAACAGAGTCCAGCTGTACAGCAGCGCTGGGGGGAACAGAGTCCAGCTGTACACACTTCCTGGGTACAACATTCAGCAATTAATGCTAAGTTCTGTTTAAGGTTTCAATGTTGTGTTTTTGCCTACCACATGTACATGCAAGTACCATCTGTCATCCTGAGGGCTGTACCCACCTGTGGACTGGATCTTAAATTCGAAGTAGCTCTTATTCTGATGGAGAGGCGCGTTGGCCAGACAGCCGCCAGTGCCACAGATTCTTCTCCCGCTTTTAACGATCACGACATCTGTGCCTGCAGAACGTAAAATCATCCAGTGAATTTCACCTCTCGTTTCAAAAAAAGAAAAGCAATACATTTTGAAATTTGCCAGAAGTAATATGGTACAGCAATGTCCCAGCAATATAGTAACATACAGACATTCCTACAGCCCTTTAATGAACCACCAGTAAGCCTAATATTACAACTTTTTCAGTAACAATAAGTAGAACAGGACTGCACAATCCTGTTCCTGGGGAGCTAACATCCTGTAGGTTTTTTTCATTACAAACCTAACAAGACACACCAACATTCAACAGCCATTCAAGCTGCTAATCAGTTGAATCAGGTGAGCCAAATTTAGAACTGAAATGAAAACATATAGATCTTCAGGAACAGGACTGGTAAAAGAAAAATAACTTAAAGACAATGTTAGCAGCATTCGAATCATTAATAATTTAATAAAAATAATAGCCTTTGGGCGCAAAGATATCTGGTGACGACGAGCTCGGTAAGATAAGCTCAGTAAGATGAGCTCAATAAGTCTGACGTACAGTAGGCCAAGTAACTAAATTAACGCTACTTCTGAATCAATTCCTAATAAGCAAGTACGCATTTGAAATATTATTTTAGACACCCAATGACGTCAGTCTACGTTTGAAATCTATTAACTAGCTATTATCAATTTAACTTTATTTAGTAGGCTACTCTTGAATACAGGGATCAAAGCTCTCTTTTCACCCTAAGATTGCGGAGTTAACTGACAAAACAGACACTATTTACAAAATACAAAATTAAAACAATCAGCAGATAACTGATGCGAATAAAATATAAGTTTACTACTAATAGCCGTATAAATGAACACGATCCGACGCTGATCTCAGCTCACATAGATAGGGGAAAATGTTTTTATACAAAATGCAGTGATGGATAGGTTATCATACGAGTCACCGGTTATAAATCTTAGTAACGAATGATAGTCAGCATTTAATGGGCTAAGTGTAACATAAATTCTACAATTGTCCTATCTGTAAAGGTAAATCACACCAGCTGTAAATTCCCAGACTAATATTCCCGTTCTGAACGCAGACTTCCCCTAGCTACTTGCTAAGGTTAGCTACCTACAGCCAGGTGACCAAGAGAACAGTAAAAAACGTTTACCTCAGTAAATGTACGTTACATATGCATATGCCACTGGCTCTTACCCATATGATGCGTGTCTAACTGGACTGCAGGCATTTCTTTAAGAGGAACATGCCCAGAACCACCGTCACCGCAGCACCCCAAACAACAGGAAAATAGAGCAGCCATTTTCGCCCTGACAGCGCAGCGCTCAGACTAACGGGAAACGGAAATGAAACATGCGCATGCCAAAGAGCGCGTGTTGCGCGCTGCTCCGGAAAAAGCGCGAGCGACCCCTGTTGGGTACTCTACCCCACTCCTTTCCAAATTGTCCAATCACTAGTGCGATAGCGGTTTCTCCATTCAAATGGCATGGAAACAAGGGGAAGAATATCAAGGTCAAAATATTTATTGTGGGTGACTTTATAAATAATATTAATTATTCTCCAAAGCCAGAACATTCACATTTTTCTTTACATTGCAACGGATTTTCATGCAGGCTAATATAGCAAGTTATAATTCAGTAGCTACTTTAAATAGCCTAGACACAACACTTGAATAAAGTTAGCTATCAACTAGCCTGATGGAGAGCGATACACACTGTCGTTCTTACACCATATTACAAAGAGCGTGGCTTAATTTTTGAAACCGAATACTGACGACACATGAGATATGGCATCCTCGCTTACAATAATTAATGTTTACTGGTCAGGTAACGTTCGTCCATGACAGTAAAGAACGCGGTTGAAAAGGCATTACATACCGCCTAATGTCAGTAGCCTATTAACGTCAGAGTGACTCGCCGCCACTGATTGGCCAATACAAGTTCTGTATATTTTTGTCCTAAACGATGAGTAATTCGAACAGGCGAATGCAAGCCACGGGAAATGTAGAGAAAGTACCGCTAAATAAATAAATAAAATGAAAGAAATAATGCGGAAATTTGTGACCAGTGGCCAAGACAAATTACTTAAAGCCACGAACTACTGTTTTTTATTTTTATTTAAATATCAGGTTGTAATTGAACATTTTGTATCGCATATCTATTGCTTAGGTTCGTCGGTACAATATAAGTTATATATAGGCTATATGCGTGTACTTCTATATACTATATCTCAATGGACGTCAACAAGGACGTATTAAGTCGAAAGAGAAAATAGTAGCCTACTGATTAAAATCGGTGACGAAGAATTTGATGGTGGACTGTACTTTCACATTGTGATGTTTTGCATAGCAACAACCCCCCCTCCTCTCGCGACGTGGTAGGGATCTTCTATGTTTGTTATTATCTGAAGAAAAACGAAAATGGTATCAAGTGCTAAATTGCCTCTGATTGTCAGACACATTCAATGTGCATTATTGGGCTAATTTTCTCAGCTTGGGGATCACGTGAAATATTCGACAGACGTGGGTAAATATGTACCATAGGCTAGTAACCGTAATTTCTCTATTCCAGAATTCTGTTTTTCCAGTGCTGAATCAGTTAATTTCCCCGCCCCCCCTTCATGAAGGGCGAAGTCTGCACAGCAACAAGCGCCATGATTGCGTTTCACTGTGCGTCTCAGAGACTTGGTGAGTGCGTTTCTGGTCCAATTGCACGTTGCTTTATGCGTGCAGAATCTGTCATAATCATTCCCAATACATCGCGAGTAGTTTCAGCAGCTATAAAACAGCTTAATAACGGCAAATCATTTCTTGAAGTGTTTAAAAGCGTGCAGTTTCCGCGAAAATGCAGCATACCGGATATTGCGGAACACGTAAAATACTCCCGCGTGCGATTAAAACAAGCGATACTTTAGTGCGTAATAACTTTAATATTAGGTGTCACAGTTTACTTTAGGCCGTGACAAATCTGTTATGTCGCGATTCTCTCTATAATTAATAGCACGGATAATCGCTTTACCGGAAATAATAGCCTAGTTGTACCACTTTGAAAAGTAGGTCGATGAAGGAAAACTGGTTTTTAGATTGTATTGGTTGCAAGCCAATATCTGAGATTTTTGGTCGATGTGGTGATGTTTGCAGATTTATCGCTATTTCTACGCAGTAGGCTACATTTGGCGTCCTCCGCTCAATTTTCTGACAATTGACGGTCTTGCTGGCTGAAACAATATGTAAAGATGCACCCGATTTCTTGGGAAGCAGTGAACATAATTGAGGATTTTATTGCGCGCGTTGGAAGCAGTCCAGCTCATTGGCACGTAGAGCGGTATAAATCACTAATACTTCCTTTATTGATAGCCTACTTGCGGTAGCTGAAGTGTTGTCTTTTGTCGGGTTTTCAGAATACCATGGAGCTCCTGGAAGAAGACCTCACCTGTCCGATTTGCTGCTGTCTTTTCGAAGACCCGCGAGTCCTCCCCTGCTCGCACAGCTTTTGTAAGAAATGTTTGGAGGGCATTCTGGATGGAAACCGAGGTCCCACGTGGAGACCGCCGTTCAAGTGTCCGACTTGTCGGAAGGAAACCCTGCACAATGGCATCCACAGCCTTCAAGTCAACTACTCCTTACGTGGAATCGTGGAGAAGTACAATAAAATAAGGATGTCCCCGAAGATGTCGCTCTGTCGACAGCACAGCTGCCAGCCGCTCAATATATTCTGTGCCACGGACTTGAAACTGATATGTGGGTTTTGCGCTACAACGGGGGATCACAAAGGGCACAAATTCTGCGCATTGGAAGAGGCTTACCAACAAGAGAAAACCGCCTTCGAAGAACTATTCAAACGCTTCGAAAACTGGCGAAGCGCTGATGTGCTGTCCTGTTTGGAGTCTTTAGAAGCCAGCAAGAAGAAATCGTTACAGCTGGTTACCAAAGACGCCGAAAAGGTAACCGAGTATTTCGATAAGTTGATATGCACACTAGATTATAAGAAAAACGAGATACTTTCAGATTTTGAAACGCTGAAGTTGGCTGTGATGCAGTCGTACGACCCAGAGATAAACAAACTGAGAGCGGTCCTGGATGAACAGAGGCGAGCCCTCAGCATCGCCGAATCGTTCAAAGATGTATCCGATCCGCTCTGTTTTCTCCAGCAAATGCAGGAATTTAGGGAAAAGCTGAGGGTGATTCGGGAAACTACACTGCCCTCTCGAAGCGACATGGATGTCGGATCCCTGATGAAAAACTTTGACGTAAAGAGCTGGGACTCTGTGATGCTCAGAGATGTGGACAAGCTCGCGGCTCCGCACGAGGACGGCGCCTACGGCTCCGCCAGTGTAAGGTTTTCCAAAGCGTTGTGGGGACTCTTCGTTTTAGTTTGTCTCGCACTGTCTGCGCTGTTGTTTGTGGAGCCGGCCGACCTCTCTCTAATTTCTGCCCGTGTCTCCGCAGTCGGTCACTCCTACTTACCGGCGACGGTAGAGGTGGCCAACTACGCTGCATTTTGCTGGAGCGAGGTGGCTAGGGTGTGTCTGTCTCTCTATGAGGTATGCCAGAAGTGTGTCCTCTGTCTGCTTAATGCAACTGCAAACTTAATTTGCTGTTGCAAGCTGCTTTAGGTTTGTTTGTCAGTCCAGTAGCTCGCTCTGTCATACGTATGCTTGTGCGTTTCCTATTCCCCTTTAAAGATATGGATCGCAAAGTTGTCACTACAAATAGTTTTTTGCTCTTACTTTCCCAGGCAAAGTGTTCTTATTTCCTATTTCTGTTAACGAAAGTAATTAAGGAGGTTTGCGACTCTTATGAGTGGGTGAAGAATCATCTGTAAATCCCTCGAATTGCTTCTTGACAACACCTCGGTGCTCTTCAAGATTATAGGTATGCGGTATATTAAATGTACATGTAGTGATACGCCATATACGTTAATCCATGTTGTACTGACATCGGGTTTTCCCTGCGGCAGTAACTTTTCTAATTTGCACAATAAAATTGTTGTATCTGTGTTTTTATCTTTAGCTAGTTATTCTATTTTTTCATTTTTTTGGGGGGGGGGTTCTGTTTTTTTTGCTGATACATGTTCCATTTTCCCTGGTTTGCGTCAGCTGTGACGTTGAGACACGATTCTGTGTGCTGGCGTAGGATGATGAGCTATCGCACCATAATTAAAAAAGCAGTTCCCACTCGGGTTCGTCCCATGTAATGCTGCAATGTAGCAAATGCCAGCAAACACTGATTGAATGAATGAACAAATGGGAAGCTGGGTGATGCAACTTACACAATACCAGTTCAAGGTTAAAGGTTGCATAACGGACGAAGATTGGTGCCGTATAGGACGTAGACTGCAGAATTGTTCAGATAAGACGACCTATTAAAAAAACGTTTAAAAAAGTTCTCATTTTCAAATTTAGATTGATATCTTGCCCCCCACCTAACTTCAACAACCAATAAAAACCGTTCCTGTTCATCCAGAATCATATACAATATCCTATCAGACGTAAAAAGACTGGTTCAGGATATTTTGTTTCAAATTGCATTAGTGTCAAATCTTCGCGATCGTTATAACATTAAAGGATGATAGATACGTACAAACAGACTGTCGCACGTAGGCTATGTTTTCACATTTGACACACATTCTCAATGGTTAAATTACAAAGGGGTCGTGCTGAAAATGCTTAATTGTTTATTGCATAGTTTTTCTTTGAAGAAATAAAAATTCAAGTTTCAGTTTAGTCAGACCTCAGGTAAACATCATATCGTGTATTTCCACTTTATTTCATATCCTGGAAAGGTTTCTGATAAAGTTGCTTAAAACATTTAACGCATTCAAATTAAATGCCTAATTCAGTGTTTACTGCTCTAACTAAAATCGTGGTATAAATTACAAAAATATTAGGCTAGAGATGCTGTACCCAACACGACAGCAACGAACGCACTTTAAATACCCATCACAGTCCAGAGAAAGTATATATAGCCTTCTGTTGCCAGGCAAATCACTAATGAAAGTGAACCTGGTGGATTTGTTCACAATCCGGTGTGTATAGAGCATTTCAAATGCAAGAAAAATGCTGCTCATTTTACGCCACACACCGCTCAGAAATCACACACGTTGCCTTACATGTCAACGCCAAACTTAGGCTGCACTTTTTTTTTCCTGATATTGACTAGAAAGTTAATACAATTTAACAGCCAGCCAGTTTCACAGTTCAGACAAAGGTGCTACTTTTATAACTTCTAAAATTTTGATTTAAATAGAAAGGATTCTTTAAATGCACTTGTTTTTACCCAAGTGCATTTAAAGAATCCTTTCTATTTAAATCAAAATTTGAGAAGTCACCTCATGGGCCATGTGTATTTTAAGCGATTATTGATATTTATTGCCATCAGCCCCAAACCGTAAAGGCGCTGGTCCCATATAGTTTAAAATTTCACACTTATTCAGCATTATAATCTAGAATTTATTATATTACCGACTGGATTCCGGTTGGTCGACTCCGATATTAAAACACTGATTGCGAATAGTTTTGTTCTCAGGTGTTAATCTCCATTCATGAATAACACTCAGGGAAAGGATAAAGTTACCCCGCATATCATAAACGATCAGTTGTGAAATATGGCGCCAAGCTACACACTGAAACACCCGCACAATCCTGCCACAGAAACTCTTGTGAGAATAGCCCCCCGCAACACCCAACCCCGGCCTAGAATAAGGCTGGAATTTGGATTGGTCATTTTTACCTATCTGAGAGCGCTTTAATTCGCGTCCATATTTTACGTTTGGGGGGGGATGTTTGTCTTTAAGCCTTCTTTCATTTTTTAAATTTGAAAATATGCAGCATCTTATAAAGAACTAGGCCAAATATTTTGGGGGAAAACAACTGTAGCTACATTCTTACATTTTAAAACGGATTTTAGATTCAACTGGGTTATAAACATGTTTTGGGAATTCATTTGCGTTCATACGCACAGGTTAATAGAGCAATATAGTAATGAACTAGTTTTAAAGATTTGTATTGCAGGTGCCTAGCCTGCACTACCATGCATAGCATGCATGGCATTGATCTTAAGGATTCTTAAGACATTCTTAAATCATTTAAACATTGATCAACTCTCCTTGGAAAAATGTCTGGTCCATAACCAATAATCGTGCAGGGCCTATTTGCATTTATCAGTGTCCGTGTAAAAATTCTATGAAACGTCAATTTCCGACCTGAACAGACAAGATTCTCGGGGCAGACGTAAAAAAATGTGCTTTTGTCGCGTTTGGCTACATTATAGCCTAAACTGCGTGTTTTTAACTCAGATCGTCCGATAGGCCACATTATAGCTTCACTCTCAAAGGACGAAGGGTAAAACCAAATCCAAACAAAACCACTGGACTTTAAAAATGACTGCCAATGCATTTTATAATTTGGGTTTGCGCTTCTTCCCTTTGAAATAAAAACATCCACAAAAGTTAGACTTTGCAAGTTTTTAACCATTGGTGGTTTATGGTTATTTCCCCAACTGGCAAGTTAACAAATATAGGCTAGCCTACGTTTCTTCCCCTGTGAATTTGGCATTGCACTTCTAAACCTGAAAGGACGCCCATAGCAACACTATTTGCGTTTTAATTTTGTTTGTCTGTTGCCGGGAGAAATGAACAGCGTCACCTCCCAACTGTAGCCCAGGTGTCTTGGACGCCGACTTCTGACCGCACCGTTTGAATGAAAATGAGCACTCAAGATATTTTAACAATAAACGTTGGGGGACAAAAATTCACCACCACAGCGGCAACACTGAAAAAGCATCCTGACTCCAGGCTCGCGCGTATGCTGGATGGTTCCGATTCTGAATTTCGAATCTTTGGCGGCGAGGTTTTCGTGGACAGAGATGGAACCTTATTTAAGTACATACTGGACTACATAAGGACCTATCAAGTCTCACTACCACCCGAATTCTTCGACTTTGAAGGATTGAAGCGTGAGGCGGAGTTCTACGAGGTGCACGCACTGGCAGAGTTTCTTGGCAGAGGTGGCTGTCGTCCAACGTCAGAATTATTAGAGTTGCGCTTCTCAATTCAGGACATACACGGATTCTTTAGATTATTCTGTTCGCGGAGCAGCACTCTGGAGACACTGGCCACGAGAATATCCGTGTACGCCGAGCAGCCGGCGGCAAATTGGAATTGCACCCACCAGCAGCAAAAACCTATGATACCTGTGCCGCTGCAACGGCCCTCTCATCATGACGTCGTCTTCCAGTGTGGCACAGATTACTCTTCCGGGGACGAGTTCGCTGCAAGGTGAGAATGACAATGAAATGATGCAAACGTATGCAATCGCTTCACTTCACTGGTCACACACGTCAGTTGGTCTGACGATGGACACTTCTGTACAATTACAATCATTCAAATAAATTACGTTTATTGGGGTGCCAAGGTTTCAAACAATTGGCCTATAAATAGGCTATACGCCCGAACGACAGCCTATATATTGTTCTGCAAACTTAAGTTTAAAATCAAGTGAAAATTAAACTTCCGTGAAAATAGTGTAGTGTGAGATACATCAAACGATATGTAGGGAAGTCTTAAGTAAACCTCTGAACGTCAGCATATTAAAGGAATTCAGCCTGAACCTGATGTACAAATGCATATTTTGTCCGAGGGTTGCCACAATGGGCCAATTAAGCAGGCCATCTTGTGACGTGTCTTAATTCGACCAGGGCAATGCCTAATGACAGACTGTCTCGATTTTCATTTTTAAATGTCCACACTTACATTAGATATTCTCTTACAGGTATGTGACTATACTCCCAGATGACAGAAAGCTGTTGAACGGAACCAACATACTTGGTTTACTGGTGGACACGCTTCTGGGAGAAGGATTCCGACTTGTAAGCACGCGGACAGTATCCTCAGAAGAAAAGGTGGAGTGTTACACGTTTGAGAGAAATAAGATTCCTCACGTTCTTACGATAAACGATAGTTAGAGAACAAACAGAACTTAAATTCACCTAAACGTGTCCAAGAAAACATGGAGAAAATAGAAGCTTTCGGCTGTTCGCGCACTTTTATCAGCCAAAATATTGCCTGTTCACGTGTATAAATATCTAAGGAATTCAAACAACTTTCTCATTGGGGACACAGGAGCCAGTACGCTATCGTTTCCCTGAAGGTGGCGACACCGCATTGTCGGATGGGGTGATAACTTTCGATCAGTAAAAATGGCGTCAATAAAATGTCAAGCTTCATGTAGATAACTTCCCATACTCTACTTTATTTGGACCTATCAAAATTAAGTCACTTAATTGCATACCTGTTGGTAAGTTTTGAAACAAGTATTCCCCTTAGGACAAAACTGACGTAGCTTCACGCAATAAAAAAAACCAGAAAAAATTCACGAAAACATTTTATTTCAAATAGCATTTACAAATAAACATTTGTACCAAAACACGGGCGATTAAATGTACACGAATGTCGCACGTTATCATCGGTGCAGTCATGTCATTCGTGGTCAACACCAGCTGATGCAACTCAATTGTAACTGGCGCAATGTATCATTACATCTTCACATATTTATAGCAATCAGTTGGTTCTGAAATGCACAATGCTGTGCATCACAGGGGCAAATGGCGCGCGCGCCCTCAGTAACGCCAGGACACATCAACACAATAGAAACCAAATGGTTGCATCATACTTTTCTACAATCTCTAAAGTAGGATTCTGAAAACTCCAGGAAACTGGACGTGACGAAAAACGCCATTATTTAGTTAGTTGCCAAAATCGGGCTACGCTGGTAACTGTAGCCTTCGCTGAATGAAGTCTTCAATCAGTTGCGCGCTATAACGGGACGCATCGCCACTTTCAGAAATTAAGACTTCAAAAATCTCCCAGCATAATGTTAAAAATAAAAAATAAAACAATATAAATTTGAGAACTGATGTTATAGGGAGACTTTTTTGTTATTCTACTTTCAGTTTCCAAACTATCTTGCAAGCAAAATCTAATCAGTTTAAAATACGAGGCAGTAAGGTTTCTATCTTCTTCAGACTGCATTGTACGTGCCGCCCTGCAGATGGATCCATTGCAATCCATGTTGCGCGCAATATAAAAACTAAATTTTGTACACTTAATGGACAATGCCCAATAAACAGTCAAAACAATTACCATGTTTTAAATATACAATTTCTTAAAAAGAAAAAAACAAAATTAAACGTCATCGAAAATGGTGACATTACATACTTCAGCAAAAACGTGTGAACCAAGACAAATAAGATCAAATGTCAACCCAAAAAAGGCAACTAGGTGATGTGCAGACATATACTAAGTGCAGTAACGAAATAAAGCTCCAACAGCACACACTCATTAAAAACACGTCCCTAAAGCAATAACAAACAACGTCCTCGTTTAACTTCCTTTTACCTGTGCGCGCTACGCTCCCAATACGTCATCGCCATCCCCGACTCCCTGTGGCCGAGGCGGGCCCATGGCAAGGCGGGCGACGACTAACGGACGGGGTGACCAACCTTACTTCAGCAGCACGATCAATACTGGAGACATCAGCAGTGGTCAAACTCCAATATTTACGTGCTGCTACAGCAAGACGGCCAGTCGAGGAGGAAGAAAGGAGGAGACCACAGCGCTCCCCCGGCCCTCTCCCTCTGCTTCATGTACTTTTTTTTTTTTTTTTGCACGTTTCCAGGGAAGCCTGCCTCGTCCAGGCGTTACTGCGGCAGCACAGCACGGCCTGCATCTCAGTACAACCCACAAACCATTCTGTGCTGCTACAGCACTGCCAGGGCACCTCTCCCTCTCTCGAGCTGGTGCGCACGCACACACACACACACGCACACACACACAGACACACACGCACACAGGATGCCAGGGCTCAAAGCCATCTGAAACACAGCAAAAAAAATAAATACATAAATGAGACGCCAGAACCCCAGCAGAAAACAGCAGCATGCAGGTTCGCATCATTCAATTTAACAGGCCACACCTCCCCAACCCCACCCTGCTGCCTGCTTCCTTCTGCTTTACATACAACTGACTTGCTCACTTCCACATGCAGCAGTCGTCCTGGAATGGAAAATATCCCCTTTGATAATTAAAACCTACTGGCTCATTGCAGTGACAAGAAACTTTTAACATCACCACTTTCAGCAAAAGCAAGTTCCTAGAACTAATGATTAAAGAATTTTGTCCCCATACATTTGACAAGTTATGCCAGTCAGTCAGTTGTCTTTCTGCAGCAAAGCTAAATTAAATTAAATTAAAAACACATAATGCAAAAAATTAAGTCCAACTATTTTTCCAAGGCTATCAAAAGTTGTGTAATCCATCATTTAAACATTTGCTGATGACACAAATATCCCATTAACACAAAATTAAAGCCATGTAATTTCACAATATTTTTAAGATAAAAAAATTTAACAAAATTTCTTCAAACCAAATTCCATAACGTTCTGAAATCCTCTGACTGTGCAAAGACCACGAAGGACCACGTTTGGAGCGCAACACTTGACTAATCACAAACACTGTGCCATTGTAAGGGGAAGTGTTCATTTCAGGTGGGGAATATATTATCTTTTAAAAAAATACATATATACAAAAAAAATTGTATAAAAGTGTACCCATTTAGTAAATACATTTTTTAAAATGTGAGACCATCACAGACCTTACACACTTTAGGAATTGAATTTGTCATATGACATTTTCATGCCGTGCTAAAATACACTAATTAATGTGTGTGTGTGTATATATATATATATATATATTAAAAAGACTCAGTAATCCGTTACTAGTATGACCGATATGGAACAGCTCAGCCAGCCTGTACCCATCAGGAGCAGCTAATACAGACACTCCAGCCCACTGCCAGACAAGGTGGGTCAATCCGAGTGTGTGTGTGCGCGTGTGTGTGTGTATGTGTTAAATGGAATATATATTTATGCTGGGGAAAATTACCATTTTATCTGCATGTGACTTCCAAATTAAATATCAAATCAAGCACTGCAGTTTAATACACACCTCATTTGGGACAAAATGGAAGGAAATGGACAGAGGTGTAAATCGAGGTGAGAGAACGGGGGGGGGAGAGAGAAGAGATCAGGATCGTAAGAGATAAAAATCAAAGTAAAATTGACAAAATTCAGAGGATATTTAAACGGCACTAATTTAAATAGTGCCTTTTAAATTATGGAAAATAATCTGAACTGTGTGTGTGTGTGTGTGTGTGTGTGTGTGTGTATGTATGTGCATGCACATGTGCGTGACACGTAAAAAAAATAAAATATACACATTTTAAATGTAACAAAAATATGGGGAAAAAATTAATGAATAAATACCAGTTACATCCAGCTACAGAAAGTCAATGATGAAATGTAACCCAGACTGTACAGAGAGCATCTGGCCTTGTATGTCAAGTAGAGCCCAAATCACACTTTTGAGGATTACAAAGGCAGTGCATGGAGGCTGCAGCTCCAGACAGACAGCGTGTACAGAGTCACAGAGCACATGGAGGAGAACGGCGATATGGAGGCCGTGTCCGTCAGGGTGTTGGGTGTCCCCTTTCACTGGCAAAGCACGATTAAATTACCCAGATAACGCCCTCTCCACTGTCGGCTGCAGTGTGCGTAGTGCTCAATTGTTGCCAGTGTGCATATTTAGGACAGGGGAGAGACAAACACACAGATAAACCTAAACAGGACCAACGACAACACCCCCCTTACCCACATCCCCCCCCCCCCCCGATTCCAAACAACCTGGGTAACAATGCAATATGGACCTGTCACTGCAGTTGATCTACAGAAACCCTATTTACAGAAGCAGCAGTTTCAACACCAGAAACAGGAGCACACCCTCAATCTCTAAACACTGTGCAGTCATTTAAAATATATGTTCATAAAATGCCTCAACACACCTGAACAGTACACAGCCAGTCCCCCAATGGGTCTGCAAAACCCAAACAGGCCAGCGTACACCACCCACCCCACAAGATTTCATGTCATTACTACTGTATTAGCCTCAACTCACTAATATTCTTAATTTTAAAAAATAATAATTTGTTTTACATGCTTTAAATGTTTTTTAAATTATTATTTTAATTTTAATAATAGAGTCCAACTGTCCATTTAGGCACAATCCATTAGAAACTGACAAACTCCAATTACATACTTAGAAATATGCACAATAAATCTCTGAAAATGACATGGAGATCCAAATGAGGGTGGAGGTCCAGGTAGGGTATTTATACATTTAAGAAAACAGAAAACAACTGAAATAAGTTAAACAATCATTAGCAAGTTCTAAATAAAAATTATTCAGCCATGGTTAACCAAATGTACAGCACACAAATCAGATATGTAGGATATTACTAGATGCATGAAAGTGCTTGATCAAATTGAGCACTTTTCACAAGTTATAAATTGCCAAAAAGAGTGATCTGCCTACAGGACACACCCCTGCTGGAAACACACTGCCTGAAGCTGAAAGGCAGGCTAAGTGGTGTTTATGTGTCACAGTGCAATTCCACATTCAGCCATCATTTTAAAATCCAGCTTTAAAAAAAAAATTAATAATAATAATAAAATATATATCTATATTTTTTTAAATGCTAATTTACAAAGTTTTCTTTGCAGTACCATAGGAAACTGCTGGATCAATCTACAAAGTGTCCCATTAAAGCATTTATGTACAATTATACACAAATAAAGCTGCTTTAGTTAGTCTGAGAATAAATTTTTTTTTTTTAAATCACAAGCAAATACAGGCTATGATTTTAACTGCATGTACTGGCCAAAAATCACATCTTTGTTCAGGCCTCTCTCTGTCTGTCTCTCTCTCTCTCACACACACACACACACACACACACACACAGACACACTCGCAAAATGTCTGCACTGGGGCAAATGTCCACTAACGGCACAGAGTCTGAAATGAGTGACAGCGAGCAATAAGCGATCCCCAGTGGGAAATGACCCTGTGAGCTTTAAGCAGGCTAATGATGCACAAAACACTAAAAACAAAACAACCACAAAACACAATCTTCAATCGGCACACTTACAGAAAGGAAAAAAAAAAGTTTTTAAACACATCACACCTTCAAACAGTATTGCAGCTAAGTTTCCATATCACACGTAAAGTAACTGCAGTCTGAAAGTGCAACTATTGATATAATGTAGAAATGATTCAGCACCACTAGTAATAATGCACTCCTGTTTTGAATCGCAGAATATGCTCAGCAGACAAAAATATAACATTTAAAAGGGCACAACACATCACCATTCAGAAAAATGTGGAAAATGACAGATGAGTTACGATCAACACATCAATCCGAAATATGGCCAACATTTGTTTTTCTAACAAATTAAGAGAAACGTTCTAAGACACATTTTCATTCTAAATTTTAACCATACAAGCACACCAACGAATATGGTAAAGTTTAATGGAGGGGAAAAAAAATAATTAAAAAAAGACAGCCACCTTACAGGAAAACAAATGTAATGCACACAGTGAGCTAGCTAGACCCACTCGAGTTAGCCTCCAATGTTTTATTTAATTTGTTCTTAGTGGCCCACAAAGTCATCAGACCTCAATATGAGAGCTGAACTACAGGGAAAAAGGAAATCAAAAGTATCAGCTTCTCATATCCATGCAGAAGAACAGGACTGGCCTGAGTAATTACAGTCAATGTATGGAAAATGCTGACACACAGCACACTGACACATATGGCACTGACAGTAAATTATCTGCTAAATTATTGCAGGCTGCACAAGCAGCACTTAAAAAACCCAGGATTTTGCAACAAGAAGAAAACTATTAAAATAAGTAAATTAAAAGAAGGCCTGGGTTCACATAAAAAATTATTTTCACCAAAATAAACTGCAAAAAAAACTCCTAAACAAACCCTGGAGCTACTGACAGTGACTCCCCCCAGCTCCACACCCACACATGCAATTATACAATTGCACCAACACACTCTCAATCATACAATCACACACACACATGCACACAATCTCTCTCTCACACACACACACACAATCATACAAATCACATGCTCTCACACAAAATCATACATCACTCATACATACACACTCACACACAATCATACAACAGTCACTTACATGCAACTCTTACACACTTGTAAGAGTGCCCATGATGATTTTGGGGCTAACCCATAGCCAGCCTACCCTCTGTGACCAGGCTAGCGAAAGGCTGCAGGTGATTCAGCTTCTGTACAGCAGCTTGGGCTCCGCAGCAATTAGGCCAAATTAGCGGTGGGGATTTTTGTGGTAGGAGAAATTTAACTGCTGTGTGGCGGAACCGCCCAATGCTAAAATAACCAGCAGGCAACATCACAAAGGACACCAGCGCAGGTACAACCAGTGCTGTACACTGCTAAGTCCTGGGCATGATGGAGTGTGGTTTAAAAAAAAAAAAAAAACCTTAAAATAACTACTTTAATGCAACATTTTCTGAGGATATTTCCATTTCCATTCTTATTTATTGTATATGAATATTTTACTTTTTTTCCCCCAGTGACCTGGAGACAAAAAAAGCATTTTGAAGTAAACATCCTCTAAGTAACAGGGGAAGCTTGATTTAAACTAGTTATCACCATGGACATTCAAACACTCAAAGTTGCCTTGAAGAGGAACCCTGAAAAAGCCACTTCCACTTTTACAGAACTTCCACACACACACACTTGACAAAATGAGCTGGGTGTGAATAATTTTTTAATTAATTTTAAATAATTTTTAAAATTTGTATTACCAATCAGTAGAAATGGCTCATAACATTTAGGAATCGGTTGCTTTTCCACCCTCAAAAATAAATAAATAAATAAGACAAAATTTTATACATTTCCAACAGCTTTGGGAAACACCACATTTATTGCAATGAGCAGCTCAGGAAGGTCTTAGAGTGCCACTGTCAGGTTAAAGCTTACCTTGAAACTAGTTTAGTTGCAAGCGGCGAAGTTCAGGAATGGACAATCCTAGAGATGGGGTAAGAAAGAAAAAAAAAAAAAAAAGGTTGATCAAACTAGTTTTGAACAGACCTGTCAAACCAGCGTGTGCTTCAAACCCATTCCCACCCTGCCAGATTAAGATATTGGGAGGACACCTACTCATTTAATAACCAGTCCACATTACCCCTCCACTGCAGGAAAGTGGGAAAGGATAGTGCACTCACTTTTACACACAATGTATACAAATGGAATATACCAAACAAAAATGACCATTATTTAATGTATATATACAATGTATGCATGTGTGTATGTTAGTATATATACACATGTAAATTATTTTATATTAATCATTTAATATATACACACCCATATATATATATATATATATATATTCCTAGCTAAAAAAAAGCATCAATGCATTTTCAAGGCACGGTGTAGTTTATTTGATTTTATCACTGTTGACCGGGGATAACAAGCCAGTAGAGACCATTCAGACAGAGATGCAGGACATGGAGCAGCGAGACGTTTATTGTAATTAACACTGGGTCTACGGGCTAAAAATACCAGCTATTCTCTGTTGTAGAAACACAAGTCAATGAGTTGTGGGTGTTAAGCCTTTAAAAACGCTCAGTATGTTCCTCCCCTTGTAAGAGTTAATCGTGCCTCATCACTGTCCTCCTGTTACTACACAGATCAAATGTGGGATCAGCTGCAATGATTATAAAAACAGAAAAGCCAAGTTCACAGCACAAGTTAAAAAACAAAAATCAAGTTCACACAAGGAGTTAAATATGCCACCATTATGCATTTAAGGACGTGTGGGGAGGGCTTTTTATTTTTTTAAAATTGTATTTCACCCCCTCCCACCCGTTTATTTATTTATTTATTTTATTTAGGTAAAATCATCTACAATACTGTCTCCCTCAGTGTGTGCCATGTCTACAGGTTCCAGGCTACACCATCCATTTTACCTTCATTCGCTTACATCCGCTTAGCTTTTACTAATGATCACCTTCGTAAATACAAAAAAATAAAATTCACAATCATCTTGAGGGCTTACATCAATAAATTCAATAACCATGGTCAGGATTGATCGATGAAACCTCAACTTAACCAGGAAAAAAAATTGACTAAAGATGCACAAAGAGGCTGCTTTTAAAAGGAGAGTGTTAGAAGCCTGAAGTCCGTTATAAAAAGGGTCAGAAAGGATGAGCATTCATTCAAAGACTGATAACCCATATGCCAGTTCCTGCATTCCCTCACAAAGTAACATGCAAGCATCAAAGAACAATAGATTAAAAGTGCTCCCACAACATGACCTGGGCCAACAACCCATGTTCCAATAAACACCAGTAAAAGGTAACACCTAAAAAAACAACCACAGAGAGCGCAAAGGGCCCATCGTTTTATTTTTCGTGTTTTTAACTGCAATGCACACCACCATCATAAGGTGTAATACATGTAGGACACAAGATGCAAATAAAGAAAAACATCACCATCTATTATGGCAGCTGAAAGGCCTTTGATAAATTCTAAAAAGTGGATTTTCAGTGTAATAAAAACTGGCCTGACTCAAGCTTGAAATGATTTACATATTATAAAATATATTTATATCTAAATGTATACAGAGGAACAAGCTTAAGAAAACAGTCACATAAATTGCTATATTGTTATCAGAACACTCAAAGAAATTGCCATTTTTAATGCCCGTCAGGCACCCATATGACATTTGAAGTTACCAAATTCAGAAATATTGAAATGCCTGAATGAATATCTATAATAATGCTGGTTAAATCACAGCACACAAGCCTAATTATGACTGGAGAAAATAGAATCATAAAATAACCAGCAGGATATGCATTTCAGAGTTCTCCAACTGTCCATAAGATTTTTTGTGAAAATTGATCTAGCCAGTAGTTAATTCTCAAATCTTTAAACCTCCAAAAATCCTTACTTTAATGCCATTACATAATTTTCTAAATGGCTTCAATATCAAATAAACCTTCTTTGCAGTGTAGAACTGAAATCTATGAATAGGAACATATTTTCTCATCTGGGAAGAAAAACAGTGACATAAAAAATAAAAATAAAATAAACTCGGGATGGTTTTTCAAGTTTTTTCAAGTGATCGTAACACTGCTTAACCACAGATCAAGAGGAGTGGGAGAAATAAAAAGCAGCTTCACAAACTGAGGGGGCATTGCAGTACCACACTGCCACATGCACTAAAGGAAGAAGCTTCCCCATGGTTGGATGGATTCAGAACTGCCTCAAAATAAATATATGGTACATCCATGAACCGAAGAGCAAAAAAAAAACAACAAAAAACAACAAAAAAAAAAAACAAGCATAAACTAGTCTAGTGCGATAAATGCTGTAGCTTGTTATCCACAATGCTACACAAACGGTGGTTCCTTCAGGAGTTTCACAGCACAAGTTTATCCAACAACCAAATTACCATTCTTCACTTCATATAGCCACGAGGCCTCAAAATAAACAGGAAGCCAATAAGGGGGAAAACGATGCCATAACAATGCTGGTAACAACAAGAGCCCAGCTTCTTTACAAGGCTGGTTCCTCTGACACAGCAAAGCAACACACAGCTAAAAATCAAAGTACACAACTGGAAAAAAAAAAAAAAAGCACAACAGAGCCAGCCCAGAGACCTCAAACACATTAACAATCGGTTCTAGTGCCCTTACCTTGGGACCTGGTAAGAGGAACGTGACAGCACGGACCGTGCAGAGGGGAAGCCAAGCCCATGTGACCACAGGAGAGCTCTTTCCCTTCCCACATATCAGCCCTCACAGCCGAGCCTCCCTCCTCACCTGATCTCTCCGAGCAGACGCCGGAGATCTGGCTGTTCCGACACAGCTCAGACTTTTCACTTCTGCATTTCCCTGCAGTTCCCTGTCCCTCCTCCAACCCCACCCCACCCCCTCAAAGGTTTTTTTTTTTTTTTTTTTTTTTTTTAACATGGGCACTTTCCTTCTTTGAAAACACTCAGAATTAGAATACTACCGAAACCACTCAACTTTCTCGGTTACAATTACCATCAACCAGCCACACACACGTGAAAATGACAGAGCTCAGGATTTCAAATCATATATTTAAAAATAAATAAAAATTTTAAAAATGAAAAAGTATTACAAAAAGGGGGAAGAGAGGCAATAAAACAGCGCTACACAATGATACAGCTGTAATTTTTGGGATTTTTAAGTTTTATTTTTTATTAACCAGACTCTACATCCTATACATGGAGTGAAAAATGTCCATAGCCTCTGACAGTTAATTTTTATTTTTTTAAATAAAATAAAATGTTGCACATTGTTGATTACTGGCTCTCCAGATACTCCCTAACCTATAAAGTAGACACCACCACAGTGCCCTGGCTTGGCCATTTCCAGGAGTGGCTTCCTACCAGAGAGGAGAAGGCAGAGGAGAAACAGGGAAGAGAAGAATAACATTTGCCAGCCTTTCTTCTCCACAAAGGAAAACGTGGTGCAAGATTTAACAATCAAGTTTCGCAAGCACTCCCCTACAAAAAAAAAAAAAAAAATGCCCAGACCAGATTACAAAATTCCTGAGGACACGTCAAGTTCAGAAATCCAACAGAAGAAATAACAGACTGGAGAGAAGGACAAGAGGACAGCCCTCGAGAAAAGGGTGAAGGAGAAGGTTATTTACACCAACGTCCCACTTAATGACAGATGCAGGAACAACCATTTTATTTCATTATCGTCGGAGTGAAAGTGAGATTTAGAAATCTACCGATATTCCCGTGAGGAAAGAAATGTGCGATCTGACCACTTGTACACCGGTCTAAAAAAGGTAGGCCAAAATCACCACACTGACCTCAATGTGCAACAATGGGGGTGGGATGTCTCGTTTCCACCAACAAGCAAAACTAAACTTTTCTAGACTACACCACTATGTGATGCAACATTCCCTGTACATGACCATGTCCATGCTAAATAATGACACGTAACTCACCCACGCAAGTCATCCTGGAAGCATCTTTTTTTCCCCCTTAATATAGAACTGATCAGGAATTATTCTGGAGTCAGTGTTGAAAGTCTGCTCGGGGAAAAAACAATTAAATAATAAACAAATTCACTGACTGCGGCAAACTGATCCACTTGTTCAAGACCCAAGATCCGTTATTTGTCGGCCAAACAGTGGACAGAGATCATGCATTTCCACTTCACAACTGGCTAAATATTTTTCACCAGTTAAGATATAATTATACATTATAGTTCAACGAGAAGTCTGCTTAAACATTCCAAAAAAGTACCCTATATTTATATTCCACTGCAGATTACAAGAGCGCTGCATTTCCAATATTAAAAAGCCCAGTTTAATCAACAAATACTTGCTGAGGCAGCCAACATTATCAGGGAGCTTTCAGTTCTTTTCAGACTTCTCACAAACATTTAATGAATAGTAATAATGAAGAAATAACCTTAAACATGATCACTTTACAAAATGTTCAGGAATACTGTTGTATATACATTGAGGGATTAGTTTCTAAACATACGTTTAAATTGCATGCTGCCTGGTGTGGCACCAACTATAAAGAGGATAGACAAGATACTGTGTGTGTGTGTGTGTGTGTGTGTGTGTGTGTGCGAGAGAGAGAGGGGAGGGGTGTTCTGTTGAAACAACTGTACCTCACATTTCAATGCAGTGTTCTACTACTCAAGATAGATCATACCTTTGTATTATCATAAACAAATACACAGGCTACATTCTGATTATTTTTCCCATAATTGGCAGCATAACCAAATTACACCAGACTAAATTAACCTCAAACAATACCTGCAATATGCATTCACAGTGAACGTTACTGAAACTGCAAGTACACACTTCACCTGTAATAAGCATTTCAATCTACTTAAAGTAGACATCTAAGCATCAAAAGAACACAAACTTGCAATCTATCGACAACTTTCCATATTTCCACTCAAATAATATCACAATTATCATAATATCTAAGGGGAGTAACCATTTATGACATTCAGAAGTAGTAAGCTTTGTAACTGGGCAACCCACATCGGATTTACTAATCTGTTATCAGTTGTGCCAACTGACAAGTCTAAATCGGGAAAATAAGGAACAGGACTGCGATGGCAGCGTTTACATCACTCCGACCAAGTACTGGGGTGGAAATTACAAACGACCTCACATTTCCTCTCCGAACCATCCGAATATCAAGGCCACGGGGCAATAAAAATGCAAGATGCTTCACATTGAGAGACACACAGGGCACCAGGCCTTCCTCCTTTTTATTGCTTATAACTTTGCCAATTGTTACTTATTACAGTATCACCTAGCCTGATTCCCGCTGCGCTGGACCTAGGAGTAACCCTGCATTATCCTGCTTCTGCCAGCTAGGACAGGTCCTCAGCTTTTCCTCCTGTAAGTCTGGCCTGAACCAGGATCCCCGAAACAACTCCACAACTTCCACCTGCAGTAATGCAGGCCAGCCTTTCACCATGTATAAATCTGCAGTTATAAAAGTAGCGGTTCTTGTATTTTAATAAAGAATCTTTTTTTTTTTTATATATATAAAAAAAAAATAAAAGAAACAGCTCTGCACTTTTAACAGGTTCAAACAAACATTACACAGCTGCCGAAGTTCATAACTGTTAAGACACCAATACTGCACATTCAGTTCCTAAACACCCTGGATGCACTTTCTTCAATGACAAAATATCATAAAACACTACAAAACCTACATTTGATCTTACATTTTATTCTAGACTTGGTACCACTTATAAATGTCCCAAGTACATAAAATAAAAAAATAAAAACCCTAAAGATGCCTGAACTATTTCTGAAGCATCAGATATCTCTCTCCCCTTTGGAAAATAAAATTAAAATGGAAAAATCTAGACTGCAACAACCCACATAAAATACTGCTCAATGCACAATAATCATACAAAGAGAACAACATCTAATCCCGTAAGTCAGAGTGTAATTACAAAAAATGTTGATTACATGTAATTTACCTTATTTTTCCTGACCAAAATAAATCCTGGAGCATACCAAGTGTAATGTCATAAGAAATGTAAGACTCAAACCTAAATAATAAAAATAAATAAAAATTTAATTAACACTTCTTGCTCCAAACATTGGTTTTACTTTGTTGTATTGATGGTTCCCTAGAACAGCAACTGAATATGGCCACATTTTCATTAAATATTAGAGGATTTCTGGAGTGACTCGAATAGTCTGTATATACTTAGCCTTATAATATGAATCTACGTCGTAAATGTAGATACCAAAGTGTACAGAGTAGGACTCACAGTAAATGTTAAACGGCGTCCGTTTGCAGCTAGAAAATCAAGTTGAACTTCACACACCCGAAAACGCACAAGTACTAACCGATACGTCCGGTCTGTATATAAATATATTATCTGTGCAGCGCTACTTAACCAGTCAAAAGTACACTAAAATACAATTAGTTCTCGGTGGCGCACTAAAAAAGAGGGAAAGGGGCACTGTAAAAAAAAGAAAGTAGAAAAAGTGATGCTTACTACCCCCCACTTCAGAGAGGGATGAGTCACCGATATAGTCTGGTGAAAAAAATGAAGATAATACGCACTGTATTGTGGTGCAATTATTTTTAAGCAAAATGGTTAAAGATTTGACATCTGACTTAGTGAATTAACGCGTTCACACAAATACAATCACTAAATGTGAAACCAGCACGGCAGTCTGACAAGTTGGCTGACGGTTTCGGAAACTAGATGGCAAAGACCCGTGTAATTTCTTCTGAAGTTAGAAAAAAAGGTTACCAACACGGGTGCTGCGGCACAGGTTATTTCAAAATGATCCGTTCAACTGGTACCATTTGTGGTTAAAAATTCATCTATGACACAGTGGTATTAGTCATTTGAGGACTACCGAGAATAACCACTTAATTATTAAAGTTACAAATAAGCAAGTGGTTTGGGTCACGTCAGGAACAACCAGGACCAATAACCATTTTCCTTCGAAAAAAAAGTTGATGGGCATGAACCGTGGAAAGCTAGAAAGCAGCTTTGATGACTTTCACGTCTGCATTTGACAAGCTTCCCAACTGCTAGCACAAGGTCTTTACAAGATCACACAGCAGCTAACTTAACCAGCATGCAAGTGAATCACACACGCTAGCCCATGAAATCTAACACGAATACAATATGCGCTGCCAGTGGTAAGCCCACTGCACATTAATACGTCAAACTTATCCTTAGAGCCAAACGTTAACTTCTACCGTTACCGTTAGCTACATCTGGCCCGTCGCCCCATCTCCCCTGGACCTGCATGCCTTGCTTTACTGACAGAAATTTCCAAGAGCGCTATTTGCATGCAACGCAGGGACTAATGTAATGGGCGTTTAATACAGTTGACGCTAGGCAGGTCTGTAATTGATTTGGTTAGTTAGTTGGCTTGATAGACGCCACACTTCGGTCAACTGATTGAAGCATCAAAGTCTTGATTAACATTAGCTAGACGTTACTTTATCCGACATGCAAATAAAGAAAAATGTAGTTGGTGTTAGCCAACTTGGCAATATATAACCACCAAACAAAGTTAGAGAACGCATAGAATACGTTAAGCTACATTACTTATAAGCAGTCTTTGCGATGAAAACCAAAATGCTATCATATCTATTCCGTTAGTCTAACTGTGCCTAGCTGCCAGATTTTCATTATACTATGCCAGTATTTTGTTGAGACTACGGAATAATTAGCAAACTTTAGTCTACTTCATTACCTAGCGATGTTCAATATTACTGTGTCGGTTAAAAAACGGTCTAGCTAACAAAGTTAATGTTATCCATTTGGATAACGATTACCAATTGAACGATGAAACGGTTAACGTAAGACGGCCTTTCAACTAACCTTACTTAACTGGCCAATAAAAATGCGAGTGGCACTGTCAACGTTGATTAAGAAAGTAGAAATAATGTTTACTGCAACACCAAGTAAGCAATTCTCTAGTCGTAATTTATAGTTAGCTAAACTTAAGCGACAACATTAAGCGTGCATTGCACCAACGGTCTTTGGCAAATTTATAAGGAACGTAATCTGAAGCAGCGAATATGTAATTTCTGGTGGGATGTAGTCTAGTCTAGCTAGGCTACAGTAGATGCGACTAACAGAAAAAGCGGTCAACGGGAGAACACATCGTCTTCATAAAATAACATTAACAGCTAGCTTGTATTAGCGAAGTTAAGAACCTAGCCTATGCAGCGGAATGGCATTTTACACTGAACCGTTATATGTGGACTAGCTAACGACACCAGCTTTCAGCCAACGTTAACTAGCTGACAGTACTGTAGAACAACATACACACAGCCAACAGTACATAAAAATAACAAGATTGTATACAAATGTTACAATCATGACACTTACCACGAAACGAAGATAAATTCCATTTTTACAGGGAGTCCATTTCACATTTAACGCTAAAAGGTTGTTAAGTTTGGTAAGTCACCTTATGAATCATTATTCTAAACAAGTTAAATAATTATCTTTTTTAGCTCGGCTAGCTTGCCAAGTTAGTCACTTCCTTTCAAAACATGAAAACGGCGCAAAATAATTGAACGTTAGCAAGGTAAAATTGGTCTGTGTGGATGGGAAATGTCCAAATGTTATTGCTCGATATTTGGCCATGCAAAGTTAGTTTAAAATCAGCAGCTAGTCGTTAGCTGGCCAGTGTTAGTCTAGTCTATGGGTTATGTGCTAGCTAATAAGACTGCGCTGACAGCAAACGGCGCTCCCGCTCAAATTTAACCTTAAAATAGACCATAAACGCCGAAAACGTAACTGCAAATACGCCCACTCCACTCTTTTCCCTTCAAAATATTTTTTAAAGATTTTTAAGTATTTTTAGGATGGTCCATTGATTTTTTGAGATTTTCGTTTTTTAAAATGTTGAATTTCCCAATCGCAGTCAAGTCAGAAAGCCCTTCTCCGTTCCTTCTCAGCGATTCTCCTGCTTGCTTTAATCGTAGCTAATTTTGTCCTTGTCCACCAATCCTGTGGCCGTTAATAGTTCCCTTTTCATTCTGTATTTTTGATGATTTTTCATATATTTTTAAAATTCCTTTGGGAGAAAAAAAACATTATTTTTTCCATCCTCTGTCTATCCGCCTGCGCGCCGCTGTTGCTGTGATAGCCTCTCCACTCGAAAATGGCGCCGAAAGCCTCTCTCTTCATTCAAATTCGTTAGAGCCGCCCCCCCTGCCCCCCTCCCCGCAGAGGCATGCCGGGAATGAGCGCCTGCGCGCGGATTGGAGCATGCCGGGAATACGCGCCTGCGTACTGATTGGCGCATGCCGGGAATAAGCGCCTGCCCGCGGATTGGAGCAGGCAAATGCACCCTGAAATGGGCCAGCAACCCACGCAGAGCTTGCCGGTGGGAACACAGATACAATTAACACTTTAACTACCACAGTAGTGATTCCCCCCAGGACTAAAAAAAAAAACATGGATGTGTTAACCCACACAACATATTAGTTACTACATCTGTGAATTTTCAGTTAGACATGCGAATAGGCACATGTTTGTTTGAAAGAAAAAAAACCTTTTCCAGGCAATAGCCTACAGCAAAAGAGCACGTACCTATATAAAGCTTGAGAGAGCAAACTGGTAGCTACTAACCAGATTTTCATTTTTCTTTTTGGTGTAAGTGCTCGTGAAATATCGTGCTAAATTTTACAATCGACCGTTTTGTGTTCTGCGTGCAGCTATACGGAGGACCCGTTGCATTTTTAGAGGGCTGAATGTTTATTGACCGTCCCCGCTTTAACAATTTAAGTTCGCAAGCCGTCGAGCTCCCGTTTTCCACACTAGCCTGTGCTCGCTTGCTAGAGCGTCTAGAGACAAGTTATTGCACTGAAATGATTATGCGAAAGTCTCTGGTATGTGTCTATATATATAGGTTTTTTGTTCGTTTGTTTTTCCCCAAGCAGAATTAAGTACTTGCTGCAATTACTTCCTGTAGAACTCACTGATACGGACGAACGCATATCTAATGTAATGAGCGCCCTTTTCAGGTGACGGCGCCCGACTGAGTCTAACGTTGGATGGATTTCGCGATCTGCATCGATACAGCCGCGCTCACTCCACCGGCGATATGTGGGATGATTGGAAGAATTCATAAAAAGGCAGGCCCCCCAAACCACACCCGCTCTGCTCAGACAGGGACTACTATACGAAACTGCTCGTCAGTTACAGACGTGTGCAAAATGGCTCTATATTATGAAAACTAAGGAGACTGTTAATCGGTTGATGTATAGCCCATGTCGTTAAGCGATCGTTTCGGTGAAAATATAGGCTACATTTGGCATTTGTAACTTTTCCCCCACATTTCCAAATTAGGATAACGATATGGACAATACGAACAGTTCGCCAGATACAAAAGGGAACTGAGCTACAGGGAAGTGATAAATAACCTACACGTATTTTAATTAATGTTGGTCTGTACGAGTGGACAAGATAGTTACTTCGCTTATATGTCCGCTTTGATTACGGTTCAACTTAAGGTTTAGGTTCATTCCTGCATTCTCAGTTCGGGTTTCTTTCGTGAAAATGCCAGACGTGGTGTCATGTCTGAGCGCAAGGAAGCAGCGACTTTCACCGATAGGCTACGGGAGGGCCGGAGACTTTAGCAATGAAGAGGCGCGGCTTTTTCGAGATAACGCTTTGCGACGTGCCTCCAGACCATGTGTAGCTGATAGCGCTGCATAATTGTAAACCATTTTAAAAGTAGGCTACTGTCCTCTTCGTTTGCCGTTCTGTAAGGTCTAAGGTCTAAACACACCCACTTTATGTTAAGGGAAACAATAGGCCACAATGTAACTGTCTATGTGCAGTAGCCTATAACAGCACTGAAACGTTCTCTCTCCACTCCCAGAGTCACGTTCAAGTTCAAGTCTACACAATGGATTGTGTGTTATCAGTCTGGAGGTGACGTGAAATTATTCGTTCAGGTAGCCTAATTATATTGGCCTACAACCAAAGCCGACACAGACTACGGTTTTTCAACACTTCTTTACTGCAGTAAAGCAGATCTGAACAAAGAAAGATTAGTCAGAAACTCTGCTATAAGCGCGACTGAACCCATGTGCGACAGTGAAAAGGCAAAAATGATATAGTCTTTACCCTTTCAAAATCTATCGGAAATGATGGGCAACATACTACAACTTGTTTAAAACGTAGACATTCCAAAATTAGTGCTCGACTTATTCCATAACCGTCAAAAACTGACAATGGCTCTGTCAAATGAAGATTTGGCGATAATCCTGTCGCACAGCGCAACTTCAGATGGGACAGCAGGACACGGAAATTTAACTCTAAACGGACAGCAAGAGAACGTTATTTAGTGGCGGAACTAGTGTCCAAAACATGACTTTCGAAACGAATACAGGAATTACAGATCTGGGAAGCTGCACACATATTTTATACATAGTTTTATCCAGAAACTCACCACAAGGTTGCATTAGTCAAGAGCAGACTGACAGATTCTGTATTAAGGTGTCTCGTACCTTTTAAAAACTACCAGTGTTGGTTCTGTGGCAATAACTTTGCATTATTTTTTCCTCCAAATTACACCATTCCAATAAACTGCTTTCATTTGTCCCTTTGGCATGGTCTGCGGTGATGTATTCAGCTTCAGGTTTGAATGACTTTCAGCTTCAAAACTGTTTTCAAAAAATATATTGTAGTTGTGAATGCCATGTACGATAATGTTAATTCCCAGGACATTATCTGGGAGGTGGATGGCAATTGTGTGAGGTGGTTTGGGGACTATTGGCTATGTAAATTTATACAAGGTCATGGGTCAAACAGAGACATAAAATGAGATATGAAGACATGTGTGTGTGTGATATGAATAGCAGTGTACGCGAGTGTGCGTGTGTATATTACATGTATACACACACACACACTGATATCGTCTCTTTCAGATTTAAGTCCTGTATGGGCAAAGATACTTTCTCTACTCTTCTGCCTGCCTGTGGAATAAACTTCTGAAGAAACTAAAAGAAAATCAGTGTTGCAGGCAGCTTCAAGTCCTTACTAAAAAGTGGCTCAACTGGGGTACGTTTCACTGAATGTAATTGCTGATTTTCATTTTATATTACGGTTGAATTTCTGTATAGTCTTCTAGTTTCTGACCAAGCTGTATTCTGTTGATTTTTATGGTATAGTGTAGCTGTGACTGGTACCGTTGAACTGTAATGTGTATTTTGAGACGGTAAATTAATGTAGGATATGACGTTTATTGTTGACCTCTGGTTGCAGGGTAAATTTCCACATTATTTCTCTCTTGCCCTCTTATTAAGGACCACAATGGAAATAAGCTTTTTAGCTTGTTTGTCTTAGCCTTAATAGCTTTTAACATTATTACTTTGTTCCTGCCTGAACATCCCCTTGTATTTTTATGATGATTACCAAATAAATTCAATCACTCAATATACATACATACACACACACACACACACATAACTTTAAGTGTGTGTGTGTGTATATATATATATGTGTATATATATATATATATATATATATATACACACACACACACACACACACACACACACATACAGCAGGCTACAAACAGAGGCAGCAGCTGCATACACAGACATAGACAGAATCACAGCACTTAAAATAATTCAGCTCAGGCCAGGACAAGATCTCCTTTCACATCCGCTACCTATGAAACTGACACAATTAACAAGTAAAAACATAATTTAGGCTTTTATAGTGCAAAAATAGTGGATTCCATGACATCAGTGCAGCCAACCTGTCAGTTAGGGCCTGCCGGAGCAGGGGGAGAAACTACTGGGAGAAATTTGGGATGAATCCCTCACAGCTAGTGTCTGACAGTAACCACACTGTCAGTCATTAAAAATGATGACAAGTGGTTTTATGAATGGGTCCCTTTGATTTGGGAAATGAAAAAGTCTACACCTTTACACGAGCAAGCGATGCACAAGGGTAGACATACTGCAGTTAGCCCTACCACAACCAGGCCTTCAGAGCAAGAGCATTCAAAGCTTATCATCACACCTGCCTCAGACACAACCAAAGCAGTTTGCATGTCCTGTCTGTAAATTGAAAGGGCAAACCAGTCTTGTGGACTCAACTTTATAAATGCCACACCTTTAAAGCAACACACTGGTTACGTATTTTTTTGAAGCAGATGTGCAGGCATTTTTTTTTTTTAAAGGTGCTTCTTTGGTTGCTTAGAATAAATGGAGAACATTCATAACCTGATGTGTTAAACAGTAACCAGCCGGTCACCCAATGACTAGTACATACGCTGCTCAAGTGCATGCAGGTATCAAGAGTTGAGACTGGCAGACAACAGGAGTTGATTGACAGGCATCTTCTCATCAATAATGTATATGCCAATTCAGTGGCCTCTTTATAAATCAGAAATGGGAGTTTTAATAACACTCTTGTAACCAGGGATGAAAACTGCTTTAATTTACAGGGATAAAACACACCTTAAACAGCACTGTAAATGTTGTAAAGTGCTCTCTAAAACAAATATAAAAACACAAGTGCACATATGTTTAGTGTGCACTGAATGCTGTACATTGTTAAAAAATTTTTTTTTTTTTTTTTTTTTAACTGTTGCCTACTTTTTGTTCTATCCTAATTTGGGACTGTGTGATCATATCTGCAGGCTTGTCCTAATGCTCCAACGTACTCCATATGTTTTGGAAAGCACACACACGTCCTAACCCCCAAGTGCACAAAGCTTTAACACAAGGACTGGCACCCGAGGCCACAGCAGGCACATGCAGAGTCAGAATATGAACTGCAATCACTCATGGGCAAATTACAGCAATACTGTTACAAATTACTACCAAAATGTATCAGCAAACTATGACCAAAATGGCTGAGCCATTGGTGGATTTCCATAAACCATACTAAAACAGGAGTATGGCATGTGTAAAACATACATGCAAATGGACATTTCAGATGCGTGCATTTAAAAGGCTGCCCTGCCCAGCCCAGCCCAGCCCAGCCCAGCCTACTTTCAGTTTAAAGACAGTGCAAGGCACCTGTGACTGAAGCGACAGCTCTCACACTCTGCAGGGGAAAGTGACTGTCTCTGTTCACAGAGGACTTGACTGCTATCGAGTATAGCATGCTGGACAAGCAGGAAAGCACAGCCTTAGTCCAAAATGTCACACAGATAAACTTTGGGGGTGGAGAAAGAGAGAGAGAGATGATTATTTATGTATACTATTGTTGTGTCCCCAGTCTAGGTTAGGGGCGCAACACATAAGGTTTAGGTCCCCTAGCACTGGCCAGACGAACAAGGCTATATTAAACAATCCATTTCTTAATTCAATAAACAGAAAATGGAAGCAATTCATGTCTTCAGGAGAGGAAAATGCTAATTGCTAATAAACTAGTAGAATTACTACAAATGCTAGACACTGATTCTGGGCCACGTCACAAGGTCACCGTGGCCAGCACTGGCCGTCTTCCCCCCGCAAGGATAGAGTGGAAGTAGCCAGCAACCGTGCATTTGCAGGTCGCTAGTAAACTGAGAGATATACGCCACTCCTCTGCTAGTGGCTAGCTCCATTTAGTTTAGCATTGTAGACGCAACCCCAGACTCTTGCTAGTGTCTGCTAAGGGAAGCAGCTGTTTATGAGGTTATTACCCCCACAATATGATTAGTTCTAGCAAATTAGGCATCAGAGTTTTGCCATCCCAAATAGTATTTAAAAGGGAGGGGGAACATAAACAAAACAAGGGGAGAAAGGAAAGCTACTGAATTTCATACTCATTTCATGGCAGATTTTAATTTATTTAGCTAATTAAAGATCCAGGTTTTTTACCTGTTTGAGTTACAATTATATATGAATAAGAACACAAACAAAAATGTAATATTACCTTACTGAATAAACATCTACCCAAATATCCCATTTAAATGGCTCCAATATTGCCTCATTCAAAACCATGTCAAAAGTTTCCAAAGCAAACTCAAAGTATGAAAACATGATTTAATCTTGTCCTTATATATAAAATTTTTTAAAAATTCTATGTACTTTTTTCTAGCCACTCAAGTTCTCTCTCTGTGAACAAGGGTGGATTCATAGGCCAAAGCCAAACACTAGCCTCTGGTTCACTAAATTATTTAAACTCTTCAGTTAATTTAGTTAAAAATCCACCTCTGACACATTTCAGTTATTCCTGTCGATTCTTTAGTAAGTGACACAAAAAGATGGTGAAAAGCTAATTTTTTAGAAAATAAAACACTTCAACTGAATTTGCAGATTAAAATCTTTAGAGACTTGGGGGGGAATCATATTGAGAAAGTGACAGTCTGCTTCTGACCTGTGGGGACTTGAACAATGTTAAACAGTGCTATGATCACAAAGCAGGAGGCGACTGAGAGAAGGTTGGAGGGGGGGGGGGGCTTTAACACACTTGATGGTGTGGGTAAGCCCCTCCCCATTCCTGTCCCCTTGCCAACGACATCTGCAGCAGCTGCACCATTGCAATGCTGTGAGGGGAGTGGGGGGGGGGGGGGGGGGGCATTAGGGTTAGAGAGACACTTCCCTCTCTATAGTAGCCCAACCCCACACGCTTTGGTGACAACACATCTATCAATAGCCAATAGTTGCAAGCAGGTCACCCTGAAAACACAACAGTAACCTTTGACCCTTTTTCACGGCACACAACTAGCTCGCCGTTCACACGCATATCCCTCTCATACAAATGGCTTCGGCCCGCTGAAGACTCCAGGACCTCCTGTCCTATCCACTATTCCTGTATGAACCCCAGTATGAACCACAGGCCAGATTAGCAGTTCGTCCTCTTATGCTTTTAATGTCTACATGTGATGTGTTCTCCTGTGGTGCCATTAAAATTTTTTTTTTTTTTTTTTTTTTGACCAGTTGTTGTGACGCATTTCATCCTGTTAAATGTGGAGGGTGACGGATGCTGGTCTGGGTGAGGAAGACAATTTTATATCATGCCATACTAACCAGGCCTCTGGTATAAGGCTTTCAGTTTTGAACAGAGCAAGTATTTGGCTCAAATGCTAGATTGTATGGATGCACATATTTAATTAGATGCAACTTAAATTTATTTTATTTTTTTTTGCAATCAAACTTGCTCCTTGGACCAAAAAATGCATTTTTATTTTGGAGCCTTAAAAATAATAACCAGCTTGCAAAAGGACCTCATGATTGTGCGTCCGTTTTGCAAATCAACGTGCAGATTTATTGCATTTAACATGCACACAATGCAAAGATGCACGTCCCATTTCAGAGGGGTCAGGCCAGACTCTATAGATCTATAGTCCGCAGCGGTGAAACACAGTAACCGCCGTTCCATCAGAAGTACAGCTGATGAAAGTCCGCCACGTTTCCACGAGCTATCAACACACCGGCCCCCGTAAATGACAGCAGCCCCACACGCACACAGGGCACTAATCATCAGTGACAGATACACCGTCGCTGGTCAGCGTTACCCTCCTCCCCCCACCCCCACCCCCCCCCCGGCACAGTTTGACCTCGGCGTGGAACAGGCCAATGGCACTGGGAAGAGTGAACCAGCGGTGCACGCTTCACCTGGAAGGCTGACTGCATGTGGGTACAGCAGCGTAGTATAATGGGTAAGGAGCTGGTCCTGTAACCTAAAGAGTCTCGGGTTCGATTCCTGGTTGGAACACTGCCGCTGTACCCATGAGCAAGGTACTGAGCCTGCATGGCATCGGAATAAATCCAGCTGTACAAATGGATGCAATGTAAAAAAAAATTTTAAGTTGTGCAAGTTGCTCTGGATAAGCTAAATGCCTGTAATGTAACAGACAAAGGGGGGAAACTATGTAAAATGTGTAGCTATTTTTAACTGAATATTGATTTTAAAGAATTAATCAGAAAACATGTAGTTGTAATGAGCAAATAAATAGCTCTTAAAGGCTTATGTATATATCCTTGGAATGTTTAAGTTATTTTTTTCCCAAGTTTTACCCTTTTCCTCCCCCACAGGAAGTCCCCATAGGTCACATTTTACATTTAAGCTAATGACAGACAAAACAAAAAAACAAAAAAAAACCATTGCACTATTGTGCAGTTGTGGTATTTAAAACAGACTTGGAATATAAGGCTGATTTTGCAATCCAAATGACTTCATTCAAAATTAATTCAAAGGAGAGTGGCACTGAAACACACACACGAACAGTGAGCCACACAATGTAACGCCCCCCATTCCTTACTCCAGGGGTTCCTGGGCACAGGCAACTTCAGAAGCTGTGGATGATCTTACGCTTTCTTTCAGGGAAAAAAAAAACCACGTGGAACCCTGCATGCAGCGTTGTTTTCACTCAGCAGCCAGACCGAATCCCTGCCGATCTTTATTTCTCAAGCAAGGCGACGTGCCTGCCTCGACAGTGAGCTAACGACGTTAAGCTGCTAAGAGTCGTGGAATCTTGCGCACACAAAACTGTTCCAAGAAGTTTCCAAAAATGTTTTCTTTTTTTTTTTTTTGGTGAAACAAACATACGAAACAAAACTGTCACGACTCATTTTATACACAGCAGGGCAATCTTTGCTGCTCCCGCCCCCCCCTTCCCCCAAAGAAAAAAACGACTATTTTACTCACCTGAAAAATCATAAGAGAGAGTATAAACCTCATCTTCCCGTGAGAGACTGAAGACATCCAACATGCGAACTGACTGGGCTGACCACATGACCTCTCCCCTTTTTCAGAAGACACCTCCGAGAGCGAGAGGTGAATCCGGCCCCTCCCGTTTCACCATACCTGCCAGCAGAAAAGCCTGCCACACCCTCCCAGGTGACACGCTCACCTGGAGTTGATGGACGTGTTGAGCAACTTTTAAGCCCGATGTCTGAAGTCAGCCTGCGGAGGTTACAAACAACAGCCCTTTGTTACAGTTTTAAGTGTACTGGACACAAGCTTAACTTCAGCCAAAAAACAAAAAAACAAACAAGAAAAAAAACAAACAAACAATGTCCTGTCAGCAACCAAAAACTCAGACCCCCGTTAAAAAGAGACTCTCTCTGTTGTTGTTTAACGAGACAGATAAATAATTAAATAAATACTTAAAGCGTTCGTAGCTTTCACTGAACGCTTCTCGTCGCCGTTTAATATTTCATTCGGTCGCTGTTGTCCTGCACCACGGTTGTTCCGCCTTTATCTCAACAATGTTTTCCTTTGTGAGCTATGACATTGTTTACTTTCGCTGTTTGTGCCGATCACCTGACAAGCTCCCTACATAGATCCGAAGGTCTGATTATTGAGCACATGTTTGCCACATCAGTCACTCTAAATAAAAGTTCCTTCTTCGTTGCGTGTAATTTAAAACTACGAGGAAAACTAATTCAATTTAAAAATATTTTTAAAGGAATCAAGTGGGGCAAGATTAAATATAGCTCATGCCAATGATTCAAGATTAATATTTAACTTTACCGATTTTCACTTGTATCTTATTATGAAGTTCAAAATGCTTCGCTGGCAACGAGCTTTGTGAGCTAAATACATGACATTGTGGGCATAATCACAAAATCCATACGAAATTCAGTTGTGTTCCACGAAAACACACGTGCACTGACATTAACGGGAAAATGGTGTTATGTCCGCGCGTCCTCAGTCCTAATTAGCCTAGTTTTCACACACTCCATCAGAAGGCCAAAGCCTGTACTCCCTTTACGGTTTCAATAAAGAAACACCAATAATGCTCATAAAACACAGCACAACACGGCTCTAAAAGCATTTAATCTGTCTCGTGTCACATGCAATGCCTCATTTTTGTCAGTCGTTCCTCACTGTCAATCGGCCAATCGGACACATGCCGCTGCTGCGACAACTAGGCCTACTGCTACTATACTGCTGCTACTACTACGCATACATACATTAATACGAAATGTCTGCATTCACCATTATTTTAAATCTGTATATCAAATTAACATGCGCAATGGCTAATACGCACAACTTACTTTTTCAGGATACCTGTGATTATACTCCACAGGACATGCTTCGATCTATATTAAAACATTTAATATATCGCTCTAGTTCCCTAACTTTTAACTTGTTAATTCATCCGAAAGACGTTCGAATTCGAGGACGACTTTTCGGAGGTTCAGGACAGAAAAACAACCAGGCTGGCTAAATGCAAATCGCAACCGTCCCAACTGCACGAGCGTGGATTGCTGGCGCGCTTGACCTGGAGTTTAGAGACGGGAATTGAATAGGTCTAAAGATGTGCAAGACCTAGGCCTAGGACCTAAAATGTACGCAATATTTTACACTATTTAGTCGTGTTTTTTTGTCACTAACAACAAATGCCCTCTACTAAGCAGGCGTATGCAAGATTACCTCTGCTTTTCCCTACAAGAGCGCCGTCATCGCGCGACGCCCTCTAATCTAGATGCCATGCTTTATGTAACCTACAGAAAAAGAAATCGATTATGTAACCCATGGCAAGCCGGCTGTTTACCATACACAATTTTTATGCTACATAGCAAATCTTTCTAAATTCTGGCATCAATTAGAATGGACACGTGATCTTGGAATAAATTATTAGGTGTACAAGCCGTTATGGGTTGTTCCTCTTGTCCTGATCTGACTAGTTCAGAACAAAATACTCAAATCATTTTCTAAACGTACTACTTTATCTCAATAACACAGCATTTTATGGCTAAATATCGTAAATGAGTTTGTCGAATATGTTTTTTCAAATATTTTCCAAATTGAACGTTGCACGTTCGACAAATCTCCCAATTGACGCAATTCATCCACGGTAGTTGTTTTTTTTTTTTGGTAAATAGTGTGAAATAACGTAGTTTATTGTATAAGCAATTGTAATAATTATGACACAATTATGATCGAATATGTTCAATATGAACATTATTTCTAAAACGGTTCCGCTCAGCAATGTAGTCATGGAAATCGGCCTTTTTGGAAAAAAATTAATTTGGAGAGGTGGCAACCTTACATTCAAAAAACATTTTTGTGCAGTTTTATTAAATAAAAAGTTGCAGAACACAAGTCTACAGAAAACAGTCTTAATTGAAACCAATAAACTTGCTGGCGTTAGCTTTAGTGATGATTTTTAAACAGTGGGCTGTTTTTCAGTACAACCTTACAAAGGTAAATTGTGCCACGTGTCGAAAATATAAATAACCTTCAGTGCATTAGATGCCCGGATGACATGCTTCAAAAGGATCCCACCTCCGCTTTTAATCCAGCAATCAGCCAACACAGGCCGGCCAACTTGGAGAACAACAGCCGCTTTTTCGCACCATCAACTCTGCGCTCCAACTCAAACGGAAGTCCCGCCCCCCTAGTGACTTTACTTCGATGATGTAACCCCCTTTCCAAATTTAGCATGTTGCTGATGCTTCAGAAGTTTTCCTCTGGTGGAGGCTGCTGTCTATTACGCGACGTCATAACGATCCTGTTATTATTGTAAACAGAGAGCCTGCTTTACACTGCCGCTCTCCACTAAGCTCAAGTAGCCTATCCGTGGTCCTTTGTTCACATTGTGAAAATACCAACGCGAGAAAGCCTGATAGACACCGAGGGGCGACGTGTCTTCGCCTGCGCCGTATGCACCGTCACAAAGATGGTAAATGCGCAGTGTATTAAAGTTGATTCATTTACGGCGCACAATATTTACCCTGAATTAATTTGGAGCGGCAGCACGATTGCTAATCGCGCACACTAGCCTATCACGCAAAGCCGGCACCCAGCGACCGTGTTACAAACAGTTTCAGAGTGATACGCTTTAGGACCTGTCGATGCCCAGATATATAGCCTAGTCGTTCTATACAGACATGACGTTACAGTGAAATGTATCTATAAACCATGTTTAATTCCGTAATAGTAGAACAAAGCAGCAAACACTAGTGAAAAAATCGCGGCGATATAAGATTATACACTTTCAAAATGTGCACAAGTTATAAATAAATTACAGGGTCAACTTAATATTAAACACGTTCAGTTGCATAACATTTCACGCTTTTTTGTCCGTTACAACTGTATGCACAGTGTGATCGTTATTCATCTCTTAAAGCTGCAGTGTTTTTTATCTACACGATAGCCCCGTGTTATTCACTGCCAGGGAAATATTTCTCAACAACTTTAATATTCAGATATGAAAATCCGTATACAATGAAGTCTGCCGAAAAATCCAGTTTCTATTGAACAGGGGAGGACCGAGCAGCGCCTCTTCAGTTTAGACGAATGGATAAATAAAATGAAGACAGAATATCAAAAGACAGCGAAAGGGAAAAAGAACAGTTAATGACACTTACTTGAGCGCTAGGGAAACCTGGAAAGCGCTGCACTATTCGAATGTGCACGTCGGTCCGCCTCTTCAAAAGGCAAATTTATATTCCAGTTCAAGACTTCCATCTACCTGACAATGACGCCTCGCGCCTCTTTTTTTAATGCAGTTTCAGCAAAGCTTCAAGGAAGTTGTCCTTTTGTTCCAGTATTTATACATTGCGTCAATGTTGCGAAGAGAGGAGGCGGAGCGGTGCACTTCCAGAAAAAAAAAAAGAAGAAGCCGAGCACACGACCTTATGTACACAAACCTAAACCCTCCACCCTGGCAAAAAAAAATCGCCGGGATCTGATTAGATCACGTGCTATGCAATAACCAGCATGTCTTCACACGGCAACGGCAGCCTCGACAACATGAAACAAGCGCCACGGAGGGAGAGACGGCTAGGCTATTTGGACGAGGAGCGTGCGGAACTGGGCATATGGATTGGGCACGGGGGATGTGAAGTGCCATCCAACTCCTCGCCCAAGCGCTGTGATTAGCCACTCGCTAAGCGTATAGGAAGGGAGCGTGTAGGTTTATTACAACGAAGATAGGTCTCGAGCCTCCTTTCCGTGGCAAACAGACAGATCCCGCGCTATGGTCTGGAATAGCCTAAGTATATTTTGTCCACGGGATAAACTACAGTGAGTTTACGCGGTCAGTGATAGCGCGTGTGCTTAAGGTGAACGATATACATTTATCGTAACAGTAGAGCGGGGTCTGTATTTGAAAACCGAATTCCCCAATTATATTTTGTACACGGGAGAAACTACAGCGAGTTTAGTCGGTCAGTGATAGCGCGTGTGCTTTAGGTGAACGATCCATTCATTTATCGTATCAGTAGAAGCAGGGTCTGTACTTGAAAACCTCTGTAATCGCACAACTTTCAGTCGTCCACTAAGCCCCCTTCAACCATACACATTAAATTTGAATGCTCTAATAAGACGGACATAATTGCACCGGAAAACGAAATAAAAACTGAAAGTGTACGTGCCTATTAAATGTAGACTTAGAGAACAATGCTGTTAACTTTTTAACTTTTTTTCCAGCAGGTGAGCAAGTTGCGTAGGCCATATGTGCAGGCCTACGGGCGGGGGTGCGCCTGCAATTGCCAAGAGTAAAACAAAGTTGACTTAAGTGGGTTCTATAGTATTTGTTTTGACGGGTGAAACCCAAAGCAATGTCGGATCCTTGTTTAAACCTATAAAATCTTTGTTTACCAGTAATTTACGTTGTTCTCTATGTTCGTGCATGTTCATGATATTCACCATTTAAGCGGTGCATTTAATAAAATACACACATGCCTAGAATTCACACACAACGTAATGTTAACTTATGATTAAGCACTACTAAACAAAAGTTTCAGTGAAGGCATCAATTTGAATGAAATTACATATTACACATTAAATGTGTAACACCAACTCTGTTCAATCGTTTTTTGCGAATTCATGTTTCAAATGGCCTGTGTTTGAAATCACATCTGCGATCTGTCATTAAGGGCTCCATTGCAGAGTTATTCCCAGATCGCCTCTAATGATTAGGCCGGGTTTTGGGGAGGGGGGGGGGGGGGGGGGGGCGTTATCACACTGAAGGCCCGGTTCCCTTTTCTACGGCAAGAATGTCACTTAGCACTTAGTCCGTAATAGGCTACAATTTGACCAATTCAGTGGTTGAATATCTTATGCAATATAATAATGGAGTTTTTATGTGCATTTTCCCTTCGCTGTAAATTCAGTCTACCAGGCTAAATAGAGCGCATTGAATGTTAAAGTCTTTACCGTTAATCTATTCGGAAAGTCAGAGCAGAAATGAACACAGGTCATTCTTACGTGTGTTTATTGTAGTTAATTTTTAGCATATATACACCGATTAGGGAAGTGCAGTGTATCTTAGACGTGGTTACAGTTTAGTGCAATCAATAAGCCTTTCAAAAATCTAGTCATACATTGAATTAAACCGTGACATAGTTTGTTATGTGAAAACAGATTAAATAGGCTACCCGGTGCTAATTCTGTAATTGCTCATTAATTTAATACTAAGACAAACTTGCAGATTGAGGTTTCCTTTGAAATATTTTGTCTTATATAAAAATAACTCAGTAGTTTGCAGACATGCAAGCGCGGTTTAAATTTACCAGCCACTTTGAACGCACATATCATTTGAATTCCTTACCTGTGAAAGTATTGCACATACGGGTTATGCCAACACATAATTCTAGTATAAACTACGTATACAGCAATAGTTTTAAAAGGAATGCCAGGTAGCCTACGTTTTCAAGAAAAAAGCTAAAAACAAAATTTTTCTGTAAATCCTGCGGTGTGACCCAGAACGCCAATCAATGTATAGCCTTCCCAGACAAATTAATAATAGTATTCAGAATCTTTTATCTGTAAACGGGAGGCGGTTTTTTTTTCTTTTTTTGAAAAAACCGAGCTTTTAGGAAGTTAGTTTTTAAAAGTTGGCTATTTATAGAAGAGAAAACACAGCCTTGCACATTACTGTTTACACAGCTGAGGTGAGCTGTCGGTATTTTCCAGCAATTACCTGTTTTGCACAAGAACGACCAAAGGAATTTAAATAAAAACGCGTAGTTGAAATGAAACCGCCCTCTTTTTCAACAACTACAGAAAGGCTCAGATACGAAAGAAAGGAAGATGGATGCGAAGATGAAGTTGCGATAATAACCAAATGACTTAAAGGCTCTGAGCAGGCGTGAAAACACCTCCGAAGAATTTAACATACCCTTTAAAGCCACTCAGAGGCTACAGGTTTATAACTTTGAGTGAAAAAAAAAAAGATTATTTCTGTCACTTTGGACACGGGCAATTAAATTCCTTGTTATTCTGCATTCACAGCCATTGTTTTGTTTACAAAATTAACCAGACATGGGTGACTTCTAAACTTCTTTTGAATACTCAAGGCTTATTTCTGGTTCGATTGTACCCCTCCAGTAAACATTTGGAACAAATCTTGGACTATTCAATCCCAAAAATGAATTACATTAATTCGGCACTGACCCCAAAGTCAGTCATTTTGCTGCATAGGCCTATTTCCTGCAGGATGATCATCGCTAATGTAGAATGAAAGTTGATAATGCTCTTAGACGACCAAAAACCGTGACGAAAGCGTATTACACCATGGCTTGGACTATTTTTCAGACATTCTGGTGTCAAAGCCTGGACATGACAGTGTTTTACCCACTTACGGTGGGTTTTGTGTAGTCCCAGTTGGCTCCTACGGTTGATCACACCGCTAGGCCGTTCACGTGCGCACAGTCGCTTAAAGAAAATTGCGCTACAAGTTCTGAGTACGTAGCCCACTTGTCAAACAGCAGCACGTGCAGGTCTGTCCCACAATGCGGTATTCTCAGGAGAATAAGAGCTGAGATTTGAGTTTAAATTGAAGCGCGTGATGAGTTTTAATACCGGTTCAAGCAATGGGCCTGCAACAACCACGTAAAACGGCAGCGAAGCGGAGTGAGCCGTCTTCATTCAAGTATTATTTGTCAGACAGCACCCAAAACGTTGCATTTACCAAACACGTAAACTGTACCCTCCTGGTAAATAAAGGCTAATAGCTTGCATATAAATTAGGAATCGAATTTATTAAAAATATATTATGGGCCAAAGTATAGGAACCAAGAATTATGGAAATATATTACCCAAATATATTTGTTCATTTATGTGCATTGCCTGCTTGGTTCTCCATTATTGATTTTCTTGTAGACTTACGCGTTAAACACGGTTTGTTAGGATTTTTATGTATGCAGCGTGCGTGTATGTAATATCCCCATATTTTAAATTGTGTGTGCTGCTGCCTTCAAGCCACAGAGTAAACCGACCAGAAGTTTCGATCTCGATCAAGTTATTTGGTGTTTTCTCGAGATGACAAGCGCATAGCGGTACAAGTAACATGCCATGAGATATTCTGAGAATTAGACAGCCAATTCTGAGAAACGACGTTTCCAGAACTTCTAAGAAGCAGGCGGGTTGTCATTTCTACACCAGATAAAATAAATATCATTACAAGCGTTCCGACGTGGCCTCACTTTTGTTATGGATTTTTTACACAAGTTATGTGAACCGATTCTAATGATAAAATGCGAAAACTACTTCCTGCAAGGAAACACGGCTTCAGCATTACACAATTGAACTAAAAAATGCACTATCCTTTAAAAAAGCCAAATACACCGAGTTCCACAGAAGGCAGGCAAGGTTAGAACAAATCTTGTTTTTTTATAATAGGCTATTTTCTTCCACATAAAAGGGAGAAACCTTTAAAGTTCCATTTTCTTCTAAGAATAACGTGGTTAGGTGTGTGGCCGGTGTGTTTAGTTTTGATATAATCGGTTATGTGAAATGTGTTTTCGTGCAATAAGTTCATTCTCGCTATAGCTACGTGATTTCATATAGTGACAATTCAAACAGCTACCCAAACTGCAACAGCCCAGTTCTTATAAACCCGCCGACACACAGACAGGATATTGGCACGAGCCGTGCATTTAAAAAGTTGTTCATTCAGCCGAGGGCTCCCCCTTGAAGTTACTCGCGCGAGTTGGAGAGAGGGGGCTTCTGGTTTCTCAATGCATTTCCTCCCCCCCACACTGAATGAAAACGAATTTATCATTTTTGAGATAAGACGACGGCTAATTTTATTTCATGCATTATTAATTTCACAAGTAGGCTATTTAGCAAATACACGCCGATATTTTTTTTCGAGAATAAACTTGCTTTTCTTTTAAGACGTCCGGGGACATAATGTGTTCGACTAAGGATGACACAGCGCGAATTTCCGCATGTATAGCTATCAATTCTGCCTAGCGGATAATTATTTTTATCGTTATAATGCTTTCCTTTATTCGAGTTGTGCACTTCATAGTAGAACGTTTTTCCAATTAATCGGGGTACAGATTATACTTCATGAAACCATTATATTCCCCTAAATAATACAATATCTATGTTTCCTGAAAGGGTAACGTATCGAGTCTATACAGGACAGAAGTGCTAAAGGATTGCAATCAAATACAACTGCGTGTATTTGTTAGTGGTATCGCATCTTATCTATAAATGCCTCCGAACAAACATTAACAATTTCTAATTAATATGGAGCACATTCCATAAATTTAATTCATTGTTTATTAAATGAACATACATTCAACGGTCTATTTAAAGGTTAATAATTTCTGTGAAAGCTGCTGGCGAGCATTAACACATAATTTTGAACATTCTAGATTTTGCATTGCATCCTCCATACATGTATAGATTAGAAATAACCGTACATTGGGCGACAAATACAAGAACAATTTCGGAGTAATATAGCTACTGTCATAGTGGGCTGTCACTTTAATAAAATTGAGCTTTGCTCACTTTAAGATAAGCTCATAATGCCGCATGTTACTAAATTAATGTTCCTCTACTTGACTTACCATAGATGTCCTTAGACATTTATGTAGCTACAGGATCATTAGTATGACTTTCAAAATGCGAATGATCAGCACGATTTTGAAGCAAACTTTTATTACTTATTACGCGGACATAAAGGCGAGGATAGTACAAAAACACATTATTTAACAATTGCCGTGTGCCCCCTTACACGCCACGCTTGAACAGGCTAAATAAAATGTTATTTGTAGAACGTGTGGAACAATGTGGTAAGCGGAGTCACAGCCGCAGCCCATCTGAAACATCTATAGGCTACTTTAAAAAAAAATGAATCAAAACGAGACCAAGTCACAGATGTTTTTTTTTTTTGTTCCCCACGAACGCAATATCAAGAAACACTTCCCTTTGCTGTAGATGTCTAGCAAATAAATCATGACTTCGTACTGGCACAGCGAAATACCCAGTGTTTCATTACCTGACCTTGATAGCGTAGGCTACCCTTTAGTCTGAAGGAATACACTATTGGACTCAAATTCTGGCCTGCTTTCACCCAGCATTTGTCCTTAACTTTGACGTACAAGTAGCCTGAACGCAAGTGTAAGTCTTCATAAATTGAGCTTGACGAGTTAATTTCAGTAAAGACGGAATTTGCCAAATTGTGAATTGTGGAAAACAAACTCTTGTTTTCCAAACAGCCAAAGTTAAGGACTAATGAGTTTATTGGAATCCCATGGTCTGCAGGTTTGTTTTCGCTTTAAAAAATCTGCAAACAATTCACTTCAAAGAAACCAGACGAGATAAGTTAACTGCGCAGTTATCATAACTACTTTAATCCACCAATTAAGTGCTGTGCTACAAAAAACAACATACTGGGGCCTTTCAGGACCTGAGTTTCAGACCCCTGTACTAGGCAACACAGCAGTCGGACATAATTCTGTTCAAGTACGAAACACGAATGGTATACTTGCCGTAAAAATGAAAAGATGGATCCTTCCGTGGTTTAAAACGTGTTGCCCCGCAAAGTACCGACAGCATGTTCCGCCGCTGTGCTGGGGAGATGCGCTGACATACCTCAGCTGTGATATGACGTCAGAACCATCGTGGTCATCCCGCGTTCCCGCCAGCCCAGTCAACCAATCATTCCTTCCTCCTGCCCTCCGATTGGACACGTTTCCCTCCGTCTGTTGTAGACTGCTTATCGAATCTCTTTCCACACTCGGATGAAAGTAATACTCTTTAAAGGGATAGTTGACTTTTTGAAGTTTTTCCAAATATATTATTTCAGTTTTACTTTGTTTTCAATTGGCCCCGTTCGTGCGCTAATGTAAGAGCATAAACTGCGGGTAACCCTAAAGCAGCGTGAGCAGTGACGTAAAGCCAGTAAATCGTCAAAAACGTAGGCTCTGTAAAATGTACTTAATGGACACAAAACTGACTGGGCCAATCAAACATTTACAATAAATAGGTGTGAAATCTCAAGCTATTGAACGGCAGTGTATGCTTTTAAATAAAACTTGTCTGCAAGTGAATTTACTCTTCTGGCTGCAGTGTATTGGTTCTAATGACTTTGTGTATCTAACCAGTGCATTGGTTCTTTAAACTTTGACCTCTTTTCTCAGGTGTGATGAGTTTCTGACACGGATACTGTTATCTTCATATTTCACATTGATAGTGGACGCTGGGGTGTCTCTAGCATCTGATTTCACAGCAAAAGCAGTAACCAGTTATACCCAAGAAACTTGGTGAGGTGAGTTTACTGTGTGGGTAGCTGCTTTAATTAATCATTTATATACCAAGAAACAATGAAAACCAGTAAACCCTGTGCCTCCAGGACCAATAGCCACTTATTGGCACCAACCTGGTAAATACAGGTATGTATTAAGGTTCTTAAATAGGCACAAATGTGTGGACGCCCTATATTATTAACCCTGACAGAATTAATATGTGACTGGTTCATATTTAATCCAATCAGGTGTTGTAAATACTTAAGAATGGTTCAATTTCAAATTCAAGTTCTCTTAATGTTGCGTACTAGATCTGACATAATCTATCCCAGTGATACACAATTTAGGTGATACGCAATGGTTGATCATAAATGTCATGTCAAAATATATTTATCTAATGAATGAAGTAAAGAGATACTAATTAATTCCCTTGAAATTGTCTCATTGGAAATGGTCACCTGGTGTATCAATGAATGCGTCCTCTCTCTTTCCATTGTATTATATTCATTTATTTGTTGGGGATAATGCAAATCGACAGTGCTAAACTACATTGTTAAACATACGCAACAGACATGTTCCACATAAGGTTTCAAGCTAAGGCTTACTTCCTACCCCAGGTCATCTTTAGTAGAGATAAGATCATCTAATTTGTGATGATGGTGATGGTTTTTGTAACAAAAAAAAAAAAAAAAGTGAAACAAACACACAAAACAAAACAAAAATATTCCTGTGAATATCTTCATTTTGAAGGTTATTTATTCAGCGCTTGGAGTCTGATAATCTGGCATGACCTGAGGAGGGGGAAACGGGAAAATTGGCCGATAAAATCGCAAACTCAAGAACATTCCACTTCAAAATGCGTAGTGGAGACGTGTTTGATTTTAATAAAATCTTGTGCATTGCTGTATGTGGTAGAGCCAGACGTAATGTACGTCTGCTTTCTCAGTTTTGCGTGTCTTTGGATTGTTGATTAAATTGTGTGACCTTTTTCTTGAGACACCTATGAGACACAAGACTGTTCTGCGGAGGGATTGCTTCACAGATACGATCAGCATTGCAGGGGAATTGAAGAGAAGCTAACATTTCCTACTACTACCCTGAAATTATGCTGTAAACGTTGCAAATGTGACGCCAGTTTTGCAGACCAGAAGCTGACGGGCCCAACCGGGGAAGCTCTCAAATGCAAAAGTGCCACTTCTGCAGTGCCTGCTTTGAGCCTAAAGCCCTCGCCCAATTAAAACACAGCAAAACCAGGAAATGACCAGAGGAATACACATGCATGATTCTGAGCCTATTAAACACACATGTGCAAGTGCATGAGAGTGCCGACCATCCAATTTCATATGTAATTGAACTGACAAAAAGAAAAAGAAAATAAAACAAACACAAAAACAGATGCTGCACATAATTTATTCAGCCCCTGTTCACCCAAGGACAGCTTATACAAATTTAAACATGTTATTTATATTCACTCGCTGTCCTCAAAGGTAAAGCAGTCATCATGGTCCATCTGGGATTGGAACCCACAACATACCGGCTTCAGGACCCCCAACCCCTGGGCACTGCTCTTCAACAATGCTACCATTTGCGTGTGAAATGGTGCAAGCAACAAAGAAGACCTTACCAATGGCGTCCATTTTGTATCGGCAACCTTTATATTTTTAACCACATGAGACAGGAACAATATAGCCAAACAAATATATATATATATATCGCCATAACGCAGTGCTCCACATCTTGGGGGTTTTTATGTGTCACACATGCACATTTCTGCTCATTTGCATCTGTGCGTGGGCGGGCGAGTGCCAAAATGCAAAGCACTCAGAAACCCGTCAGCCCCAAATCGCACGGCTTATCCTCCAAACTTAAAGGTCAGGCTCCATCTGAGGCCCGGTGCCAAGGTTTCAGGTTACTGAAGCTGAACCCAAAAAAAAAAAAAAAAAAAAAAAAAAAAATTCACCACCGATCGGTTGCCGTTCAGCATCTTCTGCTTTTTTTTGTGTGGCAGTGCTGGGGCGCCGCTTTGTTTGCCCCCCCCCCCCCCCTCCACGCCCCATGCCTGAGTGGGCAAGACGGGCCTGGCATGGATGCCAAAACCCAAGAGCTACTCTCTCTCTCTCGAAAGCCCGCGGTGTCACGGCAACACGCCCCCTGAGACACGGGCCCAGTGTGACATCAGCGCTCCGTCCCGTTTAAGTGATCTACAAGGACGGGGAGGTCTGCTCTAACGAAGAAGAAAGGATGTTTAAGGCATAAAAAACGAGCTTTTCATTCCCCAGCAGGGCATCTTGGGTTGTTCTGTGAGGACAGCGGTTATTGATCTTAAGTTTTTTTTTTTTTTCTTACTGGCTAATAAATGAGTCTGAAGCTATGTTGTCATCCTGATGTTTGAAGCACTTTTGTAAGTGGCTCTGAATAAGAGCATATGCCAAATGATGTAAATCTGTGCAAAATCCAGGGACATGTTATGGTTGTACATGCCCAATTAACCAGGCACCTGCTTTGTGCATTTAAGTTTTTCCTGGGACTCATTTTGGAAAAATCACTGTCCTTAAAACATAACATGAAGTTAAAGCTACAAATGTTAAGCAGAAGTTGTTTGGTAAGCAGAAGTTGTTTGGTATACTATGGACAATTTCCCCATTTTAAAAACTTTCTTTGATATTTAATTTATTTAATGAATATAACATTGATTGGTTTAATTGATAATATCTTATAAAATGATTGCTGGGACTTTCTAAGTACAAATACACAAAAAGGCCTGTAATTAATAAAAGCATTTCATTTGATCTGTCACTATAAACCGCAAACTAACACACTCTTTTTTTAAATTAACCCTGTGGTGGTAGCATTTGAAGTGTGAGTGATAGCTGGAAGACCATATTACGTGGGAGGTGCTGGGTGTGACTCATCAGGCCCAGTAAAACATTGCTGGATTAAAACCGTTAAAACACCGGTGGCTTGTCAGAAACCTCGTAAACAAGCTTTCCGCTGGCTTGGTCACGAAAAGGTTAATGTTAAATTTAGCCGGAGAAGGGCGTAGAGAAATGCAGCTTGTAACAGCAGAGGCCAGAGGTGTCTGCTCGTGTCATTTAGAATTTTCTCAGGCGCACTGAATTTCAAACGTGAGCAGTTCTCATCTGATGCGTGATAAACGTTCACACACGGACCTGTTGATCAATGTTCAGATAAGCACATTCAGAATATGGTACATGTTTAGATAAGCATATATGGAAGATGATCAACGTAACGAGAGACATGATGCTAAATGCTTGTCAATGTCTTTGGACCAAAAAATTATACTGAGGAAGACAACAGAATGTTAGTTCCTATAAACAAGATAATTCTATTCTGTACACCAATACGAATAAGCATAACTTGAGAATATATCATTTGCAATAAAATAGGACATATGAAACTGGTGTGTAAAATACATAATTATCCAGCTCAGAAATTAATTCATATTTAAGTCCTTCTGCAGTGCTAACATTGAGGTATGAGCGGGAGGGTTTACAGAAGATGCTGGTCTGGGCAGTGTAGCATAATGGGTAAGGAGCTGGTCTTGTAACCTGAAGGTCACAGGTTCGATTGCAGCTAGGACACTGCCGTTGTACCCTTGAGCAAGGTGCGGTAATACCACATGGTAAGGCCACGCGGTAAGGCCACATGGTAAAGCCACACGGTAAGGCCACATGGTAAGGCCACACGGTAAGGCTATGCGGTAAGGCCACATGGTAAGGCCACACGGTAAGGCCACACTGTAAGGCCACATGGTAAGGTTACGCGGTACGGCCACACGGTAAGGCCACATGGTAAGGCCACACGGTAAGGCCACATGGTAAGGCCACACGGTAAGGCCACACGGTAAGGCCACACAGTAAGGCCACACGGTAAGGCTATGCGGTAAGGCTAGGCGGTAAGGCCACATGGTAAGGCCACATGGTAAGGCCATACGGTAAGGCTACGCGGTAAGGCCACACGGTAAGGCCACATGGTAAGGCCACGCGGTAAGGCCACATGGTAAGGCCATACGGTAAGGCTACGCGGTAAGGCCACACGGTAAGGCCACATGGTAAGGCCACACGGTAAGGCCACATGGTAAGGCTACGCGGTAAGGCCACACGGTAAGGCCACATGGTAAGGCCACACGGTAAGGCCACGCGGTAAGGCCACGCGGTAAGGCCACATGGTAAGGCCACGTGGTAAGGCCACATGGTAAGGCCATGCGGTAAGGCCACACGGTAAGGCCACGCGGTAAGGCCACGCGGTAAGGCCACGGCTACCGGGACAGACAGCAGCGAGCAGGAACAGGAGCAGGAGCGCAAGGTGTCGCGTGCCCCATCCGTGACCCAGACGATATGTATATCTTTCTTCATGCCCCATCAAGTCAAATGGCCGTCTGCATTTCTGAGAAACCGTCCCCGTGTGTGCTGCTTCCAGCCTATATTTAAAAGGAGTTGCTACCCTCTTGAATTACTTGGCCCTGTTCCCTTCCACAGTCTGCCCAGCCTACCCCCCCCCCCCCCACCCCACCGCACCCCACCCCACCCCACCCCACTCTACCCCACCGCACCCCACCTCACTCAAGGCCGGAGACACACACACACAGTGTTTTTGAGCCCCCCGCACGATGCCACAAACAAACATGGCAGAAACGACAGGCAGCCATGCCACGAGACCGAGCTGCGAGTAGGTTTCCCCACACGGCAACGCAGAGCATGTGGAGAGTGTGTGTGCGTGACTGTGGGCGACCGCGTCTGTGCGAGAACGTGTGTGAGTGAGAGGTGTGTGTCTGTGTGTCACGAGCATATCTGTGTGTGTGCGTGCGTGTGATTGTGTGGTGTGTGTGTGTATGTGTTGTGCGTGTGTGTGTGAGAGAGTGGTGTGTGCCTGTGTGTGAACATGTGTGTGAGTGAGAGGTGTGTGTCTGTGTGTCACGAGCATATCTGTGTGTGTGTGTGTCTGTGTGTGAGCATGTCTCTGGGAGACCATGTGTAACCGAGTGGTGTGAGTGTGTGTGAGTGGTGCGTGTCTGTGTGATGAGCATATCTGTGTGTGTGCGTGTGTGTGTGTGGTGTGTGTGTGTGTGTGTGTGAGTGGTGTGTGTGTGTATGTGTGTATGTGTTGTGCGTGTGTGTGTGAGAGAGTGGTGTGTGCCTGTGTGTGAACATGTGTGTGTGTGTATGTGTGTGTGAGAGTGCGTGTGTGGGTGGTGTGTGAACGTGTGTGTGTGTGGTTAGAGAGAGAGACCTGTGAGATCTGACTCACAGACATACAGTAACGAGGCAAACATATGCCTGGATAGGTTGGTAATAATCAATATTTATTTAATAGGCCTAAATATTTGTAATTTTAATCTGTGTGTATTCATTCATCCCACCCCCTTGTTTCTGTAGTGTAAACGATTGTATGTTTGCTGGTGTAAAATTCTGTCTGTGAGTGTTTCAGCTGTAGTGGCTGGGAGTTGGTGGCAATGACTGGGCAGCTGTGGGATATCTATGAGACCTCAGCTTCCACACAGCCAACACTGAATCTGAGAGGGCAGCTGTGGTGGGATGGGGGGGGGGGGGGGGGGGGGGGGGGGCATCCAAGGGGGCCAGGGCCATGCGCAGCAGTACCTTTAGAGTCGTGGTTCCCAAATTTGCTCAGCACCCATGGTAGATCTGGGACAGGCACTGGTACGTATGGCTGGCAGCGTGAGGTATTGTATATCACGTACACTTCCTGCAAACATTCACACCAGTCAAATCACACACTGCATATATAACACCTATTATCGCACACATATCACTACCATAATATATAGAGGTATATTACAATATGAACATATGTGCATAACACTTGTTATATTGTAAATGAACCTGACGATGTTCTGGCAGGTTGAAGTATTTGAACCCACATTTCTTACATTTTGAGATGGGGTTAGGGTCATAGAAAGTGTATTTGCTCATAAAGGGGTGATGAGTTTGGAAACCGGAGAACCGCTGGTGTGGGGCCCTGGTATGAGTGTACGGGATGCCAGCACGGAGCGTCAGACCTCTGACCTCAACCTGGGGCAAATGAGCCCGGGGCAAACCAGCCTGGGGCAAATGAGCCCGGGGCAAACCAGCCTGGGGCAAACCAGCCTGGGGTAAATGAGCCTGGGGCAAACCAGCCTGGGGCAAACCAACCTGGGGCAAATGAGCCTAGGGCAAACCAGCCTGGGGCAAATGTACCTAGGGCAAAGCAGCCTGGGGCAAACGCGCCTGGGGCAAAGCAGCCTGGACCCTGGGGGAGGGTCCCTGGGCACTGTAATACAGCAAAAGGGCCCTTGATTAGAAAATGGGAAAATATGTAAAAAGATGAAAAGTCAAACTGTTGGGGTACAAGGAAATATTCTGAGGTACAGCAAATATTTTGGGGTACTTTTAGCTCCATTCACATTAACCTGTTGGTGTACAGGGCCTATGGTGGATGCCACCATACAAAAAAATTAATAAATAAACACAGAAAAATAGATTTTTTGAAAAGATCATTGAAAGTCTTTTTTTGCAACAGAAATGACTCCATTGCATGGTAAATCATATCAATAATTAAACAAGACCAGGTTAAAACCTAGTATACGGCTGGACCTAACACACGTTATCTGGCCGACCAATGGTGTACCTTCATTACTCACTCACTCACCCACTCAGTCACGGACGTTCGCGTTTGTAAGGCTGGCCCCCGCTGTTGCGGTCCAGCCAAAGATTTTCAAACATGGAAATTTTAATTAGCGCAGTTCATACGCTGGAAGTCGGTGGGTCCACACTGGCACACAAAGCGTACAGGAAGTGACCTATCGCCCTGTCAGAGCGCTCCCCACCAAACCCAACGTCTTACTCATCGGCTTTTCTCCCCCAACACTGATGCGCAGTACCCAGTGGCTGCCCACTCATTATGGATGGAGCCAGTGTCTTTCTTTCTTTCTCTTTCTTTCTTTCTTTCTTTCTTTCTTTCTTTGTCAGCTTGCATGAGTAACATTTCATTGATTCACTGTTATTGCAGAAACGCCTCCACAGGAACTCATCACGTCCTAACGAACATGTGTGTGCATGTGTGTGGGGTGGGGAGCGGTGGGAATACTGGATCGTGCTCATATCGCATATTGTCAGTTTCAGGATTCAAAAAGGGAACAGGAAATGGTTACAGAATTACATGTATATTTTACTCAGAAATGCACAGGCTGTTATTGAAAATACAGCGATCCAACTGGGTATATGGCATTATGCTGCTGTAATGATACAAACATAAATGTATATTTGCAACAATATAATAATAATAATTACTACTATTATAAACATATAAATATTATTATTATTATTACAATACTTAAAATAAATAATAGTAGCTGTAATAGGAAGCACTAATATCATTTTTTAGAATTCTGTAATTTTCTATTTTAATTTAAGAAAACTGGATTTTAAGTTCAGCTCACAAGCCAAAATAAAATTAATTTAAAACCTTAATTCATTTCAAAATCCAGCGATTAGCGGTCAGAAAACGACAAGCCGCAACAAATACTCTCGTCATTTTCATGAAACATTTCAGCTGAAGTCGTTGTCGCGGGGGAGCGCGCGAGCGGCTCGCAAAGTGTAGCGGGGCAGGAACTGTGTAACTTGCAGGCAGGCAGACAGCTGTGCGCCCGCGCAGACAGACACACACCCATAGTGTCTGCGACAGCACCAGCTGCTCCCTGGCTGCATAACAAAAGTACCATAGGAGCAGAGAGCGCGAATGCCGGGAATAGCAGCTTCTGAAATAGTCGCGCCCCTCGCTCTTCACCCGGCTCGAATGGTCGGACTAGCGGCGCGAGCTGAGGCACGCTTTTGTGGCACTCGAAGAACGCGGCCGTGCGCTACGGTCAGTTGCTCTCGACCCGATTGTGTGACGCCGCATTAATTTCGAAAGGGCGCGAAACCCAACTGTTGGTAGGTTCAGACCCGGGTCACTATTAATTTAATCACTACAGGGAGGCATTTAAATAATAACAAATACAATTTCTGGAGGGGGTTTGGAAACCCTTCACGCAGTGAGTTTGACGTGGGTTGTCATGCATAATTTCCTACGAAATTGTTCCACAGCTGAAATGAATTCTGTAAGTTTAGTTAAAGTTGATCCTTTACACACATTTGCACTATTTTAGCATCTAGTGCAAAGTCATATGACACACATTTCAAAGGTATAGAGGTACATATAAAAAATAATATTTAAATTTGAGCACTTCAGTTAATGGAAGCCCTACAACTTGCTACAGAGTAAAATGTCCAGTGTTAATTCAACTGTATTATCTGCTGAATTAACACAGAACATTTTACTGTGTACTTGTGGACTATAATCATAATCACACACACACACTCCAACACACACACACACACACTCACGAACGAACACACACTCTCACACTGTCTCACACAGACACACACTTTTCTAACACCCCCATACTCACCGGTTCCCCCGGGTCTTTGTGGAGAGAGAGGGGGGGGGGGGGGGGGGGGGGAGGGAGAGAGAGAGAGAGAGAGACCGCATCCCCTCTTCAGCGGCAGCGTTCGGACACACACCTCCCGCCCGCGGTGGGACCGGGGCCGGGAGCGAAGCAGAGAGCACTGCCGCGAGATGGCGAAACGACTGCAGGACCATATGAGGCCGGGCCCGTGACTCAGACCAGGCCCGTGTGGGAGTCCGCCTCGCCTCGCCTCGCGGTGCCCGAACTTCGCTCGCTCCGCGTCTAATAAGCACAGGGCTCCAAAATAGCCCGTGTGTGGGGTGGCGGGACCCACTCGCTGACATCACTGAAATACCACTCAGAAAACACGGTGGAAAAGACGGTCGTTCCGCCCGCTGATGTTTTGTCACAGTGCGAATGCTTCAGCTCAGACACGAGCGGTCAGTTCTGGTGAACTGAGCTTCGTCTTCGTACGGAGGTGGCGGGCGGGGGGGTGGGGGGTGGGGGGGTGGGGGGGGTGATGAGTCTTTCCCCGTGGCTGACCTCGAAGCCTTTTTTCTGACGATGTGACAATGTCAGGTTTCAGTTGGAAGATGACTGATAAAACCGCCCTGTTCACACAGAGCATAAGACGTGACTCAAACAATGAATAATCCATGATTTCATTCTTAACCAGGGCATGTGAAGGGTTATTTATTGCTATTGTCTTTGCATCATTTTCTCTGTTGTGTTTATGTGTGGGATAACATCTCACAGCACCCGAAAGTCTGTTTCTGTTGATTCTTTGTGAAACCAGACATCCTCAGTGCCCTTTGTAGTGAAAGTGGTCCTGAATTTAGACTAGAGAGAGAGATACACACACACACAGAGTGACAGAGAGATAGAGAGACAGGGAGATAGAGGGTGTAGAGAAAGGGAGAGAGAGAGAGGTATTTCTCAGGATTAAAACCCGCCATCTTGAATGTCACCAGGCCTAAGTCCAGTGAAAAGCACTCAATATTGTCATATAAAATGAGTCGAATTAACAATATTTATTGCATTTAGTATTATATTATTTCTTCAGCATGCACTCTCACCTACAGACAAAAGATCATCATGAAAAGATTCTGTAAATTTTACTGCACACTATTGGGACAACATGAGTGTGAATACAGGTATAGATATAGGAAAAGAAACAGGTACAGGTGCAGGAACAAGTAAACACAGAGGTACAGATACAGGTAAAGATACAGGTACAGGCAGAGGTAAACATACAGGTACAGATACAGGTAAAGATACAGGTACAGGTTTAGGTACAGGCAGAGGTAAACATACAAGTATAGATACAGGTAAAGATATAGGTACAGGTTTAGGTACAGGTAAACTGAGGTACAGATACAGGTAAAGATACAGGTACAGGTATAGCAGGTGGCACTAAACAGCACTAAAATGACCAGCTCACTCCATCACCAACGCATGTTACACTGCAACACGCAAACGCATGTTGCACTGCAACACATCGACGTACACGCAGTGTCTAACAAAGAGCAAGCCTTTCTCGGGCACCAGATATTTAGCAACACAGCTCGTCGAGCTCTGACATGCTGGCTGTGGTTTGGTGGAATGAACAGGCCCCGTGTGCAGCACAGTAAGTCTCAGGCCCAGACCAGAGAGAAAGAGGTTTTCTGCTGACTCAGACGGAGAGCCCGGCGGTTGAAGAAGGCGGGGCAGGGGATTTTGGGGTGCTCACAGCGAGTCCGTGTGGGGGTGTCAGACAGTGAGACGATGGGCAGGTTTCCAGACAGCGCGTTTCTGAACGTACGTTCCCACACCCACGTTTCGTCTGGTTTTCTCATGTCAAGTGTTTTTTTTTTTGTTTGTTTGTTGTTGAGCCGTTTACAAAGGGGATAGCAAAAAAAAAAAAAAAAAAAAAAATATTTCATATTGAAAGTCTTTTTGGTCACTTTCAAGCTGACGGTGCTCCTCTTTGTTCACTAAGTTACGTGGACTCCCCTTGGCTGATTCTGATGTATAACACACGTTTTAGCATTAAACAGACAATTATGGTCTACAGGTCTGCGGTTCCACGGGATCTGAGCTGACTTACCATGCAGACAGCTCTGAAGGGTAAACGGCCACACTCTGACAGCAGTCTGGGTGTTGTGGGAGGGGAAGATGTTCTGCTGGAGAGCAGAGGCAGGGAGAGCCAGGCGGCTGTCCTGCAGACCACAGCACAGCCCTGTGGAGGCGCAGTGAAAAGGCCTTCACTCTGTCGGCAGCCAGGGACGCTTTGGGGAGGTGATAATTCATCCAGCTGATCAGAATCCACTGGGGCCCCTAAGGACCAGGGCTGATTGGTAGGGATGAGGGCCCCTAGGGGCCAGGGCTGCTTAGCAGGCATTAGGGCCCTTAGAGGCCTGGGCTGATCGGTTGGCATTAGGGGCCCTAGGGGCCAGGGCTGCTTAGCAGGCATTAGGGCCCTTAGAGGCCTGGGCTGATCGGTTGGCATTAGGGGCCGTAGGGGCCAGGGCTGGTTGGCAGGCATTAGGGCCCCTAGGGGCCAGGACTGATTGGCAGGCATTAGGGGCCCTAGGGGCCAGGGCTGACCAATAGGCATTAGGGCCCCTAGGGGCCAGGACTGATTGGCAGGCATTAGGGGCCCTAGGGGCCAGGGCTGGTCAGCAGGCATTAGGGCCCCTAGGGGCCAGAGCTGATCGGTTGGCATTAGGGGCCAAGGTTGATCAGGGCCAAGGTTGATCAGAGAGAGAGGGTGAGAAAAGGGGAGAGGGAATGAGGGGGAGAGAAGGTGAGAGAAAGGGAGATGGAATGGGGGGGAGGGGGGTTTACAGTGCCGACCAGCTCTCTCTGCACCCACAGCCCGGTCCTCACTCCTCCACACCCATCCTGTTTGGACCAGAACCAGGACTGAGGGTTAAAGCAGGAGGTGACTGAGTGGCAGGAAAGAAAGAGAGAGGAGAGAAATTATAATATCTTTGTGTGAAGGTATTGGGGGGAAAAGCCATGAACCGTATCCAAGCATGTTGGAATAATGTGGTCCGTTGAGTTTTGGCAAGGCTCAGGCTTGGCTTAGATCAAGGACGGGTCACCAAAGGGCATTTTTTGGGGTTTTTTGATTGATTCACAAAAGATCTGAAGCCTAAAGCTGCAAACTAGTTGAATTGACTGTTTGACTGGACCACATGAGAGTCACTGAGTTGCTCACTCCATACAATGTTTTCCTTGATAATGCCTACTTTATTAATTAATATGCAAAGCACACCATTCAGAAAAAACACAAACATGTATTTCTAGCAATAGAAGAATAAAATTGTTCATCGATTTTATCCAATGGCAGCTTATCGTCTTACTGTTCAGCGACAGCTGATTGGTTCATAATCTACAACAAATTTAAACAGTTACGTCTGATTTGACAAAGCATAAAAGAAGTTAATGCAGGCTGCCAAACCCACTGTTCTTGCAAAATAATTCTACGACGGCTATTATAATTGGTCTAAAAGAACCTGTCACTTACAAACTCCAGAGAAGTCTGTCCCTCTGCCCCCCACTGCGCTCAGTTTCTATCACGCCAGTAAAATGCGAACTTTGGGATTTGAATCTGGCCGCGTGCCCAAACCGATCTTTCTTCACGTTAAACGCACAGCCTGATGGCTGGGCATCATTTAGCGGCAACATAAAGTTGCCAAAGATTTATGCAGGAGTTCTGTCAACAATGGCTTTTTAGATCAATAATGCCCTGAACAAAAACTTTGCAAAATGCATCCAGAGGAAGATGTTGGAGCATAAATCTGTCGAGAGGAAGAAATTGAGAGAAAAAAAAACAAAAAAAAAAACAAAACAAAAAAAAAAAACAGAACACAATACATAATTGGTTGGAGGTCTACTTATTCCAGCACAAAGTCTCACCCTCAGTGATTGCCCACCAAAATGACATAAAACATAACATATAATAACTAAGCACAGCCCTAAACAGCACAACTACAGGTGGACTTCAGGACCATGGAAAGCAACAGGAAAATTGGGGGTTAACTAAGACATGGGTTCACCCTTTCAGGCTGAACTGAGACTGCATCTTTTTTTTGTCCAAAAGCGGTAAACTGAGACCAAGGGCTTTCCAGCTTGGCTCTGTCTCTAGGGCAGTAGAACTGTCGCCATGGCAGCTATGAGGCATAAACCTGACCCCAACACAGGGAAAGAGGGAACCCCAAAAACACCAGAAACAACATCACAAATTTACCCGCCGTTCACAACCTGTACCAAACTTGCAAAGGGACAGTGTGTGACGTGTACGTTTATTATTTAGTATATCAGATGCAATGGAGCTGTGAGCTGTAGGGCTTCTGCACCAAAAAAAGGGGCGGAGCTATGAGGTTTAGGGCTTCTGCACCAAAAAAAGGGGTGGAGCTATGAGGTGTAGGGCCTCTGTGCAGATGAAAGGGGTGGAGCTGTGAGGTGTAGGATCTCTGTACAGAGGAAAGGGGTGGAGCTGTGAGGTGTAGGATCTCTGTACAGAGGAAAGGGGTGGAGCTATGAGGTGTAGGGCCTCCATCAGCCTCATGCTGATGTTTGTTGCCGTGGCAGAGGACGCGTAGACACTGGCCAGAGGAGCAGAGGGAGTGGGGGGGGGGGGGGGGGGGGGGCATGATGATTTAGCTACTGGCCCACGTGTTTCTCATTGGAGGGAAAAGAGACTGTAAACCCACAAGATTTAGGGGGGCTGTCCTATCGATGCCACTGCAGTTTCTCCTTCCATTTGGGCTCTCTTTCTCTCTCCCTCTCTCTCTTTCCCTCCCTCTCTCACTATCAATGGACAGGAAGAGAACAAAAGGCTCCCTGAGTTTCTCTCTCTCTCTCTCTCTCTCCCGCCGGCTCCCTTGGCTCGCTCCCAGAGGATGATGTCATGGGGAATGACTTCACTATGCGATGTCATCATGCCCCCCCCACTCCACTCCACTCCACTCCACACACACACTCCTCAGCCCTCCCTCCCAGAGAAAAGGTGCTGCTTTGCTTGGTTGGCTGGCCAAAGAGAGAGAGAGAGGGAGGGAGGGAGGGAGGGAGGAGGGAGTTAGAGAGAGAGAGTGAGAGAGAAAACAAGAAAGGAAGAGGAAGAGAAGGAGAAGGAAAGAGAGGGAGGAAGAGGAGGTGAGAGAAGGAGAGAGGGAGAGAGGGAGAGTGAAAGAGAGGGAGAGAGAGGGAAGGAGAAAGAGGGGGGGAGAGAGTGAGAGAGTGGGAGAGGACCAGTGGGAAGGGCAGTTTCATTGCAGAACTCTGCTGCCCCCATTGTGAGGCTCAGAACGACGGTCTCCCTGCATGGGATGGAGCAGATTTGGCGTGACTGCGATGCTCACTCAGCAGGAGAGGGGGGTAGCTCCTCCAAAGGACCCGCTGCCCCCCCCCCCCCCTCCCCACCCAAACCATGCTGCACCTGTCCCGCCCCCCCAAAATATGCTACGCCCGTCCCACCATTCCCCCCCCCCCCCCACACCATCACACCATGCTGCTGTCAGGACCACCATTGTCAGCCTCAGAGAAGACTATGAGAATGAATATGAAGGGATAGTATGGGATGGCAGACGGGCTGTGATTAGTATGACTGTGATTCAGGTTGTGTGTGTGTGTGTGTGGGGGGGGTTGGGGGGTGGTTGGAGGGAGGCCGGGGGAGGGGGCGGGGGGGCGGGGGCGGGCTCCCTGGGCTTGGACCAGATCGCTGCTGCAGCAGGGGCTGCTGGGATGCTGGTGCCCGGGCGGGGCGGCGGCGACGGATGGCGCTTCCGTCTATAATTAGAGCGTGTGGGTGAGGGCTCCGGTCCCGCCGGGCCACCTGTCTGACCCCCACGGCCAACGGCAGGGTCCGGCCCCTCCCTGCCGAGCGTCCCGCAGGACGGGCGCTAAATATAGAGAGGGAGGGATGGGGCAGGATGTTCCGAAAAACCGCCTGGTCCCGCCAGGGAAACGGTCACGCCTCCCAGATCAGACACATTTCAGATTATTCATTTCAAATACTTTAACTCTTTAAGCGCCAGTGAAAACTCCTGCGTGTTACTGTAAATTAAAAAAAATAATCAACTTAATTTCACCCTATATAATATCCAGCGCCAAAAATTATTTTCAAATTGACATACTTATGTACTTTATTATATGATTATTATTTATCAGGAAAACCCCATTGAGATTGACATCCTTTTTTCGAAGGAGGACCTCACATATACACATACACATAACACAAAAACAATATCACATGGACAGGTGAGTAAGACAGCTTGTAGCGATACACAGTGATTAAAAAAGATTATTAGTACACAGCAGGCAACGGGGCTCACAAACAGCAAGACCATCACGCTGACAGTAAAAGGCTGTTTACTGCAGGCACTATGATGTCATAGTCAGTGGGAGATTATGCAAATGAGGTGAACAACTACAACAATAATGATGGTGGCACGCATGGTCTAGCTAGGTGGCTAGCTAGCTCGCCACCACTGCAATATTGACTAAACCACCAAAAACAACGTCTTTTATAAGTGCAGAACAGTCTTTAGCAATGGCTAATATGAGCGCTGTAGGAGAATTTAAAGACCTAGATGGATGGGGGGGGGAGGGACAGAGACCATCCTAAAAGCTGAGATGGGCATGTCTCTCCCTGCAGTAACGTACGCCAAATTAACGTTGCATACGATCGCAAAACAATCTTGCGCTTCCGACCAAAGGTGGCTTCTTTTTAAAAAAAGGACAGCCCTGTGGCAGCCACTATACATCAGACAAGTTGTCCACAGAAAGAGCCAAAACTGACCATCATGATCCAGTCTTGTTTTTCTTTTCAAAAATGCAGAAAGCCAGCCCCTGGCCCCCTCCCCCCCCCCCCTCTGTAGGCGTGTGGATTCCATAATAACACCATGACTTCACTGCACTAATAGCAGAGCCTGCCGCTCAATACTCTCACTGTCTCCTGTCACAGAAGTCATATTAAAAAGACAGGGAGTGCCAGACAGCCGGGGGAAAAAAATTAGTGAAGGATTTATTGAAGACCCCACTTAGACACTGGCCCCTAGAGCACTCTGGGATAGAAACCCATAGAAACTCATTTCTAAAGTAAAAAAATAAAAAGAAAGAAAAAAAAGGCTAAACTGGTAATGCAAGAACTGTATTATGAATTTTACAAAAGCATGTATTGTGTGCACATGTGAGTGAGGGATGTTTTGTGTGTGTGTGTGTTTATGTGTGTGTATGAGCGTTTGTGTGTATTGGGGATTATGTCTGTGTCACTGTTGATTTGCTTTGAACATGGAGGTCAGTAACTTAAACATCTGTTGAAAAACTCTACAAGGTCAAACTTGAATTGGATTGGATTTGGCAGGATGTGACGTCTGACAACTCCTCTCTTCTGCCTATGAGAGGAAGACGAGGACGAGGAAGCAGAGAGGAGAGGAACATCTGGGGCAGAAGTGAAATGTGATAGTTCGCCATCCTGCCTTGTTTCATGCGGGTATCTTGATCTGAAGTCGAGATGGAAATTGGATTTAGCCGTCCAGTAATGGCTATCACGTTCTGATCTGTGCCTTCTGCTAGAACCAATTTTCATTGCTTGACTTTCTTTTTGGTCTTTTTCCACCAATTTGGAACAGACTCATCTCCAAACATCCCCCATAAAGCGGGGGGGGGGGGATGCGTTAAAGAGGAATCCGTCTTCTCCCGCCCCACCCCTTCCCGAAAATCCGCATGCCATTACCCTCTGTCCCGCCCCACCCATTCCCAAAACAGTGGCAGTTTTTCTTTTTTTTTTTAAACACAGATGCCTCATTCTCTATGCGTGGAATGATGCAAACCATATAAACGGCTGTTCTGTTTTACCCAAACTGAAGCCAGCAGCCTGTGCTCTATCAACAACAATAAAAAAAACAATGTGACAAGAGAGGGTTTTGACTGGTCCCTCCACCATTGAGCCACACAATGAAAGGATAAGCATTCAAGATAAAATATGAACAATGCTGACAGGTTGCGGTGAAGAAGTCAACGTTGTCTACGAGCGGAAAGTAAAAATCACACGGGTGAAATACGGAGGTCCTGCTGAGAGGCTGAGAGACGGCCTCTGAAATGAACCTTTGAACCAGAGCTGGAGATTATCGTTCGGCCAGGAAAGGTCAGACACGGGCGCATTTCACCCCAAAATGTGTTCATGAATGAATGCGCCTCTTCTGTGGACTCCCCCCCCCATAACCCCCCCCCCCCACCCATAACCCCGCTTTGCCATCCTTCGGAATTCCCTACATTTCTCTTTCTAATTTTAGCAGGAAGAATGGACTGATTTTGGGAAAAGAGTGCAGAGTGGGGGAGACCCTTCGGCACGGCACCCACTCTGCCACGGGGCTGCCGCTTCAAACCCTGTGGAACGCCTGAGAGAATTCCCAGAATTCACCCGGAATTTTCTCCAAAGTGTCCAAAAAACAAAATCTCCACTCCCCCCCCATCACACTTCTCTGATAAAGGTTTCACAGTCCCCACAGTGTGGTCCTAAACTCACACAAACCCTCCCCTGGGGTCCTTCTAAACACCACAACCCCCATGCCTCCCTCCCCAGGGTCCTTCCTTCCAAACCTCTTCCTCCCTTGTGATGTTGACTTGCTGTTGTGCTAACAGGGGGGAAAAGGGGGGGGGGCAGTGACTCACAGCTTTCCTCCCTTAATTCTAACGTAGAAGCCGCACCACCCCCACGCACAGGAGGGGCTCAAGTACGGGCCTGAGCTCACGTTGCTCATAGCTATACCACTGCTAACACCAGCCCGGAGAGCATCACGCAGTCAACAGCATCCACAGCTGCCCGCTATAACGCTCTCCCAATGCGTCCTGCCACACACACCACATCTCACTGTGTCACCAGAGGACTTCTACAGACTTCCTGGCTGCTGTTATTTTGGAGGCCGTTGGATTTTTGGCCTACGGAGGGGTTGCATTGGTGGCTCAGTGGCAGAGCTCCCGCCTGCCACGCCTGGTGGCCCGGGTTCGTATCCCGACCAATGCCACAAAACCCAGCCACTGGGGATGCGCAAAGCCAATGCATTCCTAGTGCCGGTCCCAAGCCCGGATAAAATGGGGAGGGTTGCGTCAGGAAGGGCATCCGGCGTAAAAACATGTGCCAAATCAACCTAACGGGTACAGCCGAAAGAAGAAGAAGTTGGGCTGGGCCAATGGGGCTCCTCCTTCCATCCCCTTTCACCCCCCCCACCCCCCCACCCCCCCTTCCACAACCCCCCATCCCATCATGGGGGCGTCCACCATTCCAGCCTCGAGGTGTCTCCGGTGCAGTTTTTCCCCTGTGAACAGACGGCCTTGACTCAGCTTTATTAGTGAGGAGACCAGATGAAGCTCCATGGAAGTCCATAATGACTGGATCTGTGAGGTTTTGGGCACCATTCAGAGGGCTCTGTGAGAAAGAACAGTGGTGGTTTTTCTTTTTGGGGGGGGGGGGGGGCGGAGTGGGTGGGGGATGGTCTTCTATTCTGTGTGGTTCTGAGTTGAATCTTCAAAACCTTTGTCACCAATCTGGCTCAGGCTTAAGAACTAGAGCACTAATTACTGTTTTTCCATAACTCCATCTTCTGCACACACACACACACACACACACACACACACATACATCCCCTCTGAACTCTGGTGGGGCCACTACTTGTACCGAGTGTGAATTATTTCCTTCTTATAAAAGTAACCAAAGTGTGTTTCAGCATTTAAGTGTTCAATTTAAGTCATTTATTGACTAGAGGGTCCATACACCTTGTTTCCATGGCCTAAACTCACTTCAGATTGGAAAGAAACTACAAAAACCTGCAGGCTGATTTTGCGAGTCAATATATAACATGGAGATTCGTATGTGTTGGCTAAGGGCTGTGGCTGAGATTAAGATCAAGGAGATACACAGTACCTCCACAATTATTCAAGCTCTTGATAAAGATGAGCAAGGCATTATTATATGAATATTGCAGGTAACAAGCTACATTGCATGCTAACATAAATGGGATATATTCTTTCAGATGAATGCAATTGCTTAGAGAAAAAAATATTTTTTTCCACAAGAATATATGTCATAGTTATTCACTCCACTAATAATTAGTTTAATGTCAAGCAAAAATAAATCGGCATTAACATGCCACTACTTCTTGAAATCTACATCTTCATCTCAATTTTAGGGAACTGTATCATGGCCTCCCCTGACTTCCTGCTTCACTGGAGTATAGAAATGATGTCACAGTGAAGTAGATGTGAAATCCATGTGTCACTCATCACCGTGGGAACGGCAAAGAACTCCGAGAAAGAACGAGAAAAGGGGCTGATGATCTTCACAAGTAATGGAGAGCAAAAAACGAGTGACACCATCCATCCATTTTCTAACTGCTTGATCCAGATGAGCGTTGCGGCGGCAACAGGGCAAGCAGAGCAGCCCGGACGTCACTCTCCCCAGCAACGTCCGCCCACTCATCCCCGGTGGGTCCCAAGGCGATCCCAGGGGCCAGCCGGCGGACACAATCTCATGAGATATCTAATGACTAATGATACCGCTTTCCACTACTGCGTCAATAAAGAACGTGTTTAACGCTAGTGAAGCTAACAGCGCTGGGCAAACGATGAAGGTTCGTCCACAGGAAGAGCCATCGCCACCTGCTCTCCCTGAGGAAGCTGTGGAGTTTACAACTCATTTTAACAGCTTGACAAGTCCCCTCACTCAACCAGTGCTCGCTGTTAACTTCGCATCCTACCGCACCTTCCTCTCTTTGAAAAAAGCAAAACAAAGCCTTCAAGGATCATCAACCAAGCGAGCAAAATAAGCAGCTCCACCCAGCCACACACATCAGAACTCTGTACACTGTCACTCACACCAGACTCCTCCCCCTTTTAGCTACGTCCACCTGGACACTGCTTTAAAAGCTCCACAGGCCAAGAAAAACACCAAAAAAAAAAAATATTTAATTCCCTCTGCAATATTCGCCATAAAAAAAAAAAACATTGGCCATTTTGTTTAAATAGTGAATTCAGGCTCATTTGTCTGTGGTGAGACTGTCGCTACTGTGACTATTTTCTGTCTTGTGTAAATGTGATGGACTAAGTTTTCTGAATCTGAATCTTGCCCTAAAACACACAGTGAGGCAGATGACTTGGGAAACAAAGAATTTTGATCTACAACGACTTGTGGCATCCTGGGGACACCAAGTCTACCAGTCTACCACGGGCCGCCACCACCATGCCAATTATCCTTTGGGAAGAGTTGCCAGAGTAGCTTCTATTCAGAGTAATCAACACAAATAAGTGTGGTGTTTACTATCTGACACCAGAACTGAAAAAGACCAAAATTGCGCTTTCTGACCATATTGCAGCAGTGGTGGGTTCAGTGTTGGGAAAAAGGACACCTATGTTGAAAAGAATGTCATACAGAGAGGCATGATGGGGGATCTGTGATGTTACAGGGCTGTTTTGCAGCTCCATTGTTTCTGGGACCAGCACATAAAATCAGTCAGGCTGGACACCTGGACTCACTTCTGAAGTAGGACAGTGATGTTCATACATTTTATTTAAAAAAAAACACGCTTACTTTGAGTTTCGTACCCATTTAAAATTACTGTACATTACAGGCAAAGTGTGAATTTGCTGGGGGGCACACTAAGTGTGTCAATAGATGCATATTTTGACGGAGCTGTGTCGTTGCAGTGGATGTGTGCAACCCATGCCGTTCATAGGAACACACGAGCAGGAACGTGGACACAGCAACTGAGCCGCGACAGGGGTACGTGCTGAACAGATGCAGAAAGTATTTCTTGAAGTGCCCTGGCTGTTAATTTTTTGGATTTATCAAAAACCCCCCCCTCCCCCTCCCCCCCCCCCCCCCGCCGAACCCGCCCCCCCGCCCCCCCCAGAGTTAATCGAGGCCAGCTTACGGCCCGTTATAGCATGTGGATCTCATAGCAACAGCGAAGTGTGGGGTTGTCTCGTTCAGCCCTGATTCACAGCCCACACACGAAGGGGGGGGTGTTGGGGGGGGTGGGGGGGGGGATTCCCCTCTCTCGGCTCTCTGTGAAAGAGAGGAGACTCGCTCGGGCTGAGTCACCCAACCTTATTTTTGGTAGAGGACCCAGAGGAACAAAGAAGGTTCCAGATGCCCGAGATAGAGAGCGTGACTACCTATCCCCCATGGCGGTCTTTCCGCCTTGGGGGGGGGGGGGTTTAGGGCTTTTCAGCCAGCCCACCCACCCATTCGTGCGTAAAAAAAACCATGACTACATCGGCACGACTCCATGGCCAGACCCACCATCTTGGTCTGACTGTCTGAATAATCGAAGCACCTGGCTCTGATGTTGTCACTGACACACACTACGACCCCCCCCCCCCATACGCCCGCCCCCACATTACTTATACTTTCAGCATGACACTTAACATCAGCTCATGTTCAGAGTGTCGCACAGTAGCGGAGAACATTTGCGTTGCTCTGAGGAATACAAAAAAATCACAGAGAAGGCATAGAGGCCCATTTATAATCAATACGTTTAACATTAATCTAACACACACAACAATCTGTATTGCAACTACTGAAAGAACCACAAGGCAGAAGATAACCTTTACACACGGTTAAACCTACAACATTAATTAAAGAGGAAGTGCAAAGTGAGACAGAGGAAAAGAAAGGAAGGATATCTACAGGGGGTCAGTGACCCTGAGCCAGGGGGAGCCATGGAGTAATCTGAAGAGTTGACTCTGCAGTCTGCGTGGGAAGGTGGGCAGGGTTTCTGTTGTCCAGACGGCAGTTGGGATTTTTGGGGGGGGGGGGGGGGGGTGGGGGTGCCAGACCAGACTCTCAGAGACAGTCAGCGTTAGTCATCGTGCTCCAGCGTCTCCAGCGAGACGCAGGTATGGAGTGGGGGGGAAAAGGGCCAGACGCACAGGAAACGACGCGCTCGCTCACAACCGCGACCTCTTCGCCTGGAAAAAGACGCGATGAACGGAGGGACGGCCAACGCAGACGTGTCAGCGCTTCGTGTCACCACTTCTTTCTTTTTTCTTCTTTCTCTTCTCAAGCATCGTCCCCCCCCCTCCCGCCTTCCTTCCTTCCTCACTAGAAGGTGACGTCTTCCCTGGAGCGGGTCCACTTTTGATAAAACTGATTGTCTAACTCGCTTGCACTTAATCCGCAGAATAGCCCACTCAGGGGGATTAGAAACTACGGCTTAAATCAGCCCCTTATTCACCGACAGATATAACGGGGTCACATGTACGGGGCCCCAGAGTGACATGTATGAACAGGGGCGCTGTAAGGGGGGTGGGGGGGGGGGGGAGGGGGGGTTAGGATCATTCCAAGGGCCCCGACTGACAGGGACGCACAGAAAATATGAGAACACAAGATTTTCTGGGGTGATGGCATCCAATGTGCGATCCGTTCAACGGGGCCCAGAATCCCTGGTGGCACCCCTGTGTATGAAGCCATATCCCAGCAGCCACCAGGATTTCACACTCAGAGTTAGAGCTCCAGGTCTCTTCAGAGCACGAGATCAGACACCAATGAGAAGTCTGTTCGTTAAATCTTAGAACGTTAACGAGGACAACACAGTCTGACTGTGGCTACGCTGCACAGTTTCTGTAAAAAATACCGCTTAGCAAGTTAAATACTGCCATAACAAGATATGAGCAGGTCGAACGGATCCATATCGTGTTCTAACTGGATTTGACTTGTTGAGTCTGAGAGAAAACGCCAGCTGTCATCCATCAACTCAGCAGTTGAGTCTGAAATGAATTTCTTATCAAAAAATGTTCTGAAGACATCACGTCTGCTGATGACTTTTGTGTCTGAACTGTTTGCCTTTTCTTCGGCGAACGAAAATCACACCTTCCTTGAGAGGGTGTCCAATAAACATGTAAATAAAACGTAGGTGTGAAAGCGATACCCCACTACACTCAACGTAGGCCAGTTTCATTTCGAAATGTGCCGTTCTGCAAAAAAACAAAAAATATTCCACACTATTTTTGCCAGTAAGCAAAAACAAAAAAGATCTTCTTTGGTGTGATCTTGTGATCAGGGTTCTAGAACACTGCAGTGGAAGGGAGGCGTGTCATAAAAGAAAGTCAGTGCAGCTGTGGCTAATGCTACTGCAGCTGCCTCTGGCCAACTTTGACACCCCGGTGACAGTGACAGAGTGGAGTGATCTTAGGCAATTGAGTGAATTTAGTAAAAACATTTAATCTGTCAGTGTTGCACGCAACCACTTACACAGTGCAAGAAATAAATGATGACGGCATTCTTTGCATGGAATCAATCAATCTTGCTGACCTTATTTATGAAATGAGCTTTGCTGCATCTGAGCAGATGGACCTTTTACAGCATTGCATTGTGGGACAGGGATGTCAGTGGGTAAGAGGGTGCCTGGAGGACTCTTGACGCATTTTTATTTTTATTTTCATCCCTTGTAATCAGCCAGATGACCAGCAACCAATATCCTGCCCGCAGTTACACACAAAAACCTCCGGAGGCACCGTCCTCCCAAAAATTAACAGACATGCAATAAAATCACCGACACGCTATCTTTCATAGGTAGCAATTCTGCAATATTTGGCTTTCCTGCAAGCAAACCCAATAAAGGCTGCCATCTCAGACATATTACCATCAAGGTGGCATGTGCTAAACTTATGTCAGCATATATTATTATTATAACAGCCCAGCCAGAAACTGCAGATGAAAAAAAAAATGACATCACTGTACGTGCTCGGAAAACCGAATTAAGAACACAGGAGCAAATAAAATCAACCTTAAACACCGACTTTCGTTCAAGACACGCATACATATTCCTTCGCTGTGTCAGTACTCTGATAAAACAAGGCACCCTACTCTCTCTAATTTATGATCTACAATCGAGAGACTTAAACCAACGGAAATGCATGCAGGTGCAGTGTGTGGGTGGGGGGGGGGGGGGGTGGTTCACATAAATCGTGTCATATAGATCCCCTCTATGTCATATAGATCAAGATAAATAAAAGTCTGTACATAGAAAAAAACGCACACACACACACAAACACACACACGCAGACATACACACACACACACACACACACGCGCAGACATACACACACACACACACACATACACACTGTACTGTATATATGTGCATACACATTAGCAGTCAGTGGCAGTCAGGGTGGAAACAGTGATATGAGGTCATTAATAGGCTGTTCGGCCACCATGAGCTGCCAGCACAGCTTGTGCCTGCTGTGGCACACAGTCAGTGTCTGGCTCTGACTCTAGGCTGTGTTTATGTGGAATATGCACAGGTGAAAGTACAGCACAGGTGAAATACACACAGGTACAGCACAGGTGAAATACGCACAGGTACAGCACAGGTGAAATACGCACAGGTACAGCACAGGTGAAATACGCACAGGTACAGCACAGGTGAAATAAGCAAAGGTACAGCACAGGTGAAATACGCACAGGTACAGCACAGGTGAAATACGCACAGGTACAGCACAGGTGAAATATGCACAGGTACAGCACAGGTGAAATACGCACAGGTACAGCACAGGTGAAATATGCACAGGTACAGCACAGGTGAAATACGCACAGGTACAGCACAGATCAAACACATAGAGCAAGGGTTCGTGTCCGGTGCATACAGCTGCATTTTCCTCCAGCCATACTCTACCTGGGAAGTGGTGTAATGGAAACTGTGCTTAACCTGACCTGCTTCAGTAAGGCCAGCCGTACAAACCGCATGCAAAAGGCATGAGCTGTGTACACTGCCCTGGGTAAGAGCACCTCAGCCTCAGTGTGCGTTTCTCAGCTCCGTGCGCCAGGAAACTCAGGCTGCGTTTAGACCGCCTGGTAAAACTGACCCATATCCGATTTTTTTTTTTTGCACACGTGGCACAGATCGGATACGCAGGCCTGCCACGAACGTGTGAAGAGGAGGAAC